>NC_085003.1:20547262-20602262 GCF_963854185.1 Sardina pilchardus
GAAAGCAGAATTTTCATCCCTCTAAAATTGGTCATTTTTAGGAGGCATTATCTCACATTCGCAGTGGCTTTGGTGGATGGTTTTACTGTTGTTGGACAGAGGAACATCTTCCGATTCAAAAACAATTGTCGTCTAATTGGGCCACACATAATGTGCGCCGTGCCAGGAGGGTCTTTACGGGGGGTTTTCGGGTTTTGGAGTATAATAAACCAGGTAATAATATCTCACTATAGGTTAATTTATGGTACATTTTTGTGTCACTGTATGACAAATTGTTAAAGAAAGCTTTAATTAACTAGAAAAGCACTCAAAGAGTGCAGACCTCTGCATGCATTGTTGTTCTTGGTTGTCATACATTTGAAACTAGACTATTCAGATCACCACCGAGTGGCCATACCATGCCATTACATCGCAAACATCTGGCATTACATCTGTTTGTGATGTAATGCCATGGTATGGCCATGTGATGGCGATCTGAATATGGTTTATCATAGGCCAAAATACAACAAATCCTGCTAAAGACCCTCCTGGCACGGCACACATTATGTGTGGCCCAATTAGACGACAAATGTTTTTGAATCAGTAGATGTTCAGTAAAACCATCCACCAAAGCCACTGCGAATACGAGATAATGCTTCTTAAAAATGACCGAAATTTAGAGGGAGGAAAATTCTGCTTTCAGTGGTGTAGATAACCCCTCGGTGCACCTTTTGGTCTTTAAAACTATGCTACCTAGGCTCTATGGAAATATAAAGCTTGTGTTCATATCTTTATCAGGATAATCAGGGTAGAAATGGCAATTTCAGTCATTTTCAGCCATGAATTGTTAGATTTTTGAGGGTCTCTGAGAGGGGTCCCAGAACTCCATAACAAAAAACAGCTAGAGGGTTTTAAGTATATGGCTGTTCATAGTTCCACATACTTATCACATATACAAAGTATGAGCCGATTTGGCCGACCCCCATCTTCCCACCTCTGCCTGGTTTTCTCATGCAATGACTCTTAACAGCAGCACCAGAATGACATAGAATCAAAATGTTAAAATGGATAGTTCTTTCATTAAGATGATTGGCTGCAACCCTTCATGTTGATGATGAAATGCAAAGGGTTCAAGGTGATGACAAAAAAAGATTATGACAAAATTAGCCTTTTAAAACGTCTCAATAAATCTAGATCAAGAGGGTACAAAATAGATAAATAAATACTGCTTTGACTGTAGAGTAGTCCCATACCTGATAATTGCGTATTTTGTCACCTATTTTTAATTTAGTCTTGGTCTTTGGACGAAATATCATTATCAAATATAATTTTTGAAAGTGAAAGTGGAATATTTTGAAAGTGTCGCAGCTAAATATTCTGTCTTCTCATTTTGTGAATGAAGAGAGATTTTTATAGTTTTCATTTTAAGCAAACCATTAGTCTCATCTTTTTTCATTTACAAATATGCATGATAATGTAGTCTCAGGACATTGTTTCAGGACACACAGTCAACCATCACACTCTCAACTCTCACACTATCCATACTCTCAAGCATGAGCATTTCAGGCAAAGTGCTCTCCTGGTTTGAATCCTACCTCACCGACTGTTCGTTCAATGTGTCATGGCTAGGACACAAGGCCGCATCATCTCATTCGCTTTGCCACAGGGGTGCCCCAGGACTCAGTGCTGGGGCCCCTTCTTTTTGCTGTGTACACTACCTCATTGGGCCCAATCATCCAATCATGGCTTCTCATATCACTGCTATGCAGATGATACACAACCTTTTCTGTCCTCCCTGCCTGATGTCAGTACGGATATTGAACTCTATCTGATATACCTGCTTGGATGAAAAATATCACCTCCAGCTAAACCTCTCTAAGACTGAACTACTGGTCTTCCCAGTTCCCAGTCAAACAAACCATACATCACAACATCAACATCAAAATGACTCTTTTGCTCTTGCACCTACCAAGGTGGCAAGAAAGGTGTCATGACTGATGACCAACCAATCTTCCCTGACCATGTTGCCTCTGTCGCCCGGTTGTGACTGCATGTGCGAAGGCACTATTCACTATGAGGACAATCACACCGTACCTAACCCTCCTTATGTGGTAAAACCGCTACAGATGGTCGTTCTGGGCACGTCACCCTGCTGTTCACTGAGTCCCACCGGCTTCCCTTAGCCACCCAAATGAAACGCAAGTCATTAATGCTTGTGTACGGAGCGATCGCTGGGTCTGCACCCTCTTACTTGAATGCTCTCTCATGAAGGCTTATGTTGCCCCTCGGCTGCAGCACGCCTCCAAGGAACACCATCTGGCACCGCAGCCCCTACTGTACTGTACACCAAAGGCATGGGCATCCCTCTCTGTCTTCAGAAGGCTCTTGAAGGCACAACTCTTCTGAGAATACCTCCTGTCCTAGCGCTTATGACAGCCTCACACACCTAACACACACTTACCACACTCTTCTCCCTCTTCCCTCAACCCTCTTCACTTCCCTCTCTACCTCCTCTTCCTCCTCTTCTACCACCTCTCCTCCTATACTTTGACTACTTAATACTCCTATTAGTACTAGTATTGACAGATGCAGTGATTTTTACATATTATATCTCTCTTTTCTCTTACACTGTAAAATGATTCTGCTGTTAGCTTCCATTCCATGTTATGGTCCTTGTGGTTGTGGAATTCAACCTTTATTGTGGGCATGTCATGTTCAGCTGCCTGGGTGCCAGGCTAACCTGAATATGCTTGGACCCCTATGATTGCTGCTTGAAGCTGTATGTAAACTTAGATTATGATAGTGTAAACTATACTACTGCACAAAATCTATTGTTGCATTTGTGTAGTACATGTGCATAACATGTACACAAATGTAGCACTGTAGCCAATTGATACAGTGAGTCCTATCATCCTCACTGGACATGTTGTGATATGGCAGATCTCAACTCATCAGAGTGTGCTACCATATCCATAAACTATACTGTAGTTCCTTACATTTTCACACATAATCACTCTCAACTTTTCTTGCAGAAAATATGTGTGCTCATTCTCTCATTTAACACAACATATTCTGCACCACTATACAGTATATGTCTAGTTTAATTGAACATTTCAGTTTAGTACATTTAGTGAATTTGGATCGAATATTCTGTCTACCCTATCGTCATTTCTTCCTATCTATTATATCAGGGTTCACCCAGGTCTGCTGTCTGCACATTTCCATAATAAAAGAAGCCTGATACAGCACATTAGGATGTTTGGCTGCCCTGAGTTAGTGGATTGTCAGCATGAATAACAGACACACCACCAGCTCCAACCAAAGCTTCAAATGTCCACATTGAATAAATGTTTCCATTTCTGGTGTATCCACCTCACAACCCCAAGCATAGATTGTATATTGGTTCCTATTGCTTAGTTTGGTTATCAGTTGGGAGAGAAAGAAATGGAACGAGAACCCAATACTGCTGATATTGTAACAAAGAACATGAATCGATCTAAAGAATGATACATGACCAAGAATGATAATTCATCTGGCCAATTGAGGGTAAAATGAAAACAATGTTCAGCTGATTTTAAGATGAACTGATAGATACTGTAAAAGCAATGTCTTAAAAGGGGAACGTTTTTCTCACTTTTAAAGAGAGGCCTGTCATTAAAAGAAATGTTGGAACCATTGGCTAGTGCGATCTTGCTTTATTCAAATTTAGAGTCAAATGTATGTAGTCTGTGAACTGGTGTACCTTTGTGAAGAGCTCATATACATTACTTTTATTACATTCTATTTTATATGCTTAAACATGCTTTTTAAAAATAAATCTTATATGTCAGTTTCAATGGGCTGCAAAGCCAGTGGGGATATGACTTAGTCTTAACCACTGTTTCATGTGCTGTCAGGTACCTTACAGTTACACCTTACCTCAGCATGACCTAAGCACCTAAGAGTTATCACTGAGCTGGAATGTTAGGGATGATCTCTTCAGAATGTTGGCTGTATTTGTATTTCATTATCAGCCTTAAATGAAAGATATGAACAGCTGTACCCTCTGTACAGGACCTGAGTACCAGAATCTGGCTCATCGGTTTCTGAGCAACTATTGAAAGTTATTGAAAATACGTTTTCAAAAAATGTTAAGAGATGTCTTTCTCCTGACTTACAGAGGACAGAGTTGGACTTCATTATCCACTGAGAATTGCAACAGATAGGTAATGATGCCAGCCAGTTCTGGGCATGGGTTCTGGCAGGGGCTGGCTGGTGGCATATAAGCAGCACAAGAACACCAGCTGGTACAGGGTGGTACACAGCATCCGTTTGAGTGAGGGGCTGATACTTCCAGAGGTTATGGTGACATTTTGAGGCATCATTTCTTATACGGTCCAACCTTACTCTTTTTTGTCTGACTGCGTTCTCCTAAGCGTAATATGAACCTTGCCAAACAGCAACATTTGTGTGATGGCACTTGGTCATATTGGTGGAAGAAAAAAGTATTACAAAATATGTCCAGATGTGCGTACTTGAATTTCCCCTTGGGGATCAATAAAGTATCTATCTATCTATCTATCTATCTATCTATCTATCACATCTGTACAGATCATGCGTAACAACAAGGTCAGGGGAGGGATGTGAGCATCAGAGTCTTTTGTGGGTTTGTAGGAGGGGGCAGAGAGTAAAAAAGACGGCTTTGTTGTTTTGGATTTACGAGCCGCTGTTGAAAAATATAGCTGCTGTTGCACCTCTGAACTCTAGCTCTCCTCCATCGTTGTCTTGATCCCATTTCCATCTAAGTGGAGGAAAAAAGAGGATTTGTTCATATCTTTGTCTCCACATCTAAGGACTGTTGACTGTGGGCCCCGAGATTGGATCCTTATAGCTCAGTGAATATGACTCTCTATTCAGCTACTGTATGATTAGGCTTCGTCACACCAACACCTCATTTTGTTTGTCCATTGGTGCAGTTTTGGCATTTCCTCTAAGCTCTGTGTGGTGCCCAGTACAGATCAGGTTTTTCCTATTTTCTTTCCAGGTGTTGCCTTCTAACGCAACAGTAACCATATTGTGCGTGGCCATTTTTTTCCCCTCAAGCTTGAGTGGAAATCAAAGGGCTTGCTGCCAGTGCAATGGGATTCTCACATCAGCAAGAGAACATTCGGCTCATTTCCACATCGGAGGACAAACAGGCACAAACTCTTACCATTCACGCCTGCTCCGGCTCAAGGACATGAATGTAAAATGCACCTGAAACAAATTGCTCCATGTGTGAGAGAGAGAGAGAGAGAGTGTGTGTGTGTGTGTGTGTGTGTGTGTGTGTGTGTGTGTGTGTGTGTGTGTGTGTGAGTGTGTGTGTGTGTGTGTGTATGTGTGTGTGTGTCCGTGCACACATGTGTGCATGTCCGTGTCTGTCTGTCTGTGTGTGTGCGCACATGTGTGCATGTCCGCGTGTGTGTGTGTGTGTGTGAGTTTGAACACATACATAATTGCATGTACCTGTATTTATAGTGACCATCCTGGGCTTATGGAGATGGTGTTGAAGCACAGCCAGTAATGGGTTATTTATGATTATTAAAGCTACGCGTATCAACCTTCATTTGAATTTCAGCAATCAATATGCCCAGTTGGAGCATGAGAGAGTCAATGTGACCTTCATACTCAACTCCTGTGAGGACTCTAACAATCATCCAGTTGCATGAATAAATGTGTGCTTTTATGACCTGCATGTCTACATTTGCCAATACGTCCACTGGAAAATCTGACCAAATCTAAACATGCTACTGTGTTCTGTGAATGTATTAGTTGAACCTTTCTATGTGAGCTCTCCGACATGCTACCCCTTTAGACAGTCATAGCATAACCCCTATGGAGTCGTAGCCTCATTACTAAATCCCTCGGAAGGTTTAGAGATTGTGGCAGTCAATCAGCTGGACACAGCTAACTACTGACTCCAGAACTGTGCTGGCACATTCCAGTTCTGGCTGCAGACGCAGTGTGGTGCAGATTTAGAGGACTAACTGTTCCAGAGGACCTTGGGAGACTTTTTTTTTCCTCCTCCTTATTACGTGTGCCCTTGCCAATTTGGCATTCTCATTATCTTCATCCATCTTTGTGATGTCTACACTCTGGCAGGATTCAAACAAGGGAAGAGTCTTTGGGCCAATTGCTCTGTCAGTTAGCATTGTGCTAGCTGTGCTACGATTTAAAACCGTGCTCCTTAAAACGGAGGTTTTGGAGTTTAACACGCAGCTGCGCACGAAGTTTAACGTGATTGCTGTGTCAGAAATGAGACAGGATCAGCTGATTCCTAGTTACTGGGGTTAAACTGCCTGGAAGCCGGAAGTACGCTGTTTTGAGTTTTACCCCAGCAGATGCAGTCGTAATTCATCAGTCTTAACGCATTTCAGGATTTTGACGGGATACTTTTTATGACTCTTGTGGCTAAATGCGCTCTAAGTGCCAAAACACTTTGGAAATGTAAAGTACATTTTAATAAAACGCAAATAATGTTGAAATATATCATGAAATAGTCTAGGCTACTTTTGTGGAAATCTGAATCTGAAATCTTATCCAGTAGGCTATGCTATTTATAACATTAAATCAGTCAATCAATCAATTGTCACGAATTAAATAGAACATTACACGGAGGAGCAAAAATAAGCCTTTTAATCGCCACACTTCAGCCCAACTGTGGACAAATTATGCTGGGCACTAAACCCACATTCCATGGCTCCGTGCGCATTCCAGCCTTTACGAATCCATGTGGGACTAGGCTACGTATTTTGTCAGCCTAAACAGGCCTACACCATGGCCAGGCAAAATGCATCTGTGCGGTGTAGGCTAGGGCCTACATAATGTCACAACTGTCTTTAATGCCTGTGAAATGCATGTTAGTGTGTCGGATAGGGGCAGACGTTTTCAAATCATACTGCTCCCCGAGCGCCGCTGGTTGGTTGGTTCTCTCACGGGATGAAAAAAGTAGGCTATTCTATTCTATTCTATTCTATTCTATTCTATTCTATTCTATGAAAGGGATAATCAACGACGCGCCCTGTGCGTTTCTAGGAAAATGATGCACTTATCGAAGTATAAAGTCCCCTCCGCCTGCGGCGTCGGGTCCTTATTACCACTTCGAACGTGCATTATTTTCCTATAAACGCACGGCACGTCGTTGATTATCCCTTAGCCTACATATTCTATTCAGTCATTGAATGAATGAAAGCGCCTCCCGCAAACAGCGGGTGGAAATCCCTTTCAACGACATGAAACGTAATAGTGAACCTTCAAATATAATAATATTTCAGTGCCCATCAGTCTCTACATTTAGCAACATCACCAAACAGTCCGAAAGTAAATTAAACCCCAAACTAAACTGAAAACTACTGCTTTTAATAGCCTACCGGTGCCGCTAACAAAACGCATGTCTCTCTGGTCTCACAATAAAACGCATGTAACAAAAGTTCTTGCCTGGAAGTCTGCCTCAAATAAATGCTTTGCGCAGCCTAAGTAGCCTAAATAAAGACCATAATCGAGTGTTGATGGTACGATCTACCGTGCGTTAGGCTATTTTACGAATAGGCCTACTGGTTCTTTGTACATTATTTGTAGTTAGGCATTTGCCAACTTAAGCAACTGCTATCTTGTAGCCTTTATTGTAGCCTACTGTGTAATAAGTCCAAACTAGCCAACAGTGTGTGTATGTGTCGGTTTATGACGCGTAAGCTGTCACCTATCTTGCTATCCTGCAAACTATGGTTTAGTCTACCGCTAAACCATGTCCTTTCCGAGATTAGACTAACACGCATTAAATGCGCCCTCTAGTGGGTGATTGAAATTTCCTTGAAGACACAGCAATTGAGATCAAGGTAAAACGCAGCAGCAGGTTAAACCGCAGGTGCTTATGACACAGCAATGGAGCTTAAGTCGTCACGTGACTTCTTGCGTCACCACCGAGTTTAAAACCGTGTTAAACTCCAAACTAGCGACAGAGCAATTGCCCCTTTCTGATTAATGTAAATGACTTGGGTGAGGGCATTATCACACAGAATAATGCTCTTACCCATACAGAGCAAAGAACTGTTGTGTATACCAACAAGAATAGCATCAGTCCTCAGGAAAAACAAACTTCTCTGTTCTCCAGGATCCACCAACAGCATTTGGTGTTGAGTGGAACCACTTCTAGAGGAGAATCCCTCTATAGTCAAGCTGTAGCCAGCCATGCTGGATAATCTCATCATCTGTGCAAAGCAACAGTGCAGAGCAGAGCGCTCGGAGAGTCACTGTAGTGTGCTAATGTTTTCCAGTATCTGTTTTTTCAATGGCCGTCTGACTCACACTCAGGCACAAACCCGGCGATGAGAAAGCCTGCGGATAGTGACGGATATGAAGAACAGGGGAAGACTCAAGACTGTATTGAGTGAGCTCCCTCAAGGTACCCCAATCTCACACTCTTTGTCAAATTTGATCAATACTACAAGACATGTTCACTTCAGCGGGAATGAACAAAAGTATGTAAATTATACTTCTACCCCTCCCCACTCTACACACAGTGACGCACACTCACTCATAAAAAACATTTCTTCCATGAAAGGAGTTATTGATATGGCCACTGACGCTGCTATAGTTGAAGAATTAAAAGGGCCGGATTGTTGTTTGGAATCCCCTCACCGAGCTGGCCGACCGATCCTTCCACTCGGTGCGTCCAGCACCTGTGCCCGAGCGGCACGTCCCCGGGAGCGGCGCAGCTGCGGACAGGACAGCGTGAGGGATGAGGCTGTTCCAGGAGGTGACAGACTGAAGCGGACCCCGTCCCCTGGACACCGGTGGCCGGGGCCGACCTTGCGCTGCTCAGGCTGATGGAGAGTGACTGAAGCCTGTAGCCCTGCTGGAGCTCGGGCATCCATCAGAACCACACCGCCTCACCGCCACAGCTCCCTCTCCCCCTCTGCTACTGCACCGAGCCCTGCCTCACCTCCACAGCTCCCTCTCCCCCTCTGCTACTGCACCTAGACCTGCCTCACCCACTGCACCCATCACTATTCACTCAGGGCTCCAAACCAACACAGAACACAAACAAAAGGAAGGAAGTGCCTCCTTTTTCTGACTCATTTCAATGGTTCCGATGCTGTTATTTATATGTATATATCAAGGCAGACTGTTCTTCTAGCCTACTGTACATACAGTACAGCACTCAAGAAATCATCTGGGATTAATCACATCTGATAAAAATATGATTAAAAAAAGAGACAAATAAAACAAGACTTAAGATAAATGTAAGACGCCGATAAACAGGCTGACAGTGTGCTTCATTTTACAATGTTTTATTTCACTGAGGCACAGGAACAGTATTTCGCAAGAGTCCACCTTTCACATCTTCATATGAAAGCCCTTGTGTACATCAGCTGCAGAGGCCAGTGGCTTCCATTGGCTGCGCTCTCCTCCTTTCACTCTACACAATCAGACACATCCCTCTTTTCCACTGAAAGGTCATTTCTTTCCCACTGCAAGAGGATGTTTCAAGGTTTAAGAATACAGACATCAAAATGCAGAAAAAAAGAAAAAAAAAACACTATCAAATATAATTCCTAACAAAATACAAACGTGTTGCCGGCAGTGTTCAAATTATGAAAATATATGTAATTTCAACTGCCAACAACAGTATTGTTGATTCATGTGATTAAACCATCATGTTCTTTGGCTTTTTAAAAGTGTACGTACAATTATTTGTAGAATACAGACAAAGAACAGGCTCTCTGATATTTGTCAGTCTCATCCTTGATTGAACTGGAAAAGCATTTAGGTCACTACAGAACTTCAAACTAGTTATCATCTCTGCCAAGAAAATTAGTCCAATTTGCACAGAGCTCTCCCTTGTGTAACGTCTTAGTCCCCAAGCAAACATAATGCTGCGTTCAAGAGCTCAGGGGACAAGGAGATATTCGGCATGGCTACTGATAACAGTCTAATTCATACTGGGACTGTCTGACTAAAATCCTTTTTCTCAATTTCTGGTGGGAGGAAAACAGCAAGGAGTACTATAGTTCACTGGTACAGAATGTCTGTGAATGTGGCTATGGATAAGAGCCAACAAAAGGCAAGAGTTTGACTCCGTCTGTCAGCACTTGAGTGGTGCTTTTCGGAGACACGCGGAGGGGTTGCCCGCCCTGAGGGTGCGGGCAGCAGGGCGCTCTGCGGGGGCCGGGCAGACACCCCGTCAGCAACCTCCGCCACAGAATCAATCAGGAAGATGGAGAGCGGCCATCACTTCCTACCGGGCAGCCGCCTCCCGAGTTCGCTCCCAAGAGGGAGCCCAAAGTTGGGTCTGATTTCAGAGACCCACCCGTCACCTGGAGCACACGCCTACAGCATGAGCCGGCTGAGCTGGAGTCCACAGGACAGCACATCAGAGACAGAGACAAAAGATATATATGTATGTATGATACTCTTCACGCACAGGGAAATGAAATGGTGCTCATCATCACCATCAACCACCACAACAACAACAACAACAACAACAACAACAAAAGGCTCGTTCAATACTTTTTTACAATGATGTTTGGAAGATGGCACTGTTTCCAAAGAACGCTTTGGCTTAAAATACAACAGCACTCAATGAAATGCTCCAACAGTCTGAGGCGCTGGTTATTACAGGCAAATACAGGGGGCTCCTGCGCTGTGGGACAGAAGACCCCTATACAAAGACATGGTGTTGGGTGTTGAGGTGCACACACACACACTCATGGTCCAGGCCATTCAAAACCCCACCACAAAAACAAAACAGCAAAACCCTGCAGTTTCCTCAAAGTTCTCATATCCACCGCTCACGGCCGGGCAGCTCAATCGGACTTGTCCTTCTTCTTTCCTCCTCCGCCAGGAACTTTGCTGGCGACGGCCGAACCGACTGCGGACACACCGCCGGCAACGGCAGACACACCCCCTTTGACGAGGCCCACCCCCATGGCTGGGACGGCTGCCACAGAGGTGACCGCAGTCTTGGTCAGATCCAGGCTCTTGCCGCCGATCCAGGCGACGCCTCCCACTGTGGCTCCGACAGCACCCTTGGTGACGCTGAATAGCCCACCAGCTACTCGCCATGCCATGCCAGCCTGAGGTTGAGGATGGTCCTTACTGGCATCTGGGGAGTTAACAGAACGTGACAGAGAGACAGAGAGAGAGAGAGAGAGAGAAAGAGAGAGAGAGAGAGAATTCCTTCATAACGGTGACTTCATTATTTAATCAACAGCTTTTTCTTTTTCATGTCTATCAAACATGATGTTCTACAGAAAAGAGTTGCACAAATGATAACAGGAATTAGAAACGGTTCGAAGAATGAAAACAAAAACCAGAAACAAATTTTTGGACAAACATAACCGCAAATGGGAACAAAACCAATTTCACTCGTTGTGGATTGAAAATACTATTTTCAGTTTTAGATAACCGGTTAATAACTGTGTTTATAATTCCAATGAAACTTTCTTTGTGGGCTTAAAGCAAGCATGCCTTCTGTGCCTAAAGTTCAGCTCCAATATTTCTGAAGATCTAGTTTTATATACTATAGGCTAATTGCCTACTTTCAAATGTCAGCCCACACTTGAATTCAGACACAGTGTTGATGTCTGATGTGCTCTGTGCTAAGCTAAGGCTGTAGGGCAGAAAACAATCTCATGCTATTGTGCCACCTGCCATTAATCAATTTGTACAGGCAATGACATTTGTAAAGGAACGTTATTAACCGTTCTTCTATAACTTTCTAACCGGTTACTATTTAGAGGAGAGGCATAGAACACTGGAATAGGAACGGAAAAATAATGATTTTGCACACAATGAACCAAAGTGAATTGAAAATCATTCCATTTAGTGCCTGGTTGATAATATGGAGTCACTGTCATGCTGCAGGACTTGATGAAACAACAACACAACCTGAACATCCAAATCCTTGAAAAGTACATTGAACATGCATGCTTTGTGCACTGCGCTAACAGCAGAGAAATCTTGACGATGTGACTCCACCAATCCCAAGGCACATTCTTTTCATAAAACCAAGGGGAACTCTACAACCTTTTTACAGTGTGGTTCAAAACCCAAAATTCAACACACCAAGATGACACACATAGCTGTCATTCCTCTAACGACATGGCTATCCACGAGTTACAAGCAGGGGCATGTCTGTGGGCCGCTGACAAGCCCACAGCAGCTAAAGAGCACCACCATGTGGCCACTCTCAATCACGTCTCACCTCGAGAGCCTGTTTCTTGATCATTTGTGACTATTTGACCACTTGCTGGTAAATAACAAACTGGCTATTTGACAACAATTGGCTGGGCACAGGAATCAGGAATCAGTGCTGATCAGTCAGTATTAACAACTATAGGATTTTGTTAAGTTATTGTATTTATTGCAAATAAGTGTAAGCCCCAAACATCAGCTAATTGGCACCTTTATTGATGGTAATCCGTGGCTGCACTGACCATTATTTTATTTTTAGACTGTCTGTCATTCAACTGACACTCATAGTCATCAGGACATACAGTACAGTTACCTAACTATACGAACAGTCCGCCTGGAGCAACTCAGGCGTTATGTGCCTTGCTCAGAAGCACAATGCTGCTACTTCCTGGGATTGAACACACAACTATCTCCTGTTCCACTTGGAAGGTCAAATCCCTACCCACTAGACAAGCATCATACCACATGCCCAAATTGTTGGTTCAGAGGGGCTATGAGCCTGCCTTTCAGTTTAAACATCAGTTTGACTTACTCACATCATGTCTCACATCAAATGAACCGCCCCACCTAAAAGGGCAAACCTTTGGCAAAGTGGATCAGATCGTCCTAAACGCTTACCGCCAGGTTCACCTTGGAGGCACGCTTCATCCTGCTGCTGCTGTTCAGATGTTTGGCTCATTTTCCTTCTGCAAATAAACAGCAACCATGTAAGTTACTCACAAATGCCTGAAACCAGGATTTTACAACATCTTGAAATTATGATTAAGGCTTTTTACTGCATCAACCTTGACCTGCGAATGTTTCAGAAAAAGTTAATGAATTAGGCGAGTCTGACCCTGAGTTTCCCACCACCCAGGTGTGGTACGAGAAGGGCAAGGAGGGCTGACAGGCCCTGAGGCAAGGCTGGCACAAGAGCGGCCAGGGCGTGCTCTATATGCTCAAACACAAACACAAACGAGGTGGACCAGTTTGTTCCCCATGCGTACAGATCTAATAGCTCGGGTTTTAAAAATACTACAATAATGACAGGCTTGGTATGACTAAGGCTGACATTTAAGTCATCAGGAACACTTCTGAATACATTCTGCATATGCAGAATTTATTGAGTAGTAATGTTAATTCATAAAGTGTGATTTTATAATAAAACTCTATGAATAGGTACAGTAGTATCTGAGAAGAAAGTTAATGTAATTTACATGTAGTTTACTCTGAAGACCTCAAGTAGGCCTACGGACTTGTATTGACTCCAGTTGCAGACTTGAAAATATTGAAGGACTAACTAACACGTAGCAAACTCTACAGGCTTTAACAGTCGGCTGACATCACCACAGGGTAGTAGAATCACAGCTAGAGCAGCTGATATTCACATGAGTCAGAGTGTTGGCATGTCGTAAAATGCTTCTGATTAAAAACGTTGTAACGTTAAAAAAAGAAACTGTAGCTGACAAAACATCGTCTTGACTATTCTAACAAAATACACGTGGTGGTCAATGACGTGGCAAGTCCTAAGTAAACACCCGTCTACATAATGAAAACAACTTGGCGAAAGTAAAAAAAAGTAGGCTATAAGTAGCCACTTATCATTGCATTAGCTTGACTTGGATCCATAGACAAAAGTGTAATAGCCAACTGATGATGTGAGCGTGACATGTTACTTACGTAGGCAAAGATGGCACAGGCCTAACATGAGCATAGGAAAAACTTTCCCAGCTTAAAATCACACTTTAGGATTTGTGCATGGTGCTGGCCTACACAGGCCCTTTCTGAGAAATAACATTCTGATCTTAGAGCATTATAGTTACTGTGTTGCCAGTATCATCGTTACAGAAAATAACACGATAAGAGGGCGGCAACATTGATAAAAGCAATAATGTGTGAAGGCTTTAAGCGGTTCCGATGACACGGAGACGCACGTAAAGCATGTCGGTCATATTCGATTTTCTAGACGCAAAAAGAATGCAATACATTAGCAGTTCAAAGGCTTTTACTTACCACTGTATCAAACAACTTTTGCGCTCGACTGACGTGATCCAATTGTCTTCCGCTGGAACAACTTTGAACAACTAGCAGTGCTTGCAATAATCTCCCCTCCCCTTAAATGTATCCAATCCTTGTAAAACTTTCAGAAACAAAGGTCAGCAGAGAAAGTCTTCTTCGAGAATCCTTCTTCCAAAGTTTGATCTATCTTTGCGTAATGTGTAGGCTACGTGGCGTCCCACTTTGTGCCTTTGAACGTGTACCGAAGAAGACACATAGAAGGGAAGTGACGTTTTACAGTCAGTACGGTGCTACACATCGACAATTTCACCGTCAACGCCTGTGCATCGATGAGTTGGCCATAAACTCTGGTAACTCGGTGTGAAATACATTTTCAGAAATTAAGAGCCATTAGCCTAATTCGTACTACTTGTATGGCTTCTCAAATGTAGTAGGCCTTGATATAGGCCAACACAATTAAATAATAGGCAACATTTTTGCTTTTCATGTTCTTCGAACGAGCAAAGACCACAGAGGGCACCTCGACTCAGCCTATCCTGGTCAGACCAGCCAAGCATGTAAATGGGGTGAACTCCTACACCATTTAGAGGCATGCTGGGCATATCCTTTGTTCTCAAATGTTAAATCAAGCTATATGCCATGCATTGATATTGACAAAAATATTCTGGAAAAAAATTTTTTTTTTTCAATGTAAGAATGACGAGTAAGTTAACAGAATAGTTGAACATGTTGTGTTTGTGAAAGTGTAGCCACTAGATGGGAGCTGACATCAAGATGTTCCCCTATGACAAGCCCAAAAGCTGATGAGCATCCTGTGAACACCACCTCTCATCCCTTAAATGATAGACTTGTTGAGCTGAAGAGTAGGCCTACTTTTCAGGTGCTGGCTAATCCCCTTCAAATGTTCTTTTGAAGGAGACACAGAGGTTCATTCTTTACAGTGGTCATCAGACCGTAACTCCTCACCTCTTTGCCGATGTGATGTGACTGACCACTGACTGATGTGACTTAAATCTTTTTTTCTTACTGTATTTTACTTTTGTAGGCTATTTGTTTACATCCACAGTGTTGTTGTGACAGTCAAAATCCTAGTATTTTCTCATCTTATCATCTTACCTAATCTTAAAACATAATTTACAAATTGACCTCTGACAACTGAAATGATGAATAACCAGTTGGCTTAGTGGTTCTCAAGGTGTGGGGAGGAGACATGACAGGTGGATTCTCAAAGTTCCTCACTAGTGAGGACTGGGGAATAGAGACAGGTGGGACACAAGCAGGAGAAATTTGTCTTTCCATGTATCTTCATTCCCCCCTATTTTTGACACGGAAGACACTGACAGCCACACAAAAAACGTCATAAACAGACCAGCATATAAATTAAAGCACCAACAGCTCCAGGGGACTGAGATTGGATATGTAATGTGAAATCAAAATTACAATAATGTTTGAACTTGACCATTTTTGCTTGGTGATTGAGTCGAGTGGAGCTTGAAAACTCCCCACCTCCAAAGTGGAGAATGACAGAAAAAGTTTGAGATCCACTGCCCTAGCCTAACTCTGGTTACAACGGGGTGAGAGAGAGGTTGCTGTAAAATATTAATAAAATATCTTTGAATTTGTGAAAACTGCATATGGAGGACTTTATTGAAGTAGCCTTTCTGTTATGTTGTGTACCTTTACTGAAGTAGCCTTTCTGTCGTGTTCCACCTGTGCTCAATCGAGTTCAGGAAAAAGCACACATCATGTCTGCTTAGAACTGGTCAACCAGGCCAGCCTGAGCGATGAGCCTGGGGTGAAGAAGCCAGACAGGTAACGAGGCCAACAGTTAATGAAATCACAGTGCCTTTGTGAAGCTGTGAGAACCTTGATCAGGCCTTTTCGTAGAGCTGCAGCCAAACAGAAGACATTCCTTACTAAAAGGGTAATGACTGTGTTTGCCACAACATAAGTACCCGAACGACTATCATACCACAAGGAGCTAAATCCTTTATTTGATTAAACAAAGATGAAGACTATTTGGCCGATATTCACAGTGGCATGTGGAGGACATCAGACATCATCGCCGGCCCCACTGATACTGTCAACAGGGTGACTGTGGGGAGGTTCTTGGGAGACTCGTCGACTGAGGCAAAGACGACAACCAAAAGCTTGCAAGAAAAAGTTAGATTCTCTTAGCATTATAGTCTTTTCCAAAGTCTGAATTCTTCTTCATATCTTCCCTTGACCTGATGACATTTTCAAGGAAATGTGTAGCCTATAGGATATAGCCTAACAGAAATGGATGGAGTCTGAGAGAAACTTCCAAAATAAAGGTGTGCCAAAGTATGGAAGAATAATTTCCAGAAAGACTTCAGACTGGCATTACCAAAGCATAAAGTAAAATGTCTGAATATTTGTGTAAATTGGATATTTCCAATAGGTAACAACATTTTAACATAATATCCAATAACAAATAGGCTACTGCACAAATCTGCAGAAGCTATTGCACGGACATTATGACTAGGCCTATTAGTGTAGATTAATTTATAAAAGAATAGAAACATGTTAGCAAGAGTCCTGAACATAAACGGAATAGCCTTATAGCCTATAACCAGCCTAGCCTTGGGGCCTAGGCTACTGAGTAGAGGAGCGGCAGTGGTTCACAGGTGGTTCGTTGTTGTTCAGATTAGTCCAAGGCGAGGCTACTCTTGCTTCTTCTTGCTTTTTGGGCTAGGCCAGGATTTGACAGCTACACTGTTTGGTAGCCTACACAACAATTTGGCCTAATTATTGATACAATACACCACGTCCAATTCTGGCAAGTTTAATGACTGACGGCAGATTTTGGCGGGATGAGTGAGAGTACCAGCCTACCAGCTGTGGGCTTGGGTGAATTCTGTTGACAACCGAGAAAAACGGGACCATTTTCCCGCACTAAAATGACAAAGTGACGTACTTCCTCTTTGCTAGAGGCTGTAACATGTTGCTCTGAAATACAAGCTAACATAGAAACTGATTTAATGTATCTTTTTAATATCAAGCCATGTTCGTGTGCGGAGTAACAATGTAATGACTGCTGAAAGCGCCACAATCCGATATTTGATGTAAAAACACAAGTGCTGCTTCGCTGAGCGGAGACACTCGCGGTTGCACTTTATCAACATCCAGGCAGGGTCCCTGAAGTAGTAGCAGGTAAGGTGAACGATCATCTTTGAATACTATCGTAGCATGCAACGATATCGCCACTCGTCGCTCTAAACCATCACGTTTTACATAATGTGGATATTGGGAAAAGAACCCGAATTTCGCAGACCACCTCCAAAGAATATTTCCTGTCATTTCATGACGTAGCTAACTGCAAAAAAAAGCCAGTTCTGCGAGAACATAGACTTTCATACTAATGATATTTGCCCTTATTATAGTTGAATTTAACAATCGCTAATAAAGAGGGCCTAAGCTATAATTGGGATGGGGTTAATTGTCTACAACTTATGGGATAGGCTAATGACCTCACCATGCCTAGCCAGCCCTATGGGTTATCTGCCAATTGGGCGACCTACATGACATCGGTTAGGCCTAGGCTACTGTAATTAAATAACCTCTGTACAGTTATAGAGAATAGCCAACAATGTAGCGTTTTTTATTTGGTTGCTCGATATATCTGTAAAATGCGACGAGACCATAAGGTGGCAGTATGAGTATAGCCTATTCTCAAGTCATGAGTGTTCTATTTGTTTAGGCCTACTCGGTAGCCTACAGTTGTATGCAAAATGCATATGTCAAGTAGAATAGCCTAGTCAAGATTTGTGGCATATGGTTTGTGATTAGGTAATTGTTTGACAGACTAATTGCACCGTTTGGTTGAATGGCTAACGAAAATGTTCAATTCTTTCACACAAGCTTACGTCACAGAGCACTAGGAGGTGCAGACAAGTCGGAGTTTAGTTGATTTGAAATAGGCAAAAAGGCAATACTTTGGATAGACTCTAGCAATATATCGAGTGATTCACGTTAAAGTGGAGTAACTAAACACTATGCACTTCCAATATGTTTTGTTCTTAAGACGTCAAATAGCTCGTCATCATCACCAAAATGATATACCAATAGCCAGACATGATGATACGTGTGTGTGTGTGTGTGTGTGTGTGTGTGTGTGTGTGTGGGGGGGGGGGGGGGGTTGTGTGTTGTGTGTGATCTCAATGATGCAGCATTTGTTTGCTGGATTTGTTTTGAAGGATTTTGTCTATAGTTTCCTCCCGTAGTGCTGTTGTGCTGTATATTTATTTATGTTCACAGGAAAAGCCTGTTATTAATGTCTGGTCCATACCTTCCTATTTCTCCTCTGTCCTCTTGGGGTTGCCTTTGGGCCCACTTAAAGCAACAATATGTTAACAACCATGCACCCTCTGCCATTACCACACTCCATTTTCAGAATGTCTAGTATTGCACCAGGTAACTTTGGTGTACCGGGTCAGACAAGTGACCTGTTATGCTGAGTATTTTTGTAGTATTTTTTTTTTTTTTTTTCAGAAAAGCCTGTTGATTGAAAAGGCAGACCGTTTGGGTTGCCACTCCTGTCATCCCATCAAGGACACAGCACATATGATTTTGCACAGTAGAGAGTAGGAATAGCAAATACATTTGTGTCTTTGTAGAACTCAGCTGTAGGATCTCAGCTGAACCATAGTGCTATGTTCCCCACAAGGGAGCAGTATAATTCCACCTCAGTGAAAGTTTGGTACCACTACATATGTGACAACTATTATAATCTGCCCATGTGTAATCTTTTTACAGCTGGCTCAGGTTGTTGGAAGGATGAGTCATTATAATGCATCACCCGGAACAAACTGTGATAATGTTATAATCTAGTATCACTATCAGCATTTTTGTTACTTTACATTTAAATCTTTAGTTTGAAAAATCTGTAGATAGGCCTACTCACATTTATCTTGCACCATTAGTTGATAATATCATTGAAGCCATCTAAAATATCAACGTTTATTGCTGTATGTGTCTTAATCAGAGATTACCACTCTTGAAAGGACCCCTGAACCTAAATAAACATTTCTCTTTTCCACTCTGAACAAGAGAGGACACATAAATCCCTATGTGTGTAGGAGTAGCAACTGTGGGGACAGTTATTAGTTGCTGTTGGCAACAGCAGTCGGCCTATGTGTTCTCTCTCTCTCTCTCTCTCTGACACTCTTTCTCTCCCTCTCTCACACACACACACACACACTTTCCCTTTGAACAAACAATATATTCATCACAAATTAGTTGCATTGTATCAATTGTATCCACCAAAGATGGCACACTAAGTGATATGTCATTAGTGGAGGGGAGGAGACAGAGGAACTGGCCTGTGGGCTCTCCACAAGTGCTCAAGTGGTCTCCTTGACGACCGGCATGCTGAGCCCAGAACTTGCACAGGGGGCAGCAGAGATCAGAGAGTGGCTGGACCACCGAGTCCCGCCGGGCCAAAAGCCGAGTACACTCAGAGCGAACGAGTGAGAGAGCAGAAAGAGGGTTAACATCCGCTCCTCTCCCCTCCTTTCATCTCTTTCTCTCTTTCTTCTTTGTCTTTTCATCAGCCGCGTCAGCGGCGCTGGAGAGTCCGTCGTCACTCTTGTTTGGCCTGAGAGCCTTGGGTCTCAGCAGGGTGTCCGGCTGCTCTCCCTCCCCAGTCGGGAGGCAGTGCTGCTGGGAGGCCTGGTGGAGCCCGAGCTCCCTTTGGTCCGTCAGCTATCCGGGCCTGGTTGGTTGGCTGGCTGGCTGGCTGGAGAGGGTCTCTGGTCGGGGAGGGATGTTTGGCTGGAAAAGATGTCACACAAAGGGATTAGAGCAGCTTTGTGTGTGTGTGTGTGTGTGTGTGTGTGTGTGTGTGTGTGTGTGTGTGTGTGTGTGTGTGTGTGTGTGTGTGTGTGTGTGTGTGTGTGTGTGTGTGTGTGTGTGTGTGTGTGTGTGGGTGTGTGTGGGTGTGTGTGTGTGGGTGGGTGTGTGTGGGTGTGTGTGTGTGGTGGGGGTGGGCTACGGAGAGCAGTGAGGCGGCACGCGGCATTGTGAGGCAGCTCTAATTAGATTACAGTAGTCCCCCCCCTCCCCCCAGAGGGGCCAGTAGCACCCCTGGTGGTCTGAGGGAGGACGTAGTGGGTGTGGAGGTGGAGGTGGAGGTGGAGGTGGACCTCAGGCTGGTGTAGTGGGTGTGGAGGTGGAGGTGGACCTCAGGCTGGTGGAGAGGGCTATTGGCCTGGTCAGATTACACGATTTTGGCCCGAATTTGTGGTGACCGACAAGTTTACAGCGTTGTATCCGATTTCAAATGGTCGGGCACGACATCGAACGCGGAGTGAATCTTATAATGTGACATGATTCACGGCTTGCTATTTGTCGTTCACGACGTTTTGCAAAAAGTCTGGCTTGTCAGAAATTTGACGGGAGTCGTATGACGCGACCGATGCTTTCGGTGTATGTGGCCACTCTCCCGACCAAGACGCAGAGAGGTTTTCATGGTTCTAAAATCGTATAGTGTGACATGGTAGATCGTAAACGACAATCGTGAGCGACAAAACAATCGTATAGTCTGACCAGGCCATAAGTGGAGCTTGAAGACTTGCCATGATGAGGAAAGGCCTCCTGGACAATCCTTATTGGGTAACAACGACCTGGACCAGCGCCCTCTGAAGCTTCACACTAACTGCACAGATTTCCCATGATGTAGCCTACTGTTACACTTACAAACTCAGCTTCTTAGAGTTTGCCTCAAGAGAGACTCGTAGGATCTCGCTGGTCTGACCGGTCGGTTGACGAAACGTTGAGAGCATGACGTCGTTCCCATCTTCGAGGCTGTGGCCTTGAGCACAGCTAATTGCTGCTAATGGGGAAGCTAAGCTGTGCTGATGGAGGGAGTCCAGCTGACCAGTGGCCCCTCATTCCATTGCCCACACACTGTTGCTATGCCCCCCCCCCCCCCCCCCCCCAACCACGATCACCACCACCATGGTTTCGGTAACCCCGGTGACCATGTTGGTTTTTCCCTGTCTGCACAGCAGATTTGGTGAAGTCTCTGTTTAGTAGCGGACAAGGGCCAGCTCACCCCCGTCACCCCATCACCACCATCACAGCCATCTCCATCCGTAGCCCACAGATTGTTTTTGGAAAAGCCAACAATCCAGGTCAGCATTCCCCTGTATGGAATTCCTCACAGAACCAGGCTCTTCCACTATCTGGGTGAAGAGCGGTGGTGTGAAGATGATTGGGGTTTAGCTGCTGGCTTTTGCACTTTTGAGTAATGTGTGTAATTAACCTGCCTGGTTGACCAGGGGCCTGTGTTGCTTAGTTTATCACCTCCAATCACAACAGGCTCAGTGAGTCCCATCATTTGTCTACAATAAGTGGAATCTCGTGTGTGTGTGTGTGTGTGTGTGTGTGTGTGTGTGTGTGTGTGTGTGTGTGTGTGTGTGTGATGCCGCACAGGTGTCTGTCTGAACCCAGGTCGTATCTATCTGTGACCCATGCCTGTGTTGTTGTGTTGTGGAGGGGTGAGTGTGGGGCCATGCCCCCCCATGCCCCCCCATGGCAGCCCAGGCCTTAATAAGCTATGCTGTGATTTATAGGCAGTTCCCAGCAGTGTGCCTGAGAGTAGCGGTGACACAAAGAGCACAACTCCCCCAGCTCACCCCCCCTCACCCCCCCCCCCCTCCCCATGATCTTTTAATAGTTCTACATGACTTCAAGCCCAGTGTCAATGAAGAATCTAATCATTTTTCTAATCGACTTACCAATACAGAACTACGGTAATAGATTTGCCTACCGGTCATTTGAGAAGTAGATTGCAAGCAGTACTGATCATTGCGTGTCGTCGTGATCAGGATCATGATCCCACATTCTCTGAAAGGGCTGCAACTGTAATGTACATGTCTCATGTCTCAGGCCCATGCCCCAGCGATGGCTGGCATGGGAAGTGGTCTCTGGGGCCCGTCTCTAAGCGGGCTTATGGCCCCACTCCTCCCGACTGGCCTCCTCACTCCTCCCCACTCCCCCCCCCACTCCTCCCCGCTGGCCCCCCAGGGCTCCCATGCTGAAGAGGAGCCTCTCTGAGAGGAATGGCTTATGGGTCTGACATGCCACTGGGCCGGCCTGTTTTTGTATTGTTTTGTATGGAGGTCTGTCCTCTACACACACACAGGTCCCTCCTCCTTATTTTGCTTGGTGTCTTTCAGTCCTGGCTCCACCACTCTTTCCTTCCTTGTCCTTGTATAATTATTCTCTCTCTTTTTTTCTGTGTTCCTTCTCTCGCATTCCGTAGATGGAAGTGTTTGAAACCCTGTGGAACAACATTATCTTCTCTCCTCTCTCTGCCTCACTCTCTCTTTCTCTCTCTCTCTCTTCACTCCCTGTCCTCTCTCTCTCTCTCTTGTCCCTGATCCTCTCTTCTCCTCTTGCATGCCTCTCCACTTCCCTCCTCTCTCCTCCTCCTCAGCTGTCACCCTTTTCTTATTGAACTCTGCTGCTATATCCTTCACTCCCCACCCCCTCGCCTTCTTTCTTTTTCTCCCTCTTCCTCCTTTTCATGGCTTGTGCCCTCTCTCCCTCCCTCCCTCTCTCTCTCTGTATCTATCTCTATCTCTCTCTCCCTCCCTCTCTCTCTTCTCTCTACTTATCAAATGCTTTTCCAGGGGCCATCTCGGGGGCTTCCTCCTTTCTGCTCCAGCTGGGTTTGTTGACACACAGTCAGTCTAGCGTGCCCTCGCCCCCACCACCACCTTTGGGCCATAAAGCTGCCACAGCTGTGGGCAGTATTAGCATAGCTGGCCAAGAGGAGGTGGCCAGGGTGGGGGGTGGCGGGGACTGCGATGGGTTGGGGGGGCAAACGCTAATATATTGCAACCATTAGCTTTTGTTTGTGCGGTGACAGTTTTAAAACATCGCAGCTTCTCACAGACTAAAGCCACAGGACACAAAGAAGTGGCCCAATGATTTTAATGTAAGTGCTTTTAAATATGGCTGAGGGGGCTCAGGGATGGGGGAGGAGGAGGCGACCGGGGAAGAAAAGGGTGGGAAACGGCTGAGTGATCCAAGGAGGCCTGCAAATAATGAAAGGGGAGTCAATCAGACATGCTGAGAAAATGGCTCCAAGAAAATTAGGAGCTATTACAGAATAGGATCTGAGAAATACTGAATGAGAGTTTTGATATTACACAGCACAGCTTGAATTGTGACGTATCATCTTGGTCTTGGAATCCATTCATTTTTGGAAGCAATTTTTTTTTTTTATTGTTATTATGATTTTATCCATGAATTGTATTTTGATTCAGTGTATAGACACTAATGTACACAGTATTCCTACCAACAGGTGGAGATATGAGCAAGGCCAAGTCATCCAGGGACAAGAGATCCACCCAGCCTGCTCTCAGCAGAGTCACCCGCAGTTCCTCCACCCATTCCAGGCAGACAGACTTACTCCAGTCCCAGGCTTCAGGAACCAGCTCAGGCCCTCAGGCCCACCCAGGTGGCAGACCGTCAGACACAGGGCTCGTTCAGGACCTCAGCCTGATGAGTGTGAATGAACAGCAGGCCTCAATAGCTCGGTGAGGACCCCCTGGCTCTCTAGTGTCCAATATTAGACACTAAAGATTATTATAATATTATCGGCAGACATCTACGTTGTCTAATGTGATAGACATGAGGCATACCCTGAAGTATTGTAGTTTATTATCTAACATTTTCTTTGTTAATCCCGTTAAGACCATTGCCTGATGCCTCCCGCTGCCTACCATTGGCAACTCTGCAGAGATGAGTGTCGGTGGTGATCATGTGATCTCTGGCGTTTTGTTTCAGCCGAGGGAGGCCCCCCAAGACGGGTACCGGTGGCATTCTTGCAGACGTTGGCGCCCCCCCCGGTGCTTCTCTCTCCGTCCCTCCCTCAGCCCCAAAAAGTGGCCTGGGCACCATAGCCCGTCTCATCAAGCTCGGCCGGCTGAAAAACATCGTGGTGGTGGCAGGGGCTGGTATCAGCACGGCCAGCGGGATCCCAGACTTCAGGTGGGGGACTTGATCACTGGTCCAATCAAGTGTATGATATGACTCCTCATAGTTAAATAACGCTATTGATCACTGGTCCAATCAAGTGTATGATATGACTCCTCATAGTTAAATAACGCTATTGATCACTGGTCCAATCAAGTGTATGATATGACTCCTCAT
The DNA here is from genome assembly GCF_963854185.1 of Sardina pilchardus. Taxonomy (NCBI): domain Eukaryota; kingdom Metazoa; phylum Chordata; class Actinopteri; order Clupeiformes; family Clupeidae; genus Sardina; species Sardina pilchardus. The sequence continues at coordinate 20,571,638 of NC_085003.1, forward strand.
AGTTAAATAAGGCTGTTAGTCCTGGAGTGCTAGAATCCGGCTGGGTCTCAGTGTAGTAATTAGAAAGTGTAATATTGTGGACATCTATTGGGTATCCCTCCGATTTCCAAAATCAGTTAGGGCTTGCTTAAATCAAGCTGTGGTTTGACGAACTACTGGTTGGTTATTTAATCATGAAAAGCACTTGCCAATGTCTGAAACATGACTGTGTTCCGTGGTACTGCAGGACACCTGGGACTGGTCTGTACGCCAACTTGGAAAAGTACGACATCCCTTACCCAGAGGCCATCTTCAACATCGACTACTTCTCCAACGACCCGCGGCCGTTCTTCTCGCTGGCCAAGGCGCTGTACCCGGGCCACCACCGGCCCAACTACGTGCACTACTTCATCCGCATGCTGCACCAGAAGGGCCTGCTGCTGCGCATGTACACACAGAACATCGACGGCCTGGAGCGCAGTGAGTGAGCTCTCTTCCACTCCTGTTGTCTAGACTCTAGACTGTGGCCTGTCAGGCTCATTAGCCCTGTGGAAGACTTCCAAGAGGGCGGTCTGAAGACGTCACTAGCTGCGTTTCCATTACAAATATGCGCAAAAACTTTGTCGCTATTGTCTTAATGTCGAATATCACAATTTTCGCAATTGCGGTGTTTCCATTACATTCGCCTAACTAAATTAAAATCTCGTGTATTCTCGCGTGCTGTAAGTCATTAGGAGACATGGTGGTTATCAACATTACCCAGATTTAGCCATAGGGATTTAGCCTACACTAAATGCATTCAAATTGCCACCACGGCACGCTGATTATCAGTCATTAGGCTATAAGCCATCAGCGGAGGAGGCCTACCTGTTGGTGGGGCAGAAACATAAAATTAAAAATGACATATTTCACAGGAGTTTGTTGTAGTAGGCCTATGCTTAAATCATGCTTAAATCATGTCACAGCCATGTCAGTGGAATATTTCGTAGATCAGCCCAGTTGATTAGTTTCTAAAACTAGAATCTAGATTTCTTTCAGCACCGTTCTCATCACGTTAAACCAGCAAAGCATAACAACGTTGTTGCTATGGGTAAACAAAACTAGTTGAGCAGTTGCGTAGCCTATGCAGCGTTTTAGAGAAAGTGTTGTCGGCAAGTTCACAGCTGTGGATTCAACATTTTAGAATGACACAAGCCACTTTTAATGAAAAAAATATTATTTTTTTACATTATTCTCCCGGTGCCACTTCCTGTCGGCAGTCTTCTTCGTCGGTTTCGTTCCTCCTAACATCCGGTTGTTGGATCACGTGACTCGTCCGATGCGAAAAAAGTGTTTCCATTGCAGTTTTGCGAAATATACAAATTTCGATACGCTCGAAATACCACCTCACCCGAGCGCAAAAACTTTTTATCGAAACATGTGAGTTTTTTCGAAATGTGTGTGTTTCCATTCATAGATATATATATTGACAATATATATATCTATGGTTTCCATTAAGCACATTTCTTTTCGCAACTCTTAATTTGCGCAATTTAATGGTCAATGGAAACGCAGCTACTGTGTACTGCGGAAATCACGCAGTGCATTCCACCCATGATTCTGTTTTGTTTTTAATGCAGGCACGTGCATTAATTAAGCTAATGTTGATTGGTCTAATTCTGTCTAATGATGTGCGTCTGCAGTGTGTGGCATCCCAGAGGACAAGCTGGTGGAGGCCCATGGCAGCTTCGACACGGCGTCGTGCCATTTGTGCTACACGCCGTATCCATCCGAGGAGGCCAAGGTACTGTATGTCCTCCCCGGCCCTCGGCCCTCGGCCCGTGGGCACCCACCGTATGCACGACACACTTGACACGTCACTGCGGACGCTGATCTCTCTGCGCTCCTCGTCCCCAGAGAGCCATCATGTGTGGCAGCGTCCCCACGTGCTCCTTCTGCCAGGCCACGGTGAAGCCTGACGTGGTGTTCTTTGGGGAGGACCTGCCACAGAAGTACTTCCAGCACACCAGCGACTTCCCCAAGGCCGACCTCCTCATGGTCATGGGCACCTCTTTACAGGTGAGGGGTCAGAGGTCAAGATTTGGAATTCTTCGTAATCCCCCCAGACTGCTTGTCTACTGACACAGGCAGCAGTACTGTAGTAATGACACTAGTTATTCATGTCCAAGGGTGCAGGTTGGAAATAGAAAGTGATTCTCAGTGAAATTTAAAATTGAAAGCAACATGGCTAATAAAGCAATGCTTTTACAGCAGACCAGGTATTTAACTTCCTCCAGTGTTAGTAACAGAACAGATTTGGAATCTCTCATGCTAAGCATTAAATTGGATATTCTAAAACGGATAGTTCCGGTCCTTGATTATGATTGGCTGAATCGCGTTCGATGCCGTTGTATACATCACGATAAACACACACCTTGACCGCATTTAGTGCCTAACAACGCCCCTTAGCTATTCGATTATACAGTGTAAAGCACAGCCTCTAGGGCCTTATTGCTTAAATATCACTGGTGCTCTAATCACAGAAATGCATGATGAATGTATGAGAGAATGACTCCCGTGTCGTTGCGTGTGCAGATTGAGCCGTTTGCCAGCCTGGTGAATACGGTGCGTTCGACGGTACCGCGGCTGCTGCTCAACCGGAACGCGGTGGGGACGTTCGAGCGCCGCCCGCTGCGCCGCGGAGACTACATGGAGCTCGGAGATCTGAGCGAGTCGGTCAGCAAACTGGCCCAGGTCCTGGGCTGGCACCAGGAGATCCAGGAGCTCATGTGGAGTCAGGAGAACCGGGTATGTCCCACACTCACCGGCTGACCTGCTCTCCTAGCTCTGCATGCCATGACCACCCTGCTCTGCTGCAATAGAATGGAGACGGAATGCTGCAGACAGGCTCAAATTTAACATACTGTACAGCTGCTGCAACAAAACAAATTACCCTGAAATGCTAATCGTATCCAACTGAGTTGTGACACATCACTCTAGCATCCCAACTGAAAAGGGTACACTGACTTCTAAAGTCAAAAGTTATATTTCTGAGTTAACTCAAAGGTTCTCCGTGCTGTTCCTAAAGAACCCTCTGCCCAGTAGACTCAGAGAGACTTAGCATCCCAACTGAAAAGGGTACACTGACTTCTAAAGTCAAAAGTTATATTTCTGAGTTATCTCAAAGGTTCTCTGTTTTGCTCCTAAAGAACCCTCTGCCCAGTAGACTCAGAGAAACTTACAGTAGCATCCCAACTGAAAAGGGTACACTGACTTCTAAAGTCAAAGTTATATTTCTGAGTTAACTCAAAGGTTCTCCAAGCTGTTCCTAAAGAACCACAGTGGTTCACTTATGAGCCTGTGAGTTTGACCCCTGACCCCCTCTCTTGCAGTTTGCCCCCCAGCGGGTGACCAGTGCCATGGAGCAGCAGGCAGCGCCGGGGAGGAGAGAGGAGGTGGACGGCCCCCCCGCCAGACGGCCCAACGCCTCCAGCGGGGCGCGCTCCGGCAGCGAGGAGTCCGACGCCTCCGAGACAGACAGCATGAGCACCGAGTCCTCTGGGCCTAGTAACTAACACACACACACACACACACACACACAGTATTCACACCAGTGTTCATCCAGAGTCCTGTGTGTGTAGTGGAAGGCCAATGATAACATGTTTGGAAGGTAAACAGAAACATGGCACTTACTTATTAGCATTGGTGAATCTGCTCTTATGTTGTCAGAGTCCAGCGGTTTTGATCTGTTTTTATTGTTAGTCATGTGTTCGCTTAGTTGGTGTCAGAGTCAGAGCCGGACGCCTCCGTGTGTTTGCTAAGCCATTGCAATAATGAACCGCATCCATCCACACAGAGGGCAACTTTTCTCTTTTGGGCTTAAGCCATTTCTCCTCCTGTTAGACATTAGGGTTTTGTGTGTGTGTGTGTGTTCCTGTTAGACATTAGGGTTTTGTGTGTGTGTGTGTGTGTGTGTGTTGAGTTTGGCTTGGGGAGAAAGGCTGAAATGGGGAGCTAAACCTAGCTCTGAGCAAACCATGCGAAATTAGTATGGGAGGCAAGAGCCCCTGAGTGTGTGTGTGTGTGTGTGTTCACTCCTTATAATGCCACTGAGGAGGCCAGGCAGGGGGGTTCCCTCCTCTACGCTAATAAATGTCTCCGTAGTGCAACAAAGAACCCCAATATCCTGCTGTGTGTGTGTGTGTGTGTGTGTGTGTGTGTGTGTGTGTGTGTGTGTGTGTGTGTGTTTAGAGAGGAGACTTTTCTTTGCATGGTTTGTCATTCAAGAATGCAATTATTCAATTTTGCACAGGCTGTGTGTACATAGTGTTCTGTGGAGTTTTTCGGGTTAAAAACACATTAAGTGGCCGTGCTGTGCATTCCAGTGGTCCACGGTGTATAAAGACATGGACTGGACTGGACAGGACAAGACCCTTCCAGAACCAGTGCATACTCCATCCCCTCACTCTGTGTGTCTACATTTATGGACAAGCTGCTTAAATCACTGTAAAACTTTTGCATGTACAATTGTTTTTACAATTTTTACAAGTGTAATGATTCAGTTGTTGATGGTATACAGTACAAGCACGAGTAGTAGTCTTTATGTTATGTATTTGTATTGAAGTTTCTCAGTTTAATAAATAGCAATAAAAAGTTTTAATGAGAACTGTGAATGTGTGTCATGTTGTTTGCGTAATTCAATACTGCACAATAGAAGCTACTTTTAGGCCACTGGCAGTGGCATGCCTTCATAAATGTACAATTGTGTGAAGGAATCCTACCAGCAATTATTTTACCAATACAATGGTTTGAGGCTAGTCATGGTACATAGGTTTGTAATAACATCTGCCTTTGTGTGGTTTATGAGAATAAACCACACAAAGGGGTTTACATTCAAATGGGTAGTCAAAGGGCTTCGCTACTTTTCATTTGATAACATGAAGTGAAATTAAATGAAGTGGAAGTAGGACATTTCTCCATATGGAGAACACGCTCTTTTGTCATCTTCATACCTGTCAAATAAAACAGCGGCAGAGCAAAAAGAACCTCTACTACTTAGAACACCACCAATAGCATACAGTGGCCAGAGGCACTAGGGAAGTAATGCTAACGGTCTTAACATGAATAGTAGTAGTCTCTTCACAAACAACAGCGCACAAAAGTCACAGAAATGTCATTTATTCTCTAGTTTCTTCATTGTCGGTTTAGCAAACAATATACGTATAAAGCTACGTAGATAGCTACGTATTTTAGAGTACATTTTAAGAGAGAAATAATTACAAAAGCACCCACATACATACACATGTATACAGAGGACATTCAGAGCTCCCTGGAGAAGGGAGGGAGCGAGATCAAGTAGGCCCAGTGAAGAGTCCGTCTGGGGGGAGGAATGGTCACTTCCACTGGGGGAGTTAGAGGGTCAGAGAGGCAACTGGCCGCTAAGACCAGCAGTCTCACAGAAAAAGAGAGGGGACAAAACAATGGATTGTCATAAAGACTGTGTCCAGAAGAGCACATTCTTTAGGAGACCGGTGGACGGTTTCTGTTTTTTGTTTTTTGTTGTTTTTTTAAATACGTCATCTCTAGTGACTGTGTACATGATGCAAGTCTTAGGTGAGGCATTAAACTCATTTGTAAGTTTATATACAATATACACACGCGCGCACACACACACACACACACACACACACACACATTCACACACACACAAACAAAAAGCTTCTGTTCTTGTCGATAAAGGTGCTCATATATGGTCAGAAATGCCAACATCCTTGCAGGGTAGACTTGAGTTAATCAGTCACCTGGGGGCAGCACACCGGAGGAGCAAGAGAGACTGTTGGGAGAGAAAGGCTGTTCATTCACCATGCACACCACTCTTCATCACTTTAACAGTGCACCGCACCATGCAGACCACTCTTCATCAGTTCAACAGTGCACCGCAGCAGAGCTTCAGAAGAGAAACTAGCTCTCCCAACTGAGAAAGGCTGTACAATAAGGTATTCAAAAAACAGAAGGGGGGAAAATATGTACCATACGTTTATACAGAATACAGCTATTTCAGTGGGACAGTTTAAACATAAAAAAAGATCACTTTATGATAAAAGCGTCATAGTTGGTATAAAAATTCACAAAGGGGGGGGTCTGATCAGATTCAAAACTATAGGTGCTTCAAATTCAGCCCCATTTTTTCAAAATGGCCAACAAATACGAGTTTTGTTAGGTTGGGTTTTCCAACCAAATTTGATGCTTTTATTATAAAACGATCACTATTAACTATAACAATAAAAATCAAAGTTGGATTCCAACACCATGCATTTCTGGTTTGAAGTGTAGAACGAAAGAAAGAGGGAAAAATACAAGCTCGAGCCACAAATCGTACTCTACTATGGCACCAACAATCAGTCTACACACACCCACCAGGCATTTAAAAGGCACAGTGCCCAATACATCTGTAGTAACAATTCCTATGTAAGTCTTCGATACGCAAATCCTGAATTAGCCATACATAAACCAACACTGATATATGTCCAGATACATGTCATATACAGAAAGCTCGTGTTTACAACTTGTTTTGGGAATGTAACCATCGTACTTCTAGTACATAGTAGTGTTAAGCAGACTGATTTCTCTCCTCTTCTGGTTCAGTACTCTAGTCTTTGGTCAGATCCTGACTGGTCAGCTGTGCGTGCTGCTGCTGGGTGTCTGCTGGTTGGCTTTTGTTTTCCCATCAGTTAAGCCAGCTCAGTATTGACAACTTGGCAAACAAAAGGTGAGACCGCTTTCATTAAAATGTGACTGATATCAACTTGAGAGAGATGAGTCTGCTCCTTCTGTGTATGCAGCCTGGATAAGGTGTGAGCCTGCCTGAGTGTGTGTGTGTGTGTGTGTGTGTGTGTGTGTGTGTGTGTGGCAGGCAGGCGGGGGCCATGCAGGCAGTGGCGCAGCAGAAGTGTGAGACAGGAAGACGGAGTGCGGGGTGAGGCAGCGGTCAGTCCGAGTCGGAGTCACTGCTGTGGTCAGCGCAGCGCAGTGCTCTTACGGTCTCCTCGAGGGGCGCCAGCGTTCCGTCCTTCCTCACGCCCATGGGCTTGATCAGCTGCTGCCTGCACACACACAACACGCCACACACACAGCCGCACAGTCAGACAGCGCGTACAATAGAATAACGTATAACAGCCTGTTTCCCTTTGATCAGCTGCTGCCTGCACACACACACACACACAACACGCCACACACACAGCCGCAGACAGTCAGACAGCGCGTACAGTAGAATAATGTATAACAGCCTGTTTCCCTGTGCGGATAGAATTCAGTCAATATTAGCAACACTACACAAAAATGGATAACAGTAATTTCCCGCATATAAGCCGCATTGTGTATAAGCCGCAGGACAGTGTTTTATGTGAGTTAAAAGAAACAAAACCATATTAACACTATATTAACTGCCCCCCTGTATTAACCTCGTAGTGGAAGAAATTTTGCAAAATCAATGTATAAGCCGCAGCTAATAGGGTTTTATAACCCTCCATTACAGAAATCTCAGGTTTTTGGTGAACAGTTCCTGCAAATTTGTGACAAGGTCATATTTTCACATGCTAATTAGTTGCAGCAGACGCAAATTAGGTTTGTCATTAGAAGTTCAGTGGAAGTTTGGCATTAATGGTTAATGTGGTGGCAGATCACTGGGGAACATGTTTGCCATTACTGACAAACTTCTCACTGTTGCCAGAACTTTGCTGGAAGTTTGCCTCTAGCGGCCAACATTGGCAAACTTCTGACAATATTTTCAAGTGAACTAATCTGTTTCCCTAGCCTGGGTGTTCCCATCCTGCCTTGCGCGGTGATTTCATTCACGCTGCTAAGGCAGTCTGGAAACTAACACCCAAATTTTCGCCTGATGTTGGCGACCAATCACAGAACAGGGGAGAAAGCAAGACCATGATGAGCTATGCACAGACGCATTTGATAGACATCTGTGGTGCCCAATGAACGGATCTGGGCATTTTTTCAAATGCGAGAAAATGAACGTCTGGTTGCCAAACCACGTCTCATTTGAGAAGTGCTAGGCGCTAGCCAGGCTACTGTTTCCCACAAATGACCCACACGTTTGCTGCAAATCTGCCATAATCATTTCATTTGTAAGGGCTGTTATTCCTACAAGCTGTACAGACTTTCACCTATATTTCCAAATGACAATAGTTAGCACATAGGTAAGCTTTTGTTAGTAGGTTGTTTATGATGTCTGGATAGTTTTCACCTGGGCATCTCACCAGTTTTAGATCAACATTTTGGAGATCGCTATCTAGATACACTATTGGCATGAATATTACTACAACACACTCACAACATTCAACAAGATAATGATCGGTTTCCTGAAAAAAAGTTTCCTTTTGGTGGGAAAACATACAATGGTGTAAACTGCATGCTGCCTTTGTTATCATCAAGTAAACACCAACAATGAAAAAAGACGTCAAAGACCAGATATGAACCTTTGACCTTTCCCATTAAAAGAAAAATGGTCAGAGACATATCTGACACGCAGACAATGCCGTACTTGCTACCCATGATATCACATGAGGCATTTGAGAAGCAGCCAATGTTCCTTCTCCCAGGGCCAAAATTGACAAAACTCGACTCCACCGCTTGTGGTGGAGGCTCGGATGAAAGGACAAAGACATACTTTGGGAGGTGACTGTGAGGCTTAAAGCCAAACGTCTTATCAACAAAATAACCAGCCAACGGTCCCAAAGCCTCAAATCAAAGTCCAGCGTTTAGCATTTTTCATTAAGGAGTAGTACACACAGTGGACATTGCAGCTGTGCAAGTACATGACGACCGGCCAGCCAACAGAGTGCTTTTACTGGGTTTTGTTTTCCTTTTTCTAAAGAGCGACTTCAGTAAGGCCATTTGTTTGTCTAAATGCGTCATTTGAGAAATCATCAGCCCTCCAATACCTCATTAGTGCCAGACACTATTGTTTGATGGCTTCACCACCTTAGAAGGTTCTGGACTTTTGAAAGTTGGACTGAAGCATGTTTACAGACGAGATTCTAATTTGGAGAATGCTTAATCCAAAGAGCATGCCGATTCTCCGGTTTGGGGGGGGGGGGGGGGGGGGTGGAGGAGTCTGAGGGGAACGCTAACGTCTATTTAGCTCATGGAGCTCCTGGAGCTCCAGGGCCTTTGTGTCTGGTCTGCCCCAGCTACTTATTCTCTCGCCCAGCCCCAGCTGCCCACCGCGTGGCCACTGCTCACTGCCCACTCAAGCCTCCACTCTCTCTCGCTCTTTCACTCTCTCTCTCTCTCTCTCTGAAGAGGCCTAGCCAAGCGCAGTGTTAAACAGCTTTCTTCTCCTGTCCACCCCTGCGTTCATGCGCGCACACTCTCTCTCTCTCTCACACACACACACACACACACACACAAACCTAACCTTTTTTTCCAGGAGATGGCCAATCCCTCACTATCCTCCTAACACCCCCCCCACACACACACACACACACACCTCTCCTCCCCCCATCAGTTTAATTACGGGATCAGTGCCCATTCTAATCTCCTCAAAGGCTGGGCCTCCCCTCGCCGCTAATCCAATTAGATCTGCACCGGGTGGCTCCTGCGCACCCTCAGATGATTCAGCCCGCCATTATCCAATCCAAAGCACTCCCTAAGATGATTTATCTGTGCATTATCCAATCAAAGCACTCCCTAAGATGATTTATCTGTGCATTATCCAATCCAAAGCCTCACCAAAAAGAGGCTCGTTTGCATTTATTTGCTGGCCGCACACCGGTACACAGGACACAAACACACTTGTAATTTGCTGATGCTGATGTACTTTTACTGAGGAAATCTTAGGCCTGTGTCTGGGGAACATGTTCAGCATGTCAACTCCTTCAGGCGGTTGCATGTAACTGCAACTGCCTACAAGTATTTACTGCAACTGTGCGGCAACTGACTGAAAAAAACAGGCCAATATTTTGGTCCCCTTTCTGGTTAGTTGCTTATATGCCTCTCAACTGCACTGTCTGCAATACTGGCTGCTGTCAAAGTGATTTCCTGACCACTCATTTATGTCCAGAGCATCTTAGCATACTAGACTAACTGCTCAGATTTGAAGGAGACACTTCTTTACTGAATCTGCCTTTGCAGGATCTCTGCCCCACTCAGGGTGGTGGATGGAGGGTCAGGAGATGAGGGCAGATAACAAGGCCCATGAGCAAACACCAGCAGCCCCAGACAAAACAAGACCGACTCCTGAACACCTCTCTAGAAAACCCTTGTGCCAATCAGTGGAGCTACACGTGGTTCGCGGTCAGTGATTCTCTGTGTGTATGTGTGTGTGTGTGTGTGTGTCTCTCTCAAGGGTTTCTTGGGGTGTGTGTGCCTGTGTTTGTGTTTGTGTGTGTGTGTGTCTAAAGGGTTTGTTGGGGTGTGTGCCTGTGTGTGTGTGTGTGTGTGTGTGTGTGTGTGTGTGTGTGTGTGTGTGTGTGTGTCTCTCAAGGGTTTCTTGAGGTGTGTGTGCCTGTGTGTGTGTGTGTGTGTGTGTGTGTGTGTCTCAATGGTTTGTTGGGAGTCAGTGCTAATTGGACGGCGAGTTAAGCAGCAGGGGGAAGCGCATTCTTCGAGGGCCTTGACCATCACCCAAGAGCCCACAGCGAGCAGCTCTGGTAGCAGCCTCATCTCTCTATCTCTCTCTCTCTCACTCTCTCTCTCTCTCTCTCTCTATCTCACCCCCCCATCCTCCACCTCCCTCTAACAACTCTTTCACAGTGCCAAAGAATAGAAGAGGTGAAAGGAAGGAGATGATCTTTCGCTGAGAGGAATCTGCCTCTTGTGGGCACACGCTCCTCATTACAACACACACACACACACACACACACACACAGAGACACACACACACACACACACACACACACACACACACACACACACACACACACACACACACACTCACTCCCACACACACACACACCTTAATTGAGCCTATGTCTCTGGAGCCCTGCTCCAATAGGGCCTATGTTTGGGGCTGTGTGTGCTGAATGGAGGCCGGTCTGAAAGAGGACACGTATGTGATTAGGCGCTGAATGTGGCCCATAATGCCATGGGGCCGGCCACCACTCTCCAGCAGCCAATTAGCCGGTAATTAGCGCGGCGGCGACGGCGGCGGCTAACGAGAGCGAGCGGCCTGAATGAGGCGGCGGCCGGCCGGCGCTGCAGATTCCTGCTCTAATGAAACCGTTGACAGGGAGCACTCGCTTGCTCCGTCTCTCACAGCGCAGGCCTACGTTCCCTCACTTGTGTGTGTGTGTGTGTGTGTGTGTGTGTGTGTGTGTGTGTGTGTGTGTAGATAAGAACGGTCACAACAGAAAGAACAGCTGAAAGGACAGCTCTCCGAATCTTGACTGTCTTTGAGGAGAGCAGGGGTGAGTGCAAGACTAATGATTCTGATGGTGGATTTGTACTCACTGACTCAGAAAGCTTCAATCCGCTGACGGACAACATCAAACGGTGTCAGTGTCATGGTCAGTCATGGTCAGACATATCAAGACCATACGTCTGCACAACATAGGGTGTGAATGACCCCCCCCCAGCTCTTCTTAAGGCCAGTTCAACCGAAGATTCGCGACGGTCTGAGACGGTTGCAGAGAGCAGTTGCGGCGGTGTGAATCAAAAGTTGCAAGCAGTTTCAAGCCGTCGCTAAACATTCAACATGTCAAATCTTAGTTGCAGAGTTTTAGAACACTTTTGCGCGGAGCTATTGTGACGTTGGCTGAAAACTTCTATCTTATCCTCACGCCTAGACTGTTGTTATGGTAACATTGTTGCCGTTTTAATGTCGTTGCAGTGGTCTGAACGCCCCAGTTTTAGAACACATTGTTGCAGAAAGTTGCTGGTTTTTAGAATGTTGCAGCTCGTCTCGTCGCGGATCTTGTGTTTGAACTGGCCTTTAGATGTTCCAGGCCACTGAACGTGACCCTGACACAGCCTTGACCCCAACCCCACCTGGCTACGCAGGCCTCTGCTGCTGTTTTCTGGTGGCGGGACATTACCTGGACAGCTGGTCGATCATGTTAACGAGCTTCTGGGCCTCGTACTCCTTCTGCTCCTCGGTCATCTCCTCCATGGGGTTGGCTCCCGGCTCCTCCACGTGGCCTGTGATGGGGTTGATGCTGAGGAGGAGGAGGAGGAGGAGGAGGAGGAGGAGGAGGAGGAGGAGGAGAGGAGGAGTGGGTTAGAGAGCAACCGGCAGAACTGGCTGCAACTGGTCAGCCAGAAGATGTCACAAGACTTTGTTTCCAATTGGAATACACGGTACTAAATAAACAGCAGAACAGCATGGAGCAACAGGACGGAGCAGCTGTCTAAGGGGCTGTTTAGAATATTCAGATAGGGGACTGGAATGTTGACTGACGGATGTTTAAATTCACAAGTACCACTTGGACATTCAGCTGAGAATCTTGGCTCCATTCTCCAGGAGCTGACTAGTTAATGACTGCACAGTTGAGCTGACTTCTGAACGCTTTATTTTGGGCTACATGAACTGTTTGAAGCTCCCTGCCAAAAGAGTTTCAAGCAAAAGGGAGAGAACAAATTATCTTTTCATTATTTTTGTCCTCTCTACTCACATGGAAACACACACACACACACACACACACACACACTGTTTTCTCTTACTATGGTTTGGCCTCCTTGTACTCGTCTGTGTCGGAGTCTTCGTCATCGGAGTACTGAGTCTCTCCTCGGCCTCCGGCCAACAGTCCGCGAGACAACAGCAGTCCTGCAGCACTGCCATAGCCTGTGTACTTCACCAGGTTATCCACTACATACAGGACACACAATACAGGACACACACACACACACACACACACACACACACACACACACACACACACACACACACACACACACACACACGCGATTATCCACAGCTCAAGAGGTTATGGGAACATTATGTGCAGCCACATTTCTCCTTGCCTGATAGTGAACGATGTGGGGGAAGCATTTCAGTGTGTGTCTTCACTCTCTGAAATAAATGATGCATGAAATGTGGACTAAATGAGTTCCACAGTCTGTGTAACTCAAACAGTGAAGCCTTCTCTTTCACTGCCACTTCAAAAGCGCACGTGCTAACCTTCTGATTTCTTCAGCAAAACATTGCGCCATCTCTCTCCCCATCTTCTAAAACTAACTCCACATTGACATTGCTGTTCCAAGCCTTTTCCTCGCCAATGTTCGCTCCCTGGTGAACAAGATGGATGAACTGCAGCTGTGGCCCGCCACACACAGAATGATTGTGGAAGATCATGATTTGTACAGAAACATGTTAGTCTGAATAGCGAAATACCCAACGGCGCTATGGAACTAGCTGGACGCTACCCTCTGCGTTCAGACAGACGCGCACAGCATCATCAAAGACTGTTCTCACCGCAACAGCAGACTGTTCACCCCGCTCCCCTCCAGGAGGCGCTACAGGTCTCTCCGCACCCGAACCAGCAGGTTCAGAGAAAGCTTCTTCCCTGCTGCTTTAACCCAACTGAACTCTATATGTAGCTCTGCATCCCGGTGATGACCAGCAAACTAGGCCACCCCCCTATACCATCCCCCCCCCCCCCCCCCCCCCCAACACACACACTGCACTTTTCTGCTTTTTTGCACTTCTGGTTAGACGCTAACTGCATTTCGTTGTCTCTGCACAATGACAATATAAAGTTGAATCTACCAGTAATCTAATGGGATCTAATACAATCTAGACTTGCTCTCTCCTCTTCCCTCCATCGATTATTCCACCATCCCCTGTTCTCTCGCCCTCTCCCTTCATCCCTCGCTCTCTCACCGCTCTCTTTGCAGAGGACGAAGAGGAACTCGGCGGCGCTCTGCTTCACACCCATGTCCACGTGGGTCATCAGACGCACCAGCTTGTTGCGGATGGTGGTGCCGATCTCCGGCCGGCTCGACACGTCCTTCAGCGGAGGCAGCACCTGCGGATCAACCCCACCACACACACACACGCACACGCACACACACACACACACGCATACACACACGCACGCACACACACACACGCACGCACACACACACACACCACCAGTCACCACCTGTCACTTTGCAGACACCAACCGTAATTTTAATAGCCACTCTCTGTGCAAAATGGGATCGCGAGACAGCAAATATGGCCCTTGACAGTCAATATAGAATGCCTATCTGTTCGTAATTGACATGAGATTTGCATAAAATAGAAAATATCTGAAGTGGTTTCTTCTTATTGCGCTAATTCAGTCATTTACTGCTTTACTGCTGTCTTTGGGGGCTGCAGCTACAGTGTTCAGTTTCCTACATGAGTGCTTTTTGACAACTTTATTTTTCAGGCAGAGGATTAATCAAAACCTCCCATCCTTACCCTGGCCTTGATGTATCTGCGGATTTCTCGGTGGTATCTGGAACTTTCCGCCAGCAGGCTGAGCACTGGCGTCAGACCCTCCTTGTAGTTGGAGCCCTGTGTGCAGAGAGGAACTCCTGAGTCTCAGAAACATGACCGCAAGGGGTTGGGGGACCTGTAGCACACCTCACTGCAGTCCTCGTCGGCGTCTTACCCGGTCAACGCGCTTCTCCATGAAGTCCAGCAGCACCTGAATGACGGCCAAGTTCTTCCCGCCGTACTCCTCGGGTCCGGGCTGCGTGGGAACGTCGATGAGGACGTCCAGGCACGACGAGGGAATGTTGCTCAGGAGGTTAATAGCATGGCTGTCGTGAAGATAACAGAGGAGCGTTAGGAAGCGTTCAGGCTCTCCAGTGTAGAGAGAGCTACAGTGAAGCAGGATCAGGGTGATGTTAGTCCCTCATCTCTAGTATAGAGCTACAGTGCAGCAGGATCAGGGTGCTGTTAGTCCCTCATCTCTAGTATAGAGCTACAGTGCAGCAGGATCAGGGTGATGTTAGTCCCTCATCTCTAGTATAGAGCTACAGTGCAGTAGGATCAGGGTGATGTTAGTCCCTCATCTCTAGTATAGAGCTACAGTGCAGTAGGATCAGGGTGATGTTAGTCCCTCATCTCTAGTATAGAGCTACAGTGCAGTAGGATCAGGGTGATGTTAGTCCCTCATCTCTAGTATATAGGACTGGCATGAAGCAGGATCAGGGTGATGTTAGTCCCTCATCTCTAGTATATAGGACTGGCATGAAGCAGGATCAGGGTGATGTTAGTCCCTCATCTTTAGTATATAGGACTGGCATGAAGCAGGATCAGGGTGATGTTAGTCCCTCATCTCTAGTATATAGGACTGGCATGAAGCAGGATCAGGGTGATGTTAGTCCCTCATCTCTAGTATATACAGTGCCTATAGAAAGTCATCATACCCTTTTGAAATAGTTACTTTTTTTGTCTTGCAGCCTGAAATCAAAGCCAATTTTAAAAACAATCTTTTTCAGTTTTATTCACAAATATAGCTGTACAACATCAAAATAATGAAAAAAAAGTCAACAGTTCTGAAAGTTAATAAAAAAAGATATAGAATAACAGGGTTGGAAAAGTCATCATACCCCTGACTTAATACTTTGTATAGCTTCCTTTTGCTTTCATTACAGCCCTCAATCTGTTTGGATATGTCTCTATTATAGCTTTGCACACCTAGATTGGGGAATATTTGCCCAATCTTCCTTGCAAAATTGTTAAACTTCAGTCAAATTCTGTAGGGAATGGCGATGGACTGCTCTCTTCAAGTCAATCCACAGATTTTCTATAGGATTTAAGTCAGGGCTCTGACTTTGCCACTCAAGGATATTCACCATCCTATCCTTAAGCCACTACTTTGTTCTTTTGGCAGTATGTTTAGGACCATTGCCGTGTTGGAAGGCGAATGACCTGCCCATATTCAGCTGTCTAGCATGGAGGCTGCAGGTTTTCCTCAATCATTTGGGTGTACTTGGCAGCATCCATTTTCCCTCCTATCCTGACCAATTGCCCAGTCCCCACTGAAAAGAAACATCCCCACAACATAATGTTGCCCCCACCATGCTTCACACTAGGTATGGTGTGTTTTGAGTGTGTTTGGGTGTGTAAACTGTGTTTGGTAAGCGCCTGGAGCTCAGTCCAAAAAGTTCAATCTTAGTCTCCAAAAAGTTCAATCTTAGTCTCTTCTGACCATAAAAGCTTTTTCCACATGGTAGCAGAATATTCCAGATGTGTTTTTGCACTGAACTCCAAGCGCAATGTTTGGTGAAAACCAAACACAGTACACCACCCGAAACACACCATACCTAGTGTGAAGCATGGTTGGGGCAACATTATGTTGTGGGGATGTTTCTCTTCAGCAAGGACTGGGCAATTGGTCAGGATAGAAGGGAAAATGGATGCTGCCAAGTACACCCCAAATTCTTGAGGAAAACCCGTGTCCCTCTGCTAGACAGCTGAAGATGGGCAGGTCATTCGCCTTCCAACACGACAATGATCCTAAACATACTGCCAAAAGAACAAAGCAGTGGCTTAAGTATAGGATGGTGAATATCCTTGAGTGGCAAAGTCAGAGCCCTGACTTAAATCCTATAGAAAATCTGTGGATTGACTTGAAGAGAGCAGTCCATCGCCGTTCCTTACAGAATTTGACTGGATTTTAACAATTCTGCACGGAGGATTGGGCAAATATTCCCCTATCTAGGTGTGCAACGCTATAATAGACATATCCAAACAGATTGATGGCTGTAATGAAAGTAAAAGGAAGCTCTACAAAGTATTAAGTCAGGGGTATGATGACTTTTCCAACCCTGTTATTCTAGTTTTTATTTTTTTATTAATTTTCAGAACGGTTGACTTTTTTAAAATTATTTTGATGTTGTACAGCTACATTTGTAAATAAAACTGGAAAAGATTGTTTTTAAAATGGGTTTTGATTTCAGGCTGTAAGACAAAAAAAGTAACTATTTCAAAAGGGTATGATGACTTTCTATAGGCACTGTAGGACTGGCATGAAGCAGGATTAGGGTGATGTTAGTCCCTCATCTCTAGTATATAGGACTGGCATGAAGCAGGATCAGGGTGCTGTTAGTCCCTCATCTCTAGTATAGGACTGGCATGAAGCAGTATCCGCCTGTTTAGATCTCACACTGGACGCCATGACAGCCCTTAGAATGTGGAAGAAGTAAAGTATGTACAGTAAAGTTTACACAACCCAACCACAACGTGATGGCAGAATGACTTCTTAATGACGCTGCCCTCATTCCACACAAATGCACATTGTGGCAAGAGTCATGTAAATCTCTCTGCTGACACACCATGCTGAGGGCAAACTAATATTTGCATTAGGCCCAGAGAGGTGGCTACGCCCAGCTGCTGTGGCGCGCATCTCTGACGTCAGACCAAAAGAAAAAAGAAAAAAGAAAGTCCTGCCTCTGCACTCACTCGCTCACCAGGCGTCCAGAACAAAAGCAGATGCCCAGCTAGACAGCAGCAGGGTCCATCAGCAGGACAAAGCAGGCCAGAGCCCTGACCCGGCCAGGGTCCGTCTCAGCACATTCTACCTCCAACTGGGAGACCCGGTCGGAGGGGGTGGAGCTGTGTGGATAGCTCAGGGGAGCAGGGCATTCTGGAGAGGTAGGGGTGGGAGGGGTGGCTAAGGGGGTGCCACAAAACACCGGCCTGCGTCAGCTGGCAGGAGCCTGGGGGGGGGGGGGGGGGGGGGGGGGAGACGGCCACAGCCTCATGATGGGGGTCATTAATCAGCACTGGGTGACAGACTGTCACTCACGCCCACCACACGCATCAGCCTTTCTTCTATGGTCGGCACCGCTGGAATGTTGACGCCCCCCCCATCCCCACACACTGTATGCAACCTCTATGACCTCTGCTACACCACTATGACTTCAACTGACATAGACTGATGAATGGACAGAATGGTCGACTTGGCTTGGGCCTTTGGGTGGTTGTTTAGTGTCAACGTGGAAATCAAAGCACCCACTGATTGGTTAATGTGCACAAGCTCACACACGGGGAATGAGTGAAACCCCCAAAAGCCACAACCCCAAACCTCTGAGTTGGTGTGTGTGCGTCAAAGGCTGATCGAGATACAAATAGCTTTCACCACAAGGGGAAAAGTCAAATGCCTCTTAATAATACAGTATTGCGTCAAATGAGGACACATCACTTTGTTGTGACAACGGATACGTCACCAGGGGGGTGGGGGCTGCACAGATAACATCACACTGTGTTTGTATTCATGTATTCAGTGTGTTGTGCATGCTAACATTCAGTCCCACATCAGTGTGTGCGAGGTCATTAGCATGACTTTGCACCTGCTACACATTGTTAGATCACAACAACCATCACAAGCAGCAGAACAGAATCCCAACACCTTAGAACACGAGGGCACATTGAGAGGACGACATCTCTGAATGTTGGAGGGAAAGTCTACCTTCACTAATGCAGTCATATGAGGCCAGCCGAGGAGGACTGGTAGTGGAGAGAAGAGAGGAGAGGAGAGAACAGTAGAGGAGAGGGGAGAAGAGAGGAGAGGGGACAGAGAACAGGAGAGGAGAGGGGAGAGGAGAGGGGAGAAGAGGAGGGGGGGGGGCGCTGGACTGGAGGAGGGGCGGGGGGAGTGAAAGCAGTGTAACAAGTGAGAGTCAAAATGAAGTGCTACTAGTGAGAATGAACTGGAGACAAGGAGAGGAAACAAGAGGAGGTTGAGAGGGAGAGAAGAAGAGAGCATGAACGAGAGATGGAAAGAAGGAAGAAGTAGGCCTGAGAAAAGACACACGGGGGTGAGAAAAAAGAACAGAGGAGAGGAAAGAACCAAGGGAGAAAGAGAAGAGAAGAGAAGAGAGGAGATGAGAGGAGCGGTCAGGTTCGGCTACTCACCTGTGCGCCTCCTCGGTCTTCTCCTCCGTGTGGGTGCGCAGCAGCAGGAGGTGCCTCATGATGGCCACCAGGAGTCGCAGCTGCCGCTCCGCGTCCTGACCGGTCAGAGACTGAGAGAGTCAGCAGGGTCACCAACACGCCGTCGCCGTGGGCCCCCAACACACTCAAGCTTACCCTGCGCTCACGTACAGTACCACTGGCCAGTCGCAAAGACTCCATTAGGGCCGAATCATGGGCCAATCAGCTTTGCTGACCAAACACAGAATCTTCAAGTTTGGGGTACATTTTAGAGGAAAATGTATTTGAAATTGCAACAACAAAGTAGGCGTGTATTTTTTAATCGTGTGCTATTTTATTGCACTTTTCATCAAGTACGTGAGGGCAAGGTAGCAACACTTTTGATGACAATAATGAGAGACAATTAATAATCAAATAAATCATTATGCAAACATAAAATGTGATGAATAAAATGATCAGAAATCACTCAAACCTGAATGTCAGCATCTGAACCTGCCTAAACATAGTACCTAGTGAGAACACCGATCTAAGGGGCGCAGTCGTGTGTATGTGGCAAGTATCCTAGTGAGAACACCGATCTAAGGGGCACAGTCGTGTGTGTGTGGCTTGGGGGTGCAGGGTGGTCAACTCGCTGGCATGGGAGGAGAGGTGTGAGGCCTGTGCTACCATGGTGACCTTCGAACTCACGACAGGAATTTATGACTCCTGAAAAGAGCGCCGTGGTATTTGGATTGGAGGGACTCCCGCTCACTTCCTCTCAGGGCCAGGCCAGCTGAGTGAGAGGCATGGCTGGAGAGAGGAAGCTCCGGCATGACAACTATGGCCTGACACCACAGCCACTAGAAAATGCCATCAGCTCAATGGGAAATATCATAGACACTAACTGCACTTGTTATGCAAACCAAAGTTGATTTTCCCCTTGGGGATCAATAAAGTATCTATCCATCTATCAAAGCAGACTAAATAATCAATTATCAAATGATCAATGATTCTGTGATCCTGCTCTGTGAGCACCGAGTGGTAAGGGATTCCAAATGTTCAATCCCATTTAGAAAGGTAACGTAACCCATAATACAGATACCAATGTGATCACCATATGACACCGACACAGAAACAGATTAACAATAATGAGGTAGACACCTGGCAGTTTCACTAACACACCCAGCTACTTCACTAACACCTTTCACTACCACAGCCGGCTGTTTTTCTACCTAAACACCTTCCCTCTGTAACCAGGCCCTGGCCTGATCCCCATCTGAAGG
Organism: Sardina pilchardus; assembly: GCF_963854185.1. Taxonomy (NCBI): domain Eukaryota; kingdom Metazoa; phylum Chordata; class Actinopteri; order Clupeiformes; family Clupeidae; genus Sardina; species Sardina pilchardus. The sequence goes on from NC_085003.1 coordinate 20,591,720, forward strand.
TGAGGGATGAGCTTCTGAGGGGCCGGATAAGAGATCAACTCAGCCTTTAAAGCTCTCAGGCTGAGCCCCGATTAAGCACGCTCGGAGCGCTGATCTGCCGTGGAGCCGAGTGCAAGGCGCAGTGTTGCCCGACACCGCTAACCGCCGCTAACGCTAATCAGAAGCAGGAGGCCTCCACGGCCACAGGAATGTCCGCAGGTTGCCAGGTGATTAACAGGCTTCTGGGCCATTTGATTTCACACTGGGAAAATGGGCTGCTGATGGCAGATCGGCACAGGCTGGGTGAGGTGGATGACGCAGGTTCACCACAGCTGACCTACTTCGACTCAAACCTCTACACAGTGGTCACGGGGGGGGGGGGGGGGACCCAGTGCCTTGCACTCACAGGTTCTCACAGCACAGCTGCCACCACTTCTCTCTTTCTGACTGGTGATGGCAGATGGATGACCACACATGACACTGAACACATACTGACACAGACTGAAGACAGAGGTGGAAATGACCTGTCATCGTCACATCATGACTCACACAGGACGGATGGCAAAAGGTGTTCAAAAGAAACAGATGTGCAGTAGGACATGTGCCAACTGAGGGGAATTCGCACTCATGACTCACCTCGTCGCTGGAGTCGGAGAGGGTGATGTTGAAGAGGGCCTTGAGGGCCTCCATGGCCCTCTCGTTCTCCTGCGAGGGGATGGGGGGGGCCTGGGGGTCCGGCGGGGCCACCTCGTAGGGCCCGGCCCAGTGCACGTCCAGGGCGCGCTCCAGCACGTCAGTGAGCAGCGCCAGGACGCGCGGCTCCTTGCGCAGGAGGGCGCGCACGTCCGAGCGCAGCGCCGACAGCAGGAAGAGCAGGCGCAGCGAGAAGAGGCCCACCTCGTGGGGCGCCGCGCCCGCCCCGGCCGCCTGCAGGCTGGCACACAGGCCCTGCGCCAGCTGCACCTCGGCGCCCACCTGCTGCGCCTGCGTGCTGTTGAACACCACGTTGCACAGGCACTTGAGCGCCTCCACCACCACGCGCTCCTCCTCCTCCTCGTCCTCCTCGTCCTGCTCCTGCTCCTGCTCCTCTCCGCCGGTGCCCCGGGGCGCATCTCGCCCGACCCGTGCCAGCCCCGCCAGGGTTAGGATGCCCTCGCGGGTGCTCACTGGCCCCAGCACGCGCTTGTCCCGAGAGAGGATGCGCAGCGTCTCCAGACACGTGCTCTGGCACCGGGGCGGCGCCACCCGACCCAGGACCCCCAGCAGAGCTCGGCACAGCCGCTAGAGAGAGAGAGAGCGAAACATGGAGAGAGTGAGCACAAGTCCGAGACCTACATTTATGCTTTGAATAATATTGTATGTGCCCGGGCACCAGGCCAGTGGATCATGGTTAAGAGGTATACACAAAAATGGTTTGAATATGAAGAAAAAGTGTGGACTTACTATACGTGCATCCTCCTCCTTCTTATCAAAACTAAATGTGCGACAGTTCTGAAAAAAAAAGAAGATTGTTATTCACAGAACAACATTATTCTTCCATATGGTGTCTAGAGCTACACTTCAAAATTCATGATCTAGTGTTTTTGGTTCAGGAAAAACCCTTACTCTCCCTAACCATCGTCACCATTGACGTCAAACGTTGAGTATTCTTTGGCTATGTGCCAACCCCTGGAGTGGCTTGGCTCGCGTCGCCTCTAAAAAAGTTGACAAACATCAGCCTGTATCAAGATAATGAAGAACACTTGGAATTTCCCAATCCCGCTTGTTCAGCAATACAAGTAGCCAACAATACAGCGGCTGTCCTGATGATGGTGGTTTAGCAGACACTCTCTAGGGAACCCGCCTGGCACTGAACACAAGTGATAATCAGAAAGACAACTGGTCCTGGATCTCTTCCTGTATTGTCTTGGCGATTTTCCTTGGCCACGGTGCAGCATTTAGCGAAGATATCAATGTGATGATGCTAGTGGACTGACGTTAGCATGCTAAAAGCGACACCACACACTTTAACGTTAGTTATCGGTTACAGATCACAAATGCATTGTTTCAGTGCCAATGTCCATATCACGATGACTGCGGTTTAATGCCAATCGGTTAATGTTATCCACACATAAACTTGACATACCTGCCTCCAACCATGCTAAAGCGAACTGTCATTCTACATTGACTACACTACTTCCTGCAATTTTTTCACCTAGCGTGCAAGCTAACTTGACATTAGGTCGCCAGAATTTGCAACGTCTTACGAGAATGTCGGCAACATGTTTAAGAGTTTAAACGGCGGTATGCCCTAAGCTGTTAAGGACTAATCACATAATGCTAGTTGCTGCTGCAAATCGAATGCAGCTCGGTTATGCATGAGATGTTTTGCTAGCGGTTAGCCGAGTAGGCTACAGCAGGGCGACAATATCACGTTACCTCTGTGTTGTATTCATGTAAAATCCTCTCTATTTCTTCATCGTTCTCATTTTCGATCTGTGACAAAATTACGCTTAATTCCATCCTTCTGGTAAGAGAACGTGGACAATTATTCCAATGAAAAGTGACCCGATGTTTGATGCTGTCTGTGCAAAGGGATCTACGGACCCCTCCCTTCATATAATGTTTCAACTTTCACCTCTGAACGTCATTCTAGTAGGGCGGCGTCAGAATGAAAAATAGGGCAACTTGACTAATCATAACAAACTCCAGCTTTCACGCAGGCAAATGGTGCCAAATAATATTCTAGTGTGACTTTGTGACATGTTTCAAATGAAGGTCGAAAGAAAGACAGTGATTCATGTCAAGTTTTCGGTAGCAACACCTGTGTGTAGCCTATTTAGGACATCTTTTGCCGTGGAAATGTTGACCTTAGCTTTTAGGAGTGAGAATGAACCCTTGTTTGTAGACAAACACCAAATTCTGATCACAGTAACGACAAGGACAGGGCATCACATCAGTCTCTCTCTAATATATAGAAATGTGGGCTAGTTGAAATGACTGTAAATGGATTTTAACGTTTGGACTCCATTCACAAGTTATTATCTGATGAAGAATATTGTGTTGTTCAATTAGGCAATGAGTTTTCAGTTTTGTATACTAGTCTAGGCCTATGTGGAGTTAAATGTATAAAGAGAAATTGCTCAATTTCATGCACTTTTTAAAGCCATCACAACTGATTAATCCTGGAGGGAGATCCATAACAGATAGCCAGCCTAGGCTTAGGCCTACTCAGTACCATTGTGAGCTGTTTGGACTGGACAGTCATATGAAGGGAATGTTGGCTTTATGGTCATTTTGGCATTAGATAGTGGTAGCCTACTGTATGTAGTGTGTGTAGCCGAAAAAGCCCTGTCAGATAATGTCAGGTGTCAGATATCTATGGCATTGCATATTTTATACTGATGCCAGCCTCTTGCAAAGCTTCAGCTGCCACAGCTGGAGGCTACTATCCCATAGAGAGGCACTTGAATATTTGATGCATTCCACATGTGAAAGTGCATGTTCAATCAATCAGTATTTTTCCAAGGCTAAAAATAATGCTTTTCATCTCTCTCTCTTCTCCTCACTTATAGATTAGATAGATATTCACCAAGTAGGAGTGGGTAAATGCTAGAATATTATTTTAAAGCCTGATCAGTCACAATGTTGAACCATCTTTGTTAAGGTACATGACAACGTTTCTCTGAAGTCTAAACCAAGAGAAGTCATCTCAAGACTATGATGAGAACTAGAAAGATCTCATCCTGTCCCAAGAAGCAGATCCATCTGAGGTGCACTCCTAAGGCGCCGGGAGAATGGTACTTGCTTTACAGATGGTCCCTTTTACGTAGTTTTAAGTAGTCATAACATATGAGCTGTGCAAGACTAGAGGTTGAAGGCCAGAGCTCTCCTCAGGAACGGTAAATGGTAAATGGACTGCATTTATTTAGCGCTTTTATCAGCTTCTGCAGCACCCAAAGCGCTCTACATATCATGCCTCACATTCACCGATTCACACACCGATGGCGGAGGCTGCCATGCAAGGCGCCAACCTGCTCATCGGGAGCCCCGGGGTTAGATGTCTTGCTCAAGGGCACTTCGACAAGGTCAGGAGGAGTTGGGCTCGAACTAGCAACTTTCCAGTTGCTGGACGACTCCTCTACCTCCTGAGCCACTGAACTTGAACTCTTCCCTGGGTCTGGCCTCTCTCACCTCTCTCACCTCCACTCCCCACTGAGCCCCGAGCTCCAGCAGCTGACCAGGAAGAGCTTACAGTACATTAGCCTGGCCAGCTGAAAAGGTCTCGGGCCTTTGGTGACTCACAGCTGGTAAGGAGGGGAGGGAATGGTGCACGCCATGCAAACAAACATGCAAAAACATTAGCAACGCTTCACACACTGTTCAAATCAAGGAGTGCCTGCACTCAGAAGGGACTTACCAGGAAACTGTCATAACCAGGACATAGAACTGTAAGGACGTCTGGGAATCCGCAATAAATCAGATGTTAACAAACAACTTGTAGATTAAATTACTAATAATGGCCGGGTTTCCCAGAATTGTTAAGAAGCTCTTAAGTGCTAAGAACCTCTTAGGAGCATTGTAAGAATGTTCTAAGAACGCTCCTAAGAAGTTCTTAGCACTTAAGAGCTTCTTACCGATTTTGGGAAACCCGGCCAATGTGTGTTTACAGGTAAAGCTGAATTACAGATATTGTAAGACACCTAAGATGACAGCAGTGGGGTTTCATAATACTATAAGCACCCAAAGACAATTATTTAATCTTGTAGTTTTTTTACTTCTACGTCTCTGGGTTTAATTGATCTTGATTGATAGCATTTGGTTGGTATAAAATATCTTAAGACCCTTTATGTGCAATAGGTTAAACATGCAGTAATGTAATTTTACTGTTCACACTGCACTGTCAATTCAAATGTTGAGTTCTTCAGCTGTATATTTGGAAAGCAAATCAGTCCAAAATAAGAAAAAAGGAGTCCACAAAATGTTATGGATTTTAAAAATTCTTTATGTGGTAACAAATTACTCCACATAATATCATTTTACACGGTAACAGTTGTCACCACAGCAGTTATTGAGTGCTTTTATTTACAGGAAAAAAGTGACTAGAGATCATAAATGTTACATTTTTTCTTACATAGATTTTCCTTTTTATTTCTACCCATAGGGTAATAGATCCACAGGAGCTCAGAGTGCATTTAAAAACACACAAACCTAGGTTATGAACGCGTTTTTCACACTAACCATACAAAACAGCAAACACTGCACCAACACAGGGAAAAGATAGCATGTTACACAGCTACAGAGTATATATATATATATCTATGATAAGTCCTTCCACAGATGCAGTCAAGCCTGGCTTCCTACGACAGAGAGTTTTACAGAAGCCTACGAAAGCAAGGCAAAACCCATTCCAGAACACTGATTCATGTGAAATGACAATCTCCACATTTGAAATGAGCTGCTGCAGTGTAGATGGGACTGATTGTGGCTGCCAGTGGTTTGATTCCCTTCATAACACACTTGCACGTGTTCTGGCTCCCACCCAGAAGGGAGAGGGACCAGACGGCCTCGGCTCGTCCTGGATCCCTTGATCTGGTGCTTGTGCAGAGGCAGTTAGCCTCCCACCACGCACGCTGGGGCAGGGTGGGGTCAACGCACCGTGAAACAGTAGAAGGATGTTATAGGCCAGAACGACACTTGAGCAATTGCACTGACGTCATAAGAGGCGCGGAAAGTAAACAGTCTCGTGAGTTGCGTAGGTCTGGCCATGGCTCTGCGCCAACTGTTGACTGAGGAGTGGCAGACCAAAGCCCACTACTAATAAAGACACAGGGGTGGGGGTGGAGGCGGAGGGGGAGGGAGGGGGGGGGGGCATGTAAAAGGCACAGCAAAACAGATTGTGATTCTCACTGGACACAAGACAACCATCGGGGTCAAGGGAGGTTTGCAGGCATGGTGTCTCTCCTCTCCTCTCCCTTAATGACGACGAGTGGAGGCTCTGCCTTGTCTCAGATGAGATGTACGGCTCGATCTGTCAGTCCTCTCATCTGGCCCCTCCTGGACCCAGAGGACGCGCCTGACGCACAGGGCCGATGAGACGCTGCTGTCCAGAGGCTATAGCCTCCCCTGGCCCTCTCTACTTGGCCCAGCCGGTGGTGGCCTCGCCGTTGATGTAGGCGAAGCCGGGGAAGTGTTGCGCGTGCTCGTAGTCGGTGGTGCGGCGGGGGGCCAGCGGCGCGTAGACCTCGGCCCCGGCTCCGTAGCGGGACGAGTGCATGGGCGGGGTGGAGTAGCAGCCGTTGGCGGCCGGCAGGTCGGGCCAGCGCGGGGCCACGGGCGACGGGTGCAGCCTGGACGTGCCGCCCATCAGACAAGGCTCCATGCGGGTCATGGGACTGTTGAGAGGGTACTGCAAAAACAAACAAGAGAGGGGGGGGGGGGGGGGGGGGGGGCAGGGGTTAGGGATTAGTGCACTCGACAGTTTGTAATCTACCAGCAGACGCAGTGGGAAAGGTTAATGCGAGATAGATAATAAAGTGTAAGTAGCGTATGTCAAACAAAAGATGCTTAGCGAGGGCGTTACATAACAGCGGTGGCACGAGGCTCGTCTGACGCACACACAGCAGAGTGGAAACATGTGCTGCAGACGGAGCAGGAGGAGGACAGCAGAGTTACTGCTGCACCATGCAGTGAACTGCTGCTCATGGTGTAGTAGGATGCATAGTAACTCAAATCCTCCCCTGCTCACAATCACCACAGCAGGTAGGACAAGAAAACAGCTTTAGAAAAGATTTTGTCACACTTTTATATTCAGTAGTATACTATCAGTCGCTTTCAACTGGCAAAATAAAAGAATCCTAATTTGTGTGCAGGACGCTGAGGAGGCTGGCATCCATATGAGGTGAAGTTTGAGCTAAAGTTTGACTTCAGTGAGTGGACAGCTGCTAGTATTTTTGTTGCCATAGGTTACCAGTCACAAACACAGAGGCCCAGATTGGAAACAAGCGCTGGGTTAAAACAGGCCCTGTACACACGAGAGCGCTCCTACATAACGCTCTACTTGTGCCGTCGCTGTCCCTTCCTCTCCACAGACCGTCTCAGGACAAAGCCTGTGCATTGTGCCCAATTTAATTTTAAATCGCAGAGGGGGAAAAATAAGTCTGAGCAAAAAGATTCACCCTCTCGTTCTAAATATACGCCCGCGACAGTCGTCCCCATTATGGGCTCGTGTGCGACGGAAAAGGAGAGTCAGGCAGGGTCAGAGGTCAGGGCAGCAGGCTTACTGACCCCTTGTTCGTGCACAGAAAAGAGACTATTGAATAACAATATTTTAATAAACACACTTCCCCCTTTCCTCCCTGACGCAAGCGCCGACTGGGGTTGAGGGTGAGAGGGGGGAGCAAGAAGCTCTATTGAGCCCTGGATGTGGGGGGTGGGGGGTGGGGGGGGGGGGGGAGGATGGAGGGGGGGGTGCTGGGAGGGGAGCATTAGGCCGGCACATGCTGGGCAGCGGCCAGGCCACCTTTCACTGGGGGCTTCCGCTGCGTGGACAAGAGAAGGGGCCAGTGAGCGGCCGCTGCAGAGGCACTGAGGCCCAGCTGATCTCCGCTCCACACAAAGCCTGCATGTGCTGCAGGGCCCTCCACAGGAAATTACCATCGGCAGAGTCAGCTAGCTAACACCCGCTACGGCTGACCGTGTCTGCAACCGCTACACGCGCGCGCACACACATACACACGCACACACACATGCACACACACACACACACACGAACATACGCACACACACGTGCGAACATACGCACGCACGCATGCACACACGCACCCACATACACACACAAAAACATACGCACGCACACACACACACACATGCAGGCACGCACGCACACACAGACACACACACACAAGCATATGCATACACGCACACACGCACGCACAAGAATGCACAAACTCTCACACACACACACACACACACACACACACACACACACACACACACACACACACACACACACACACACACACACACACACACACACACACATCCCTTGCCAGCTCCCAATTTTTCAACCCAAACTTTTTTCTCTTTCTTTCTTTCTCTCTCTCTCCTAATTTCATTCGTTTGCCTCATTGTTTCCACTGAGCTGCTGACACACTAGTAGCGAAAGAAAGAGCAGAAAGAACAACACAACTGACAAGATCTGAGCAAATCGGACTGACCTGCAATGGGAATACTGTAGGTGGGACAACATTGTCATTAGACATGGCTTAGCTTTTCTATTATTTGTTTCCACGGCTGTTTTTTCTATGTGTTATACTGCGTCTTCACTAATACCTGGCTCATTTTTCAAAGTTTTACTGCACATATGGTCAATAATTCCTAGAAATCCAACAGTGACCATATCAACACAGACACTCATATACATCCAACCCCTCATGAATCTGTTTCTCGGCTCTTGGAACAAACAGAGATATCGCAGAGAAACTACACAGGCTCAAAGGAAACCCAAGAGGGTGAAAACAAACTTCACGGCTTCGATGTCTCCTTCAGTTTGCTTAACTAGTGGAGACGTCCACCTGCTGGTGGGGGAGAGACCTACAGTGCGGTGCAGTGCGCTCCGAGCAGGAGTCTGCCGTTGGGTAATAACACAGACGGAACACTGTCAGCCCCGCAGACCTCCAGAGCACCGAGCCACCTGCGTCCAGCGGGCTAACCAGCCCATCAGTCATTAGCATCCATATTAACATTCCTTCCTGACTTACGGGCCTCGTAAAATTCAACCTTTCAAAGGGCACCCAGGAATTTACACTCCCAGAAGACAAAAGAGGGTGAATACACAACACCAAACCTCCATTATCCAGCCATGAACTCACACACACACACACACAGACACACACACACACACACACACACACACACACACTTACACAAATGTCATTATGGAGTGATAAAAGGATCTATATGGAAGTGACAAACAGGAGGAGATTCTGGAAAAGGCTTGTATTATCTGGACCTCTAAGCCAATTTTCATTCTCACTTTCTTACAAGATCTTTCCCCAAAGCATACACTCAAATCGCATTTACACAATTTTCACACAATCTTTCAAGACAGATCCCACAGACTAATTACTACTAAAACTGTAAAAATAAACATTCCTGAATGAAAGAAATGACTCTAATAAATCTCTTCAGCACCCGTGTGAAACCTCTCTTAACAGTCAGAGCCATCCACAAACAAAAACACAAAGACGTGTGTGTGTGTGTGTGTGTAAGAGTGTGTGTGTGTGTGTGTGTGTGTGTGTGTGTGTGTGTGTGTGTGTGCTTGCGTGCGTGTGGCCATGCCTATAATTTATATCTAACATATCCTACAGCTAAAATATCACTAAAAGCATTGTGCTATATAAGAGTATATTCAGATCAGATCACTCAACTTGGGTAGTGACCCATTTACCCCAAAGCAAACCTATCCCTATAGTGCTTAGCAGATGCTTTGTCCAAAGCGACTTACAATGCCATCAATAAACATTGCATTAACATTAAAATTAACAGCTTAAAGATTATAGACCAAATGAAAAAAATAACCAATATTAGTAATATAATTAGTAATAGTACTAAAATAACAAAAAATAGCCATTACCATATACAAACTCAACTCTGTAAGAAGGAATGAGTTAAATAGAAGGTAAACAGAGGAGTCACAGAGCTGGATCATGACATTAACGCAACACTAAGGAGTTTTTTGTACCTTAAAATAAAGTTTCCAAAATCATTTCAGTGGTTCATCAACTCGTAACAGGGTGAACAGCACTTATGCATTCGCTTTGTGGCCCTCTATCGGCTATAACCACACTAGGTAAGTTTAGAAGTAAGATTTGTAGTTCGATTGAATGAGACATAAGAAACTACAAATTTGACTTGCTTCTAGCTGCGAAAGGAAGCCAGTGAAGAGTATACAGAGGTCAGAGGAGTTCCATGTGTCTTCTTTGACTGTTTAAAGATCAGACATGCTGCTGCATTTTGAATCTGTAATGGTGTCACTACACAAGCAGGTAGGCCAGCTGACAATGCATTGCACAGTCCAGTTGAGAAAGAACCATGTCTGATCTTCCCAATATTGAATAGGATAAACTGACATGGCTTTGTCACTGAGGCTACATGCTCATAGAAATGTAGTCGGTCATTAGTTGTGAATTTACAAATAACGTATTATTTGAAATGGAAAACATTTCTTTGTGTGTGTGAATATGTGTGTGTGTGTGTGTGTGTGTGTGTGTGTGTGTGTGTGTGTGTGTGTGTGAGAGAGAGACTGACCTGTGCAGGCGTGCGGTGGTAGGCAGGGTAGTGGAGGGGTGTAGGAAGGCCTGCTTCATGGGGCAGACTGGGGTACTGGCTCTGGATGGGGTGATGGTGCTGGTTTGTGTAGCTGCTGTAGTTGTAGCTCCCCGTGTAGCTGGAGCAGCCAGAGAGGGGAAACAAGTGAGTCTCAGAGCATCCCATAATATCCTACATTTGGGATGACAACTTGAGACACTGACAAAAAAAAACACACTTCAACCATGCAAAGAATAAATAAACATTTTCAGCA
>NC_085003.1:20607262-20767262 GCF_963854185.1 Sardina pilchardus
TAGTCTAGTGAAAATTTGTATTCAAACGGGTGCTATCTGACTGAAATGGCTGCTTTGAACATTTGCTTTCCACAATATACATGCATGTCCTCCAAGTGATCATGAACTAAAAGACACATAGCAGATGAAGCTGCTCTGCAGCAAACACAACACTCTGTGATTAATGGCACAATCCTGCATGTCAGGACATGAATATGGGCAGCACTGGACTAGTATTTCTTTTAAAAGCTCTGATAAAAGCTCAATCTCCATCTCTGCTGTGCGGCGGCTGCCGGAGGCGCTCTTCAGTGTGGGTAGCTTACGCTGGATGATGAGCCTGCGCTGGTCCTCTCGCGAGTCCTCCATGGTGTACAGGGTCTGCTTGGTGATGCTGTTCAGGTCCACGTTACGCCAGTCCTCCAGCATCTGGAACGTGATGTCCGCACTGTGGATGACCGTCCGTGACGCCTGAAACAACAACACACAAACATATATCAACAAAGATTATAAAATGGTATAAAAGAGTATAAATGGTATAAAACAGAAATCATAATATGTTATATATTCCTACTATATTTTTGTCTTCATCTCCATACAGATTATACAAAGTAAATAAAATCTTTACCTGACATAAGTGGTTTAACGACGTTTGCCGCTTTAGAATCTGGGAGAACCTTCGAGCCACTGAAAGAGGAAATATATGAATTAGTTTTACTCCTGTGAGAATTGCTTAGGCAGTTTGAGTGTCAGTATCTCACATCATATTAACTGCACACTTTGCATGTATTCATTTTAAAGTGTTCTACATACACTCAAATGTAATGTTCCGCAGTGTTCTACATACACTCAAATTTAATGTTCCGCAGGTTCTCTGGCAAGTCATGCAACGCGATCTTCAGCCACTCGTCCAGCTGTTTGGCAAATTTCCGAATGACCTGCGTCAAACTTGGTAGAGGAGAGACCACAGAGAGAAAAAACAGTCCATTCATGAAAACATTTCTCACAACTTCTCATTTACATTTTTTGTTTCGTAATGGGCTCTCTGCTAATGTTAACCTGTTAATGGTTTTATTAAGTGACTAATCATGTGGAGATTAGCCCTTGATATGGTAAGTACAACTGCCCTTCTTTGAGAGCCAGGTGGTGGAGTTCAATGCAGCTTTTAATCATTTAATAACAAAAGGACACTACGGTATAATACGGTATTACTACGGTATTACAATTAGTTAGAGGGGATTTTAATCGCATCAGTCATGGAGAGAAACTTTATTTCAAAACATACAAAGTACCCCCAGTAAAAAAAAGCAAAGGAAAACATGAAGAAATGGAAAAGCTTCTCTCTCCCCCTCTCTCTGTCTCACCTGTCTGGCAGTGCCTGGAGTACCGTGGGCATGAGGACCCCGGAGATGGCCTTGTAGAGGATGGAGTCACATACGCCCACGATGTTGACCACGACGGAGGAGCCGAGCACGGGCAGCATGTGGGGGGGCATGCCCTGCCAGAAGTGCAGCAGGAAACTCTGGACCTGCAGAACACCAGGACCCAGCGTTACAAACATGACAACACCTTACACAATGACCCAGCGTTACAAACATGACAACACCTTACACAATGACCCAGCGTTACAAACATGACAACACCTTACACAATGACCCAGCATTACAAACATGGCAACACCTTACAAAATGACCCAGTGTTACAAACATGACACTACCTTACAAACATGACCCAGTGTTACAAACATGACACTACCTTACAAAATGACCCAGTGTTACAAACTCTATGCTACCTTACAAAATAAATGACCCAGTATTACAAACACTACGTTACCTTACAAAATGACCCAGTATTACAAACACTACGGTACCTTACAAAATGCCTCAGTTCATGTAAAAGACAGCTGGTGGCATTGTAACAGATGAGAAAAGACTGGGACTGGTCAGGTTTTTTTTTCTTTACAAAACACAGTAGAGCTAATTTGGTGGACTTATAGATAATGAAATAAATAAACAAACATGCTAATAAAGAGCCACAAAGCGGTCGCTAGGAGGAGGAGAGAGAAACAGGAGAAACACAAAAGATGAGCTAACAGACAAACCGTCTTGCCTCATCAAAGTTGGCCCGGATGACCGTGTCCAGTATTCGCTGGCAGTGAGTGCGGTACATCATGATAAAGGTGGAGACCTGAGAGAAGAGAACACAGCCGTCTACAGCCAAGCTGCTTTGTTTCATGCACATAAGAGGCTTTTCTGACACTTACAGCAACACAATGCAGTTCTTTTACCTACAAATAAAGACTCCAAGCTCATTTTGATGGCACAATAAATTATGGACTTATAATACCAAAAATAAACTCATTGGCAATGACACTGCCAATGTGTGCCCAGAATGTTTGATATTGCTGTACATGAAACATTGCTGATCAGGTTATGACCCATTCAGTTGGATTTAGACGACCTAGGTACTGTCTTTGCACTACATGCCCACTGAATATTGATAAATATCAATTCTTCCATGGTGTTGCTTTACTATTTAAATGTTAAAATACTTTATAATAATTATCATCTGATTTAAGTGAAATAAGAGTACCATCTGGACCTTACACAGGTAAACAGAAGTACATATAACGTAACAAACAAAAATGGCTCCCACATTGAACAAATACACTTTAGAAGACAAAGATCTTTGCACAAGCAAAATTCCTTCCACCAAGCCATGCCAGAAGTACATTGCACTATGTTAAAGGAGGCTTTTGAGATCAGCAACACCACAAACCATTTAAAATTACTGCCTTTTCTTTCAAGCCCGACAGCCAGGGCCTGTCCTTTGTCTGACGCGAGATCTTATTATCTGCCCCCAAAAGATTAAGAGTTCGCGAGGACCCAGCACATAAATCCTCCAGGTCCTTCTCTAAATCCCAGCGCAGCGCGGGGCAGGTCCGGAGGCCGGATGAAAGGAACAGCCAGAGGGGTGTGAGAGTGTGTGTGTGTGTGTGTTTGTGTGTGTTTGTAAGTGAAAGTGTGTGTGTGTGTGTGTGTGTGTGTGTGTGTGTGTGTGTTTGTAAGTGAGTGACTGTGTATGCGTGTGTGTGTGTGTGTGTGTGTGTGTGTGTGTAGGACTCGTTGGGGATGTTAGTCCGAGAAGAGAGGGGTGTGTGTGTGTGTGTGTGTGTGTGTGTGTAGAGGCTGAGCGTTTTAGGGTCCTGTTTACCTTCTCCTCTGGCAGGCTTGCAGGCAGATTTAGGTCTTTGACATTTGGAAAGTCTGGCAGGAGCGTCCCCAGCTTGGAGCGCGGTGAATACGCCACTGTCTGCTTGGTCACCTCCTTCTTGCCCGTCTCGTTCACCCACGCTGCGCCCTTCTTGGAGTACATCACATCGTAGTACTGCGAGCTCTCCTTCACGGCGATGCCATAATAGTGGTACCTGAGACGGAGCGGACACACGGCAACAGGCTTAACACTACAACAAAATGCAGGCACACAGGAACAGGCTTAGAACTAAAAACTAAACCAGACAAACACTCCACTCCAATCTCACACAGGACAGGCATTCGGTTTGCTCCTGGGTTGTAAAGCGCTTCATGCTGTACACTTATTTTGTCTGATCTTACAACAGAGGAGAACGGAAACAAACAAATAAAAGGGCAAGTCGTGTGATTTGCATGGGAAGCACAGGAGGGAGTTGGCTTACTTTGACTGGCCTCTGGTTCCAAGTCTCCGGGTGGTTAGCTGAGGGAACTGTTGCCTTATGATCTGTTTAGCAGAATGATTTTTCTTGAATTAATGATTTTTTTTTCTTTGTGCAACACAGGAGTTCTTATTTTAGAATCAAAAGCAAACTGTAAATATTGACAATAAAATATTGACAATTGAAGTGCTAAAAAAGATAAGGTAATTGAACAGAACGGAACTGCAGACTACTGAAACATTTCTCAATTGTCATTCTTGGAAAGCATGAAAGATTGTTTCTCTTGAATATTTTCATTTAAAAAATTGGAAGTCGTCTCTTTTGTGTGAGTGTGTGTGTGTGTGTGTGTGTGTGTGTGCATGTGTGCATAAGACTGGCTCCTCGGCCCGGCTCCCGGCGCAGAAACTTTAGCAAACAGTGGAGCTCTCCATTGTGTGGGATGAAAAAAGAGGCCAAGCTGTGAAGTTTGTGTCAGGCCCCGTTTGATAAATGAGCCTGGGCTCCCTCTCTGCTTTTTGTCCCGAATCAATGGAGCCTCCCCAAAGGATACCCCTCGCTGCTCCGGCCACTGATCTAACATTCCGCAACATCTCACCCTTCCAAATTTCCTTTAATTACACATTAATCCAAGCCCCCACTCTTTTTCAATATCCTCCGACAGGGGCTGGGAGGGGCGGGGGGGGGGGGGGGCAGCGGGGGTGTGATGGGGGTGTCTGACGGTGGGGTAGGTGGGCTGAGGGGTTGTGGGAACAGAGGAGTTGGTGTCTCTGGGGTTAGGACTGTCCACCCAAAAGGTTTGCGCAGGCATTTGGTTGTGGCAGGCCACTCATGTTTGTCATTGTCCATGGCATTCCTTGCTTTTATATCTGGGTTGACCGCAGACAATTAGCCGAAACATCTCAGCTTTAAACACTGCGACTAATTGCACTATTATGAAATATCCAGATGTTTTAAATGTTAAAATTATTGATCCCACAGGTTTTGAGAATAACCAAAATGATCGAGAGCATCAGTGTCAAAAATCGCATAGCATGAGGCATCTTGCTGTGGTCCTAAAATCATGTAATTCCTTGTAAACCTTTTTTTTCAGTTTAGTCTTGAGAAGACCTTAGTTTCAAGCTCAATGTTTTTTTCCCTTTTTAGAAAAAAATATCCATTAGTAAAAACTGTGCCACTAAGCAGGGAGCAGCTGCTCACCTTGCCAAAGCTGGCTGCGTTCACCGGCTGGGAATCGTGCTTCTCGCAGAAGTCCAGGTAGTGCATGTAGAGTGCGCTCCGAGGGATGCACACTCCTTCTGCAATCTCATAGTTCTCCTCCAGCCTGGACACACACACACACACACACACACACACACACACACACCATGTCAGATTAGACTACACTCAGTGGACAACGGTTCAGCTACTTAGATTATGTTCACCGAAAAGTTAAAATAAATCACTCAAAATGCATGTTGTCATAACTTAATAACTTCATAAGTTGAATCTAAATTATATAATTGGATAGCATATTGCTTACTATAGAATACTGCAAATCTATAACAGTGTTCGCATTCATACTGGCAGTTACTGATCAGAAAATCCGATCTAATATTTCAACTGATTTGACATTGGACATTGCTTCATCAGCATATTCATTTTCCTTTTAAATTATGGTCAATTAATGTAGTGTGGAATGGATAAAATATGCTGAACCTTCCAAGACTGGCCTAGACAAATAAATTTGAGAAGACTTTTTACGTTTCCAAGTATACTACAATCATTACAGTGACAGCAACGGTAAAAAAAAAATGCATGCATGAAACCTGTGCTATACCCGCGGTGAGTCATTAATGAAATGAAACACTAATTCTCACCAGAACAGTCTATACAGACCATGACTCATTTAATAGACATGGACGGTTTAATGTAATGGAAACTCATACATGATCGTCATTTAATCTCCTCAAATGTTTTCTGTCATGAGGAATGTCTCGTGGATCCAAAGAGATAATGTCCCAAACGAAATTAAGATGGTCCCATTTCATGTGCCATGTCTTCACCTCGCCTTCTGTTGCTTCTCTAAGCTCAACTCAAAACCTACACTGCTGATCTGCCCACAGAAAACACAAGCTGGGCACTTTGCCAGAGAGGGGAGCTTTCTTCTGCAAAGTCCAAAATGGGATGATCGTGGCTGTCAGTCACACAAAAAAAAGAAATACAAACAAGACTACAAAGCACAAAATAACCAACTGCTTCCCAACACAGCTGATTAAGTCTCCAAAAATGAATCCTGGCTTGTGGAGAGAATACATTGTTCATCAGTGTATCTAACTTAAGTTTGTTCCCCTTTTTGTTTGTTCTCTCTCTCTCTCTCTCTCTCTCTCTCTCTCTCTCTCTCTCTCTCTCTCTCTCTCTCTCTCTCTCTCTCTCTCTCTCCATGTCCGTGGGCCAAACAGACAACATTAGCATGTGGGAGCAGGACACAGGCAGTGAATGCAAGATGGCCACTTACCACTGCAGAGTGGCTGGTGTGGAGTGACGCTTGCACGCCCTGTTGTTCTCTTTCTCCTCGTCTTGTGTGGGGGGAAGACAAACACAGAGTCAGCTGAGGGAGCCATAACTAGTGCTAGTTGAGTAAATGCACTGATCATCCAGATGATCACATTCAACACCATATCTTCTAGCATTATGACATTAATACAACAACATTATTTGGTTTACAGCCATCTTCAGTTTGAAAGTTTTGGGGGTCATTGATTCAATAAAGTACATACAATCATGACATTTATTTTAGAAAAATAGATTTAGTAAAAAGTAAATCATTTGCAGTGTTTTAAAATATTTTGCTGCTTGCTGATTTCAGACAGACGAGAAGATTTCTAAAAGAAAGTAACAATAGGACAAATATATATCTTAAACCATTCCAACATGTATACTACACAGGAAATGTCTTATTTCAGGCATTATATTGGTTACTTTCGAGAAATTCTAGGAGCGGTTGTTTTGAGGTCGACTGTAGTGAGGTGGTCTTACTCTCATCATTGGACATATTCCCCAGGGACGTGTGGCTGGAGTAGCGCTTGCTCTCGCTCTCATTGAGGCATCTCTCAATCCAACTCTCTGGAGAGGGGTGACAAGGTTTGGGGGGTCACATGAAATCTCAAGGGAATTAAGAACTGAAACAACAAACTGACATAGCTGGATTGTGGAGGAATTCTGCAATGCAGCTTTGAGCGGATTTATAATGAAATCGGCAACAGGTGCATGGCTGACGGTGCGATCTGAGGTGGGTTATATTTGCATAATTACACGAACGAGCGCCGTGTTGGATGACACTTCACTATGAAGTGCTTTGATGGTTCAACTGTAAGGCCTTACTGAAACCATCTACGAATTAAACATTTTACCAGGGAATTATGCAATATGGCCTATAGCAATATACGGTTGGTCTTCACAACGAGCTGGGACAATTTGACAGCAATTTATAGTCCATAGTGTGCTTTAAAGCAGCTGGGATTCTCTTTGAAATGTTTTCATCGGAACGGCAGGAATCTTGCATTGTTCTGAGGGGAGCATTCAAGAGCGCGCATGTTCAACTAGGTTCTGTTCTGCGCCATACGCGCGTCTTTGTTCCATTCTTATTATTTTTACGACTTAGCGCGACTGGTGTTCTCTCTAGTGGCAGAAACAATTATTAACACTGGCGATGTTTGGGTAGACGTTGGGCCTACCTTAGATCCTATTTCCCGCACTGGTTGCAACAACTATTGCCATGGCAGCGGTTGCCAAGCTGAACTGTGGCAAAGCAACGAGTTCCGGTTGTTCCAACAGAAGAGGTTAAAGTTCACAGGAGAACTTTGGAAACTTTGAACTTTTAGTGGATAAACCTTTGCAAAACTATTCATCATAGTAGAGACTAGACCAAGAGGATTTAAAAGGGTGTTGGGTATAGGTCAATAGGACTAATACTTTATCCCATCACAGAAAATATTAAAATATTTGGTAATCCAGAGGGCTTCGCAAACTGTGCTGTCAACTTTGCTGCAACAGGCCATGCTTACAGCCAAACTTTCACAGCGCAGCATATATCTCACAGCCCATATGCTACTCTGAAACTCTAGCTTTTATATGTTGTTTCATCCTCATTTCCGTTCATCAATAATTGCTTAGGCCTTCACTTTTAAATCTACAATTTTAATCTCAAATTAATTTAGTCTCCTCTCCTATAACCACAGATTTGCCAAATATATTTTGTCTATTTGTATTGAGTCAACGCCTAGATTAGGCCACCTGATAAAAAAAAAATATATATCGCCAAATGTCCTTAGCCTAGGTCATGTTATTTTCCTAATATGCTAATTTGATCTACCCTATTAGAATACTGTTTTATATCAACAACCTTACTCAGTGGCGTATTGCATTATATAAATAATTAAATAAATAGCCATATTAATTGAATGTCTAAACTTGCCTACCTACATTCATTTGTTGTCTTTTTAAAGGCTGTATCAGATTTCGTCCAGACAAACTGATTAAATTAATTGTACCATGGTGTTTTATTGTCAGTCTATGAATGGAGATAGAGGTGTAAGCTAATTGAATCATTGATCGCATGCACAGCTAAAGTAGAGCTCAAAATAATTGGATTAAATTCCATCTAAAGCTGAGACGGATCTAGGACCATTTGTTGCAATGCCCCCTTAAATTAGTCGTCTTGTGTTCCGACGAATTAAAGAATAAAAGAAACGGTCGAACAAGTCATACGAGAATTAAGAAGATAATTTGTGAACTACTTTGGATTTTTAAAATAGGCTTGCAAACCATTTTTAATCTCACATAATTGACTTCTCCCAATTAGACTGTTTATAGTGAGATGTAGCTAACTATTGTGCGCACTAGCCTTGGTCCAGTGTCCAAATCCAAATGCGCTAAAATAATTGTCTACATCGTAAGAAATATTTTGTCCAAATGTTGAAGAACATTACAAATACATTCAAAATCAAGAGTTTTATTCTACTTTAACGACCTAAGCTCAAAATTCCGCGGCATAGACTACTAACTTGCTTAACTTTTACAAGCAGGTGCACCATAAACAAACTTGGTTCCGGCCTCGGTCCAGGATGGGATAATGTTGTGTGCCAAAGCGATTCAAACCGAATCAAACCTGACATTAAATTCCTTTTGCATCCCAACTTTTGTTTTGTGTCATGCATTTCTGCTTCTGAATGGCCAACATTTCTTTCAGAATGATATAGATCCTTACATTCTTTAAATTAATAGAACAGGCTTGTTTGTCAGGATCAAAGTTCCTTGCTCTTCTCAGCTATGACAATAACATTCATATGTAACCTTAATTAAAAATATATAGTTGAATACACCCCAAAATCTTTGATTTCAGAGATGAGGTCCCAGGCTTCCAGGCCCCAGCATCCACGAGCTCCAGAGCCCTCCTAGTCAGCTCTCTCAAGCATCCCAGCTTTCCAACGCATCCCGGCCCCAAGGGAGAGTGAGTAGACGGACCAACCTGTGGAATCCATATCCGGCTCCTCCAGCAGCCCACAATGCATCCTCTTCCCATCCACAGTGCTCGCGCTCCTCCGGCGGGGAAAAGAAAACAACAACAGCAGCAGCAGCAGCAGCACACCACCACAGCGTTCTTGTGAGGGGCTGCCCCCTTCTACAGCGAGTGTCAGCGCCTCTCCCTCCGTCCACTGTCCACTGTCCGCCGGCTTCTCTCTCTCTCAGCCTGCTGCTGACCACGGCACAGGAGCATGGGGGGAGAGACAGACAGAGACAGAGAGAGAGAGAGAGAGAGAGAGAGGGCGCAGAGAGAGGAGAGAGAGAGCTGAGAGGCTGGCGTTGGGCAGCCGGAGGACCCGAAGGAGGTGGGGACAAGGGTGGGGCGGGATGGGGAGAGGGGGGTCAGAGTCTCCAGAAATCCAGCGGGGGGAAAAGCCAGAGCCGTCAAAATGTTTGCTGATGTTTCATGGGAAAGGCTGTGGTTTTATAGGAGCCCTGATGGGGGCATGTCATTGATAGGCTGGGAGGCTGATGAATGGCGGCGAGTCAGATGGGGATGTGGCAGGGCTCACTGGAGGCCTTTTGTGGGGCTGTTTTGAATAAGAAAGGCTGCCTCCCCAGAAAAAAAGAGGCTTAGATCTACGCAATCCTTCCACTGTGGCCTCCCCGTCTTCCATTATAGCATTTAATACGTTTTCATACCCCCTCCTCTCTCTCTCTCTCACTCTCTCTCTCTCTCTCTCTTGCACTCTCACACACACTTTCACTCACAACACTTCCAGCGCCCTCAAGTTTTTAAGTCTGCGTTCCTATTTTGCAGACTTTTTGCTTGATGTCTGTGTCCTACTCCTCCACGCCTACGGACCGGGACATCCGTGAACACAGACATTTCAGTTCGGAGGTTCTCCATTTAAATCCTCTCTTCAGCAGTTGTAAGCAAAAAAAAAAAAAAAAAAGTGGTACCATCCTCACAACTCTCTTTTCCATGACGCTTTCTCTCCTCACCGAGTCCACTTTTTCAATACGTCCCTCGTAGGGGAAGGTAGGCCGGGCAGAACTTTGTTGGGGGTGTGTGTGTGGGGGGGGGGACGTTTTTTGGACTTTCGCTCGACTTCTCACAGAGTTTGGCGCACACTGATCCGGAGGGGTGGCGGGGGACTCTCTCTCCCTCTGAGGCAACCTTATTTGAGTGTGCCTGGGAGGAGAGCACTGGCCACAAAAGAGGGAAGTAAAAGTGCAAAGCCCGAGGCTGGGAGGCTCTGATGGAGTGCCTGTGAGCTGGAGAAGAGAAAGCTGTGATTAGAATATGAATGGAACCATGGGGGAGAGAGAGAAAGAGAGAGAGAGAGAGAGAGAGAGAGAGAGAGAGAGAGAGAGAGAGAGAGAGAAAGGGTGGGTGAGAGAGAAGCCAGAAGAAGACAGAGTTGGAGAGTTGGACGGAGAGAGGATAAGAGTGAAGAGAGTTGAGAGAGAGGGAGTGAGTGAGAGAGAGAATGCATGAGTAAGTGAGGCTGTGTGAGAGTGATGGAGGGGGGAGCGCTACAAGGAAACCTGTACAAGTCCCAACACATGCACAGATAGCAAAACTCTTCAGAGCCAAAGATACTCTGCATGAGAACACACGCACACACACACGCGCACACACACACACACACACACACACACACACACACACACACACACACACACACACACACACACACACTGCATGCACTTACAGCTTTGACCTCTTGAGTGTGTAGCCATAGCTCATTAGTAGGTCCATCTAGGAATGGAAGACTGAAATGTGTTATAGAAACATGCCCAACAAACAATTAAATTAATTACATTCAACTGATTTTCTACGAAAATCATGAAAGGAAAATACAAGAAAAATAATGCGCAAACTAAAATACTGCCACAAGTGCTGCCACTGTAATGCAGTTCAACACGGTAAGACAAACTGATAAGTAAGATTGCCAATATATTATATTATTTGACCAGCATAGTAGATTGCCAGTGTATTGTTTGACCAGCTGGGGTTCAGAACAAGCAGTGTCAGCAGTTTAGTAGTTTAAATACTTTTTGGTTTGTTCTTGACCCGCTCTGGGTGAAATGATATACTACAAAACTACACCATGAGCAGCCTGGGTGGCCAGTGAGAACGACAAGTGTCTCTTTTTTTTATGACCATATACACAGTAACACTACTATGAGTATATTTTGTTGACTGGTGTAATATTTTACAGATACAAAAATGCTATTCAAAATGGCAAAACAAGTAATACGGTTATTTAATTGTACATGAACACATTAGCATAAACAAACGTAATGTTTGTTTTTCCTCTGTAATTATGTGGCATGACAGCTGTTGTGGTACGATCTCATATGAGAGGCTCAGACTCTCAGAGGTACACTTTTGTTAATCAACTCGTGAACTTTTCTAACATATCTCCTATGATATTAACAGAGCTAAATTACTTTGGAGACTTGATACTTGAGAAAAACGCAAAAACAACAAACAAACTCATCAAAGCTCATCTTTAGCCACTACCCCTACTACTTTTAAGTACATACTGTATGCAAGGCCAATAGTGTAACCTAATACATAACCTAGTTTAGTAGAGAGGCATAATAGCAGAGGTTATGTAGTTGGACTCCTTTTACCTTCCCCTTCATCTGATTGTCTAGTCTATCACTGTCTGTCAAAGTGGAAAACTGACTTGATTGTCAAGTTTGGTTGCTATGGCATCACCTATTCTAAACCTGATCATGATGAAAAGGAACATTTACACATGTACACATCTGAACAGTCAGACTATAAACACATCTAGTACAATTTGCTGAATTTGATATGGGATGTGACATGCTGTATTTGGGTTGAATCAAAAGTCAGACCAAGCCCTCCCACCACTACATGCCTGCTATTGCAACAGTTGCTCAGTTCTAGTGTCTTCCGCTGGCACAGATACAGTGAGGAGCACATGTATTTGATACCATGCTAAAACAGGAATATAAAATCATCATTTGACAATTGATCTTAATGCCTTAATTAAAAAAAAAATAGTAAAAATCAAACCGCCAAGGACACCAATTTTCTTTGTGATTGAAGAATGTATCGTAAATAGATAAATGTTTTCCTTAAATGCTAGGGGAAGGAATTATTTGACCCCCTATGTAACCCTATGGGAATTTAACACATAGGGTTAACATAGGGGCAGGCAGATTTTTATTTTTAAAGGCCAGCTATTTCATGGATCTAGGATATTATGCATCCCCATAAATTTCCCTTGGCCTTTGGAATTAAAATAGCCCCACATCATCACATATCCTTGACCATAGCTAGAGATTGGCATGGTGCTTTTTCCAGTTGGCCTATTAGCCTGTTGATTTGCATTGAGCTCAATGAGCATCAAACAGGCTAATAGGCCTACTGGAAAAAGCACCATGCCAATCTTTAGCTATGGTGAAAGGTATGTAATGATGTGGGGCTATTTTAATTCCAACGGCCAAGGGAACTTTATCAGGATGCATAATATCCTGAATCCATGAAATAGCTGGCCTTAAAAAATAAAAATCTGCCTGCCCCTATGTTAACCCTATGTGTTAAATTCCCATAGGGTTACATTGGGGGTCAAATACTTCCTTCCCCCTAGCATTCAGGAAGAACATTTATTTCTTTACGAAACATTCTTCAATCACAAAGAAAATTGGGGTGCTTAGCGGTTTTATTTTTACTATTTTTTTTAATTAAGACATTAAGATCAATTGTCAATTGATGATTTTATATTCCTCTTTTTAGGCAACTTTAGCATGGTATCAAATAAATTTTCTCCTCACTGTAAGCTGGTCAAATATGATTTCACAAACACCTGATTTGATTTCTTTTTTTTTTTCGGTCGCATTAGCCAGGATTAGGATCAAATCCTTTGAAAAATAACCTGAAATAATTAAAGCAACCATTGATTTTATGAGCCATTGTTTTTGCTTGGCTTTTTGTCACTCTGCCTGCTTTGATATTCATGCACATGTGTTGATATAGTTCATGAATGCTTTCCATTGGCACACCAAAAACAACGAGCGAGCAAACATTCGGCATCTTTTGTCCGACATGGAGACGTTAGCCGTCCGGCACAAAGACGAGTAGCGTGACGGGCGCACGTGATTAGAAGGCATCCGCAAACCCTCTCGAAGCATCATCGCCGTCCCCATTCAGACACTCCAGGTCTGTGATTTCTCCCCTTCTGATCTCTGGGGCCTCGGGCCTTTCACGGCCCTGATATCAAAAAGCACAGCTGCCAATTACAGCGTTAGCATGAGGTGAAGGGCCTGGCGCGACCCCACACCCCGACACCAACACGCCGGACCAATCCCACACCGGCGCTGAATGGGCATTGACGCATCAAACGCGTCCACAGAATGGGCTGGGAGAAAGCGAAAGGTCCAATGAAGATCTAATTAATTTGAGTTTGAGAGACAGGGGACGAGCAAGCATGGGGGGGGGGTTGGAGAGGTGAGGTGAGGTGGGGGATGGGCAGTCTTTCTTCTCCTCTTCCCTTCTTCTCTGCACATCCTTTTCTCCTTCCTCTGACTGTCACTGTATCATTAGCCCCTCATTAGCTGGGGCAGGTGCAGGCGCAGCAGAAAAGGACGCCCCCTCAAAAATGCCACCCCCCACCCCCATCCCCACCGCCACCCTCCCAACTCACCCACCAAAGGGTGAGTCACAGTAAGTAGTGGCTCTGCTGGTGTGTGTGGTGCGAGCTTTTGTCCAATCAAAGACTGGCAGTGATGTGGGTGTGGGTGGGTGGTTGTATGTGTGCCTATTTGTGTGTGTGTGTGTGTGCGTGTGTGTGTATAGGCCAGAGCTCAGGACTTGTGTAAAAACAGCGGCGGAAAAAAGGGAGGAGGTGGTCCATACAAAACAAGCCTCTTTTTCCCCGCTGTCAATGTTGTTACACTAGCACTTAATCAAGGACACACAATACCTTTCACCAAAGCTCCAACACCAAGCCTCCACTCCAGCAGGCTTTGTGCGGCCGCACACGGATCTGCTGTTTGCACCTCTTTAAGCTAATCATAGCCAGCGTCTGAAGGAAATCCGGCAACAAAAATCAAACGAATGAATGAGTGAATGAATGAATGAGTGAATGAATGGTGCTTTAGTTGAAATAATACTGTTTATTCACCCATTTACTCATTTAGTTGTGGTACCCAACAAGAAATATACACAAGTAAAGCTTTAGACAATTCTAAATGTATAACGGCAAACAAAAAAAGTCCTCATGTAGAAGTTACATGAATCCAGTCAACCAATGTTTAGCCACATTAAATGTGCTAATCTTCTCTGTTTTGTACGGATGAACAGAGCCAAAGAGGCGTAATCCTCCTCCACGTAACTGATTGCCAGTAACTGACGGAGTCATGATGAGGAAAAGCCATCTCTCACATGTAAACATAAAACTGATATGGCACATCACAGGTGCGCAGATGGAACGAGAGTCAGTGTGTGTGTGTGTGTGAGTGTGAGCGTCTGGAGAAGAGGTGAGCTTGGGTTCCAGATCAGTCGTTGTAGCGGGACAGTTTGAGGCGTGGCACGATGTTCATGGACTGCAGTTCCTGGAAGAGCAGCTTGCAGGCGTAGGGGATGCGCAGGGAGGAGACGTGGCACGAGGACTTGCAGTAGTGGCACCTGGAGCAGACACACAAGAGCACAAGAGCACAACATCACAGGCTGCTGGAGGAGTAGGAGGTGATTTAAGTAGAAGTATATAAGTATATCCTTTTTTGATCCTGAGAGGGAAATTCATTCTCTGCATTTAACCCAATTTAACCGAACTAGTGAACACACACAGCACACAGTGAACACACAGTGAGGTGAATCACACACTAACCCAGAGCAGTGAGCTGCCTGCCCAACCAGCCGCGCTCAGGGAGCAGTGAGGTGCCTTGCTCAAGGGCACTTAGAACATACAGTACAGGAGACTTTGAGGGACCATAACATGCTGAAGTACACGTCTATAACAAGGTGCCTGAGGAGCATGAATGTGCTGATGAACATGTGAAACCCCACACATGCACACATACAGTACAGGAGACTTTGAGGGACCATAACATGCTGAAGTACACGTCTATAACAAGGAGCCTGAGGAGCATGAATGTGCTGATGACCATATGAAACCCCACAGAGTGGACGTACCAGCCCGAGTAGCCCAGCAGGCCGCACTGTCCACACACGTCCACCTCAAAGGCGTCACTGGAGATCATGAGGCGTTCCAGCAGCAACATGCTGGCCCCGTAGCCAATCAGACAGTCCCTTTCCATCTCGCCCAATCGCAGGCCACCATCTCTGGAACGACCCTCTGTAGGCTGCCTAGGGTGCGACGGTATCAAAGTTAACAATCTTTAAAATGACAACTACTGATTCAGTTCGTAAGGGTGGGAGCAGGCTTCGCTCAAGACTTATAATGTTTTTAGAGAGCTGACCAAAGTATAAACTATCATTGAAAAACAAGTAAAAAGGCAGCACTATGCATAATCACCATTTATTTACACAGACGCGTTTTGGCGTTCTGCCTTCCTCATACACACTGAGGAAGGCAGAACGCCGAAACGCGTCTGTGTAAATAAATGGTGATTATGCATAGTGCTGCCTTTTTACTTGTTTTTCAACTACTGGTTCAGGTCATCACATCAGGAGAGGCCAGTGACCAGTGACCAGTGGGCTGCTTGACCGTACCTGGTGAGCACAGCTCGGGGGCCGCGGGCTCTGGCGTGCATCTTGTCCAGCACCATGTGCTTCAGCTTCTGGTAGTACACCGGGCCAAAGTAGATATACGCCTCCAATGGCTCTCTATGGCACAACACAACACAACATCATAACACTTTAGAGCAGGAGAGACATCAGTCATCCACTTGGGTGCTAACTCAGTCTAGATGCGCTGGCACTGGTGAGAGGTGTGTGTGTGTGTGTGTGTGTGTGTGTGTGTGTGTGTGTCTCATTACCCAGTGATCCCGGAGGTGACGTAGTCCTTGCCCTGGTAGTTGTAGCCGTAGCGAATGAGGTCTTCACACACGTCCTTGACCTTGCTGCCCCCGAAGGCCGTGCCGTAGTGGAACCTGCCGTCCAGCACGCCGGCCTTCCCTGCCAGCAGCTCGATCAGCTTCCCCACCTGGCCCCGGGTCAAGGCAGCGTTAGCATCCAGCAGTAGCATAGACGAGCACACTACTGGCCCGCGTCAAGGCAGCGTTAGCATCCAGCAGCAGCATAGACGAGCACACTACAGCTTCAGATCCACACCTCATATCCCTACAGAAAATCCCTCCTCATCACATATTCATTCTCTTTTATGTGCCATTACTTGAGTGTAATAACACCCTTATTAACATGTAACTAAACCCAAAAACTGCAGCAACATGCCACTTTGCTCCTAAAATATATAATAAGCAGCATCTAATTTAATTTTACCTAAGCCTACCACCAATGATGGATAGAAGTCGCAAGTAGCAAAACATTCAACAAAATCACTCATAGGCTACAAAATTTGTCTTGCTATAAAACAGGAGTGGCACCTTTAAAAACAACATGAGCCAGTGAGTGTGAGTGGCACAGCAAGAGAGGGTTGCTGTCTGTTGCTTACAACCTGTAGCTGAAGTTAAGAGACATAAGCTCCGAAGTTTCCGTCTGATTCTATAACGATTTGAATATGATCTGGAACTGAAGTGTGCAGGACAAGATATTTCTTGGTACATTTTTTTTTAAAATCTAAGCTAACAAAATGCAAATATAAAACGGAAATACAAATGAAGTTTATCTACATCCCTCCACTGACTTTTTGTTTACTTTTCCCCAAGCAGTGCGGTGAAGTGAACAGCTACTGGTACAGCACACACGAAGGCTATAAACACTCTACAAAGTGCCATTTGTGTACGTCGGGTAAGCTCTACAGAGACTCAACGGGAAAGGGAAAGTGTAACGGTGGAACATGAAAGCATTAACAGCGTTTTGTTAATGGGGTGGCAGAAATGACGCTTTTAGGGAAATACCGTGAATAGTGATTGATGACTAATATTACTGAAACCACCGTCATAGGGGAGACAAAGCCAGTCCGACTCACTCAAGAGTCTCCCAGTCCCGCAGCGCAGCGCACATCTCGTGAGTCAGTGGGAGCAGGAACCGGGGTGAGGAGTTTAGGGGTGGGGGGGGGTGGGGGCATGGTGGGAACTCATAAAAAAGTGTATCAGCGCTCGGCGGCCCACACAAAGCAGCTGCCATTCATCCCCACACCAGAGGGTCAGGGGCAGGAAGAGCCGTGGCACCTTTGACCCCACTGCCCCCTGACCATCCAGAGTGGGGTCACGCACTTTACACGCTGCCACAGGTCAGGTGCATGACTTACTGATGCTTAATAATTTATGTCATTAATAACAGCGCCATAATAACGACTTAATGATCACGGTTTAAAATTGGTGACACCACAGCAATTTGTGAACACATAAATTCTCTCATATTGAATTGCCTCTGATTGCATCAGGTCTACGCTGTTCACTTGCACTATGGAACAAACTAAGTGTGTACTGTATGCAAAAAAGCACATGAACGCAAAGCATTTTTGAGAGGCTCTGGCTCTTCCCACCATCCTCCTCTCCAGGCAGAGGGCATCTTACCGTCATACGGGAGGGGTATCCGTGTGGGTTCATGATGATGTCGGGGCAGATGCCCGTATCACAGAAGGGCATGTCCTCCTGAGGGACGATCAGACCACACACTCCTGAGAGAGACAAAACACACATACATAGACACTGGTTACACAATAACCCAAATTACTTTCTACCTTAATGTTTCAAAATAAAGATCTGTGTTTATTCTGAAGCTTATTCTTGAATTTCCCCTTGGGGATCAATAAAGTATCTATCTATCTATCTATCTGAAGCTATGTGTTTCTCTGAGGTACTGTTGTAGGCTGGTCGAACTAATGAATGGAAATCAGATGTCAGGTGGTGACATTGGAACAAATGTTCAGTATTATGCATAGGGTTGGGTATCGTTTGAATTTGAACGATTCCGATTCCGATTTCGATTCCTTGTTTCGATTCCGGTTCCTAACGATTCTCGATTCCGATTCTTGTAAGAGGCAGGGTCAAAAAAGTTTGGATATTTTAAATGAGCTAGCTAACCAACGGTCTGATCTTCTCCATCAATTTTAATTCTATTAACTTTTTACTTTTTATGAACTTTACTATAAATTTCTCACAGGGCTGTTTTCAACTACAATATAAATATCAAATCTATGAACTGTCGTCTTGTTGCCTCAGCTCGGTTATGCAAACACCTTCTTCGTTGGTGTTTAGCGGCTTCTTCTTCCGGTTCGCGGACTGGGAATCGATACTAGGAATTGAAATTCAAACTTTTGAACGATTCCGGGAGAATTGGAAAGCTAGTCCCGGTTCCCATCGATTCTCGATTCTCGATACCCAACCCTAATTATGCAACCTGATTCTTTGTGCTGGGTGCATTGTCATTTTAAGGAAAGAGACTGTAAAGATTACAATTCAATCCTTCAATACAATGAATATAAGGCTCATGAAGGAACATCTTCGTGCCTTCAGAGTGAAATCACCAGAGAATAATCAGGAATGTCTATAACCAGTTTTCACATTCATATTCTGCAGTTATTCAAAACAGTAAATGAACGTGAAACTGAATCCGAAAACAAGTTTCTTTGAATTTCCAGCTCTTCTAGGATGCCTAGAAAAGCTGTGATCCGAGACCCTACCAATACTGTACCAATCCCAAAAGCTAGCCCAGCTCTACGGCTGTGTCTATGTCTATGTCTGTGGTCCTTGGCTGGACCGGTCTTGTGAGTGTCCTTCAACATATGCAGTGCGGTGAAAAGAGGAGCAAGAGAGGGAGCAGAGTAGTGGAGACTCACAGCGCCACACAATCACACGCAGAGAGGAGCTGGAGGACAACCATTAGGAATTCACATGATGGGACAGCCAACGGTAGCGCGCCCTAAGTGTGAACGCAAATGTTTACAGAGGGGCCAGTGCGCGCGCACACACACACACACACACCCTCCTCGCCTACCCCATGAGCAAACACATCACTGGGCCATTTGCAAGTGCTAAAGAGAGGGAGAAAGAGGGGTGCAGGAGGAGGAAGTGAAGGGGGGGGGGGGGGGGGGGTAGGGGTGTGGACGAGCACTGCTGGGATTACGCTGGACAGTGAGAGGGCTAAGCAAACAGCCTGCACCCAATACAGAACACAGCCCACAGTGAGTGGCAGCCTCGACTGCAAAACCAAGCCCGCCATTCAGCGAGCGCGAGGAGGAAAGAGAGGGGCCGAGAGGGGCCGAGAGGGACGATGCTCTTTTCGCGCATCAGAGCAGAGCCCGTGGTGGACTTCCCGCTGCTGGCCTGGTGCTGCCTCGAAGGGAGGTTTCACTGACCGGTGCTGAGGAGCTGCTGTCCTTGTGCCCGCTGCTGCGTATACCGTCTCTCAACAGGTGGGACACTGCCCTGTGTGTGGAGACGCAACAGCAGGGGAGACCTGCAGGGCTTGATGCACCATCACAGGCCGTCTAGTGTGGCTGAGAGCTGCGTTGGTTCAGGTTAAAAACGTACACACTTAACAAGAGAAACGCTATGACAGCAGAAAAGTTGGGAGAATGGTTGAATACGAGAAGTGAGGTGAGAATGAGAGAGCAAGAAAGAGATAGAATAGGGAGAGAAGTGGTGGAGAGAGAGCAAGACAAGATGAAGGTGGAGAAGTGAGTGGAGAGATTGAGATAGAGGGGATAGTGTTCCTGGAGCAGGCATCCACTGGCTTGTTTGTTTTGTGTGATGAAAGAGCCATGAAATCAGCAGAGAAAAGCAAGACAGGGGCGAGGGTCCACCGCAACCCCCCTACGTCCACTCACACACACACACACACACACACAGGGGCGAGGGTCCACCGCAACCCCCCTACGTCCACCAACACACACACACACACCAGGAGTCCCCCCAGATCGTCATTTCCCCCCACAAGCATACACACACACACACATACACACACACACACACACATACACACACACACACACACACACACACACACACACACAGAGAGAGAGTAGAGTCTTCCATCACCCCTTATTACCATACTTTGGCACTTCACACAATAGAAGCCCCCCATGCTGACTTTCCCCTGCACAGTAACACTGCCAACACAGCTGTGTATGTACACACACACACACACACACACACACACACACACACACGCATATATATACACACATATCTGTGTGCACATGTGGGTGACTGACAAATAATTTGCTGATCAAGCTCTGCTGATGAGTGCATAAGAGAGAGGGAATGAGGAGGGAGGGTAGGGACGGCCCAGGAGCAGAGAAGCTCCCTGTCCTCTCACGTGAGGGTGCTGGGAATGCTGCTCACTATAAGGCAAGGCCAGTTATACTAGCAATTAAAAGAGAGCAGTATGACTAAAATTAGAAGATGGAAAATTATTACGGAATTAATATAGAGCTCAAATTACATAAAAAGGCAATACGAAAGAGTAATAGAATTAAAAGATAAGAAAATCAAAAGAAAAGAGCAAGCATACGGCTCAAGTACAATGGTTTTAAGCTGACTTTAAAATGGCAAGACAATACATTTAGGGCACATCTAATATGATCGGGCAGTTTGATCCAGCTACATGCAGAATCACAGCAAAATGTTTCTTCGGTATGCTTAGAGTAGACTCCGGGCTCTACTACTTGACTCTTTTTCTTGATTCTTGAAAAGTGTATACTCTAGTAGTCTAGTAGCACGTGAGAATCTTTTTTTCCTTTTGTTTTGAATGAGCTACAGTACAGGTGTTCAATGGTCTTTTTGGGAGGACCAGTTAAGAGACCATGACAGTAGTGTATCCTACTAGAAATAAAAGTCTTTGGGATGGCTGGTGGAAGAGAGATCTGATTCTTACATGAGGGTGGAGGTCTTTATTATGAGAATTGTCTTTTTTTTTTCTCTTTGCTGTCAAACACAATAATCTCTGAATCACCCTTAGTTAGTTGAAGAAAACATTGGCTTCTCAAATCATGTCTTTGCTCTCAGCATTGACACAGGGAGTCTACTGGGC
Organism: Sardina pilchardus; assembly: GCF_963854185.1. Lineage (NCBI taxonomy): Eukaryota > Metazoa > Chordata > Actinopteri > Clupeiformes > Clupeidae > Sardina > Sardina pilchardus. The sequence continues at coordinate 20,628,538 of NC_085003.1, forward strand.
TGGAGTCACAGGGCCAGAGTAAGAGAGACAGACAAATCTGTGCATCATATGCATAACTATAGCACTCAAGTGTTGTCTTGTGGAATCTGGCCCAAAGGTAGCATATTGAGATTGAACAGAAGAGGTCCCAAAACTGACCCCTGGGGGATTCCAAATGTCACAGCCACACTATTTGCTTCATAACTTCCAATGGGACAAAGTAACTTCAGCCTTCAAAATGAACTAATCAAGGACTGTACAAGAAAGACCTACTCAATTTCACAACACTACAATCTACATACTGTAATCCAGTGACGGCAGTCAAAAAATGCAGTGTGGTCTTTCATCATTCTCTATCCAGATAGAAATAGATAACACAGCTAGATATTTCTCCTGAAAATCGACTAATGTGGGAGAAGTACCTGACAAATCTGTTGAAAGTATACAAAAATCACAAATAACCTCCAAAAAAAATAATTTACTCAATAAAATAAAATAAAAAAATTATTTAAATAAAAAATTGAGAAAAATGAGAAAAAAGCTCTTTGAACCTGACCTGTTGGAAGAAATAATAGTGACGAGCTTTCAGTAATGTTTACTGAAATGTAATGTCCCAACTGTAGCGCTTGGTGATTTTCCACTTTTCCACTGAAAGCTCCTACGCAGCACAACTCAGACGTGCCTGTGATGAGTTGCCTGTTTACCCCTATAGATGACCCTTGCCTGACCTGTGTGTTGAGGTGCCACAAGCATATTGCTGTCAGGGCCCGTGACTGGCTATTCCAGTGCCTGTTCATTATTAGCTGGGTGAATTATGCATGGCGCCAGTTAGCTTTCTGATTAAAACATCAGGCTGGCCCTGCCTTTGTGGAGTAGCCATGAAACAATGGGGGCGGTGAGCTTTTTTTCCTTCCCAGGAGCGGCCTACAGCACTGCTGTGGTGGTGTGAAACATTTGCATAGTCTGGCTCCGGACAAAGAGCCAATTAATTGAAAAATGGCCCCTCGAAAAGCTGAGGGTGTGTGTGTGTGTGTGTGTGTGTGTGTGTGGGAGGGGGGCAGTTTTCTAAGTAGGACTAGTGTTAAAACTACACTCTCACACACAAACAAACAGACACAGCTGAAAATGGCTTATGAATATGTCTGAGAGCTGGCAGATCTGGTTCACACAAAAATGTATGCTGGAATATATTTCATATTTAATTAATAGTAATGTATTATCTTCTATCTGTATTATGTTTCACTTCTACATTATTTGAGTCTGCAGTTTAGGGGATGATTAAAAGTTTGTGCATATGTGAGAGCCTAAAAGTTGGGTCCAACTTATTGGGTCCAGCGTTTTGCAATAAATTACTTTTCCTTGAGTTTTATTCATTAGAATGACTTCTAAAACTAAAAGCACAGTATTGTATAGTTCAGCAAGATAGGATAAATGACTCCACAGTAGGCAAGTAACATCTATAAAAAGTGCCTGTGTGCATGCTAAAGCTAGTACACAGAGGACACAAGTTAATCCCCCCCACTGTTACACATCAAAGCTGTCATTTTTACAATCTGAATTTGAAATTAATTAGTTTGAAATTACGAACTAACTTTTCTCTTTGCTGTCAAACACAATAATCTCTGAATCACCCTTAGTTAGTTGAAGAAAACATTGGCTTCTCAAATCATGTCTTTGCTCTCAGCATTGACACAGGGAGTCTACTGGGCTGGAGTCAAAGGGCCAGAGTAAGAGAGACAGACAAATCTGTGCATCATATGCATAACTATAGCACTCAAGTGTTGTCTTGTGGAATCTGGCCCAAAGGTAGCATATTGAGATTGAACAGAAGAGGTCCCAAAACTGACCCCTGGGGGATTCCAAATGTCACAGCCACACTATTTGCTTCATAACTTCCAATGGGACAAAGTAACTTCAGCCTTCAAAATGAACTAATCAAGGACTGTACAAGAAAGACCTACTCAATTTCACAACACTACAATCTATATACTGTAATCCAGTGACGGCAGTCAAAAAATGCAGTGTGGTCTTTCATCATTCTCTATCCAGATAGAAATAGATAACACAGCTAGATATTTCTCCTGAAAATCGACTAATGTGGGAGAAGTACCTGACAAATCTGTTGAAAGTATACAAAAATCACAAATAACCTCCAAAAAAAATATTACGATTATTACGAACTAACTGTTTCCTCCAGACTTGAATCTTCCCATTGCACTGGAAGTAACACTGAAATAGAGGTCCTTAGCATTCTGAAAATGAGGAGTATGTGTCTGTATGTGTGTGCGTGCGTGCATGTCTGTTTGAATATCAGCTTGTGTGTGTGTGTGTGTGTGTGTGTGTGTGTATGTGTGTGTGTGTGTGTGTTCTGTGGTGTGGAGTGTAGCGGCCCCGTGCTGAGTTATGTGCAGCAGGTCCGGGCGTTCCCACCTTTCTGTCCGTGTCGGCTGCTGAACTTGTCTCCGATCTCGGGCCGCCTGGTCTGGCGCAGCAGGATCTTGATGAGGAAGGCGTCCTCGGCGTTGGACGAGATCATCACCTTCTCAATGTACGAGTCTGTGGAGCCCTTGTAGCTGCAACACACACAAACAGCACCTCACTTCAGCCTGAGACAATGACTGGACACACTTCAGCTGCTATTAGGAGTTAAAACACTTAGGAGTGTCTGTGTGGTAACAGCCTCTTGCAGTTGTGTGTGTGTGTGTGTGTGTGTGTTTACATGTGTGTATTCTTACGTGATTGGCACATCCCGGTACTGTGGTTGACCAGGCTGGGCAGTGCCCTCCAGTGGCGTCTGGGTGACGGTGGGCATGTACTTATTCACCAGCACCTGCTTATTCTCCACCTTCTCACCTGATAAACACACACACACACACACACACACACACACACACGCACACACACATGCACACATGCACACGCACACGCACACGCACACGCACACGCACACGCACGCACACACACGCAGAGACAGAGACAGAGACAGAGACAGAGACAGAGACACACACAGACACACACAGACACACACAGACACACACAGACACACACAGACACACACAGACACACACGCAGAGTGAGTTTAATAATATCTGGATTGAGTTCCTGCTCCACTGTCTTCTCCTCATTAGAAGTGCTCACCAGGGGAGCAGATGCCATCAGCGTCCAGGATGCTGTGCCTCCAGATGGGCTTGCGGGTCTCTGCGTCCAGCATGGGACCCATCACCTTGTCAAACGTCTGGTTGGTGTAGCGCTTCAGCGTACACTTGGCATTCTTGTAGACCAGGCACCGGCCGAACCCTGAGAACATCAATCACACGGCCATGAGGGACCGAGCAACTGTTGCAACACGATGCAACAACCGGCTAGTGGGATCCAGATCGGACACGGGTGAAATCAGCTGAATTTGAAATATCTGGTGTTTTTCTTTTGTTAGCTTTGTAAGCTTTTGAGCTTTGTTTTTTCTACCCCAAGTTCCAAAAAACATCCCACTTCCCTGTCAAATAACATTAAAGTGTGTTAAAGAGGAATTTCAGAAACAGAAAACAATCAGTTTAACCTACAGTAGTTCGAGTTGCTACAGCCAACAGCTTAAGCAGCCAGGTAGCTACTGTGCTACACTCTGGAGGCCTGAACATGGAGGCTCATAAATGAATACTCAGTGACCTCGAGAAGTGGAGATCTATGTGAAAAATCGCCGGAATTCCCCTTTAAGTTACTTTGATAGCATTTGAGATAAGCAGTGAGTGCCAAGTAACACCTACTAATATCATGTTGCTTTAATAACAGACTCTCTTTCCATTATTAGGATTGGTCAGCTTTTAATATTTTCCAGGTCATCGGTTTCTCCCTTTCAAGCGAGACCCTGTGAGTGTGTGTGTGTGTGTGTGTGTGTGTCTGGTGTGTGTGTGTGTGTGTGTGTGTGTCTGCCCCACAGTGTCCTGCTCCGGGTCAGTGGGCCAGGACGGCCCTCTCCGCTCACCTCGGTCCAGAGAGGCCTTGTTGAGCACCAACGCGTCCTCTATGTCGTAGCCGCTGTAGCTCATGACGGCCACCGTGGCGTTCTGGCCGGCCGGGAGCTTCTCGAAGTCGATCAGCTCGATGGTCTTGGTCTTCACCATGGGTCTCTGAGGGTAGGCCAGCAGGTACATGAGCGTGTCGATGCGGTTCCTCTGGTTATAGCCGATGGTGCCTAGAGGTCAGGGCGACAGGAACACCATTAGAGGTTTAAAATGCTTTCTGCAATCACCACATCACAGAGGTGTCAGAGAACAGGCATTCAGTCAGGATCCTTAAGACATGGCAGCGGTCATTCATCCTGTAGATTTGGACTACAACCTGATGTAGACCTGATTGTAGACTGCTCAACCAGAAGCAGATAAACACGCCAATAACTTGATTGAATAACTTCATGAGTTAAGTTTGTATTTCCAACACTCCTCCCCTCCCAGATGCCTTTGATTTTCGATAATCAATCAATCAGTGTGCTCAATAGGTGTGGCAGAGCCGTAATGCATGTAGCACAGGGCGGGGGCCACCGGACCAGAATGACTAAGGGACACAGGGACAGATTTAACCAACAGATAATCCTTTTGGAGAAGCCATCGCCTGTCACACAGCCCATCCAGCAGCTGAATGCCGCCCTCGCTTGAGTGGTTTCACCCCGCGGCTGAGGGGATGCATCTCTAGTGGCAGAATGTGCTTAAGCTACTTTGTATTGTTGGGGTGGGGGGTGGTGGTGTGGCAATGGTGGAGATTGTGTTTGGGGGGTGGGGTAGGTAGTGTGTGGTGCTGTTAGAGTTTGGAGCAGCAAAGCGGGGCAGTTTATGGCACAAAAGCCCCCGCCCCTCGGGCCTTGACATTTGTCAGATGCTATTACTGCACAATCAGGCTACAAGTTCAGATCCTGCCATTATGGGCCAGGGGCCACACAGATAGATTTGCACATGTATAGGACCTGTCCACACACACAACACACACACACACACACACACACACACACACACACACACACACAACACACATACACTCACACACACACACAACACACACACACTCACATCAGAGGGCACTGGACCAAATAAAGTTGCGCTCCCTGTGGCTATTTGTAAAGGTCTGAGAGGGGGGAGGGGGGTGGAGCGAGGGGGGGGGGGCTGAATGGCAATGGTGTGTGTGTGTGTGTGTGTGTGTGTGTGTGTGCGGCGGCCCACAGCTCTGGGGTCGTGCTGGTAACGGGTCTCCCGCTCCCCACTGCCCCTCTCGCAGCTGAGCATACTGACCCCCTGGACGGGGGGCGGCCGCACAATGCCGGGGCCCGCCTGCGCCCGCAGACAGTGCAGGGAGAGGGCCCCTGTGCACACACACAGCACACAATGGGGCCCCTGCGCAAGCACGTCAACGTTCGGTGTGTGTGTCTGTGTGCGTGAACAGAACACACACACAAACATTATGATGAGTGTGTGCACTGGAGTGGGTGAAGGTCTGTCCATAAGGATATGCAGGAGGCCAGTGGGTGTCACAGGGGAGAGAGAGAATACTGCTGTAGGTGTGGGTGACTGCTCTTCGCCAGTGTGTTGTGGATAGTGGTGTCACTATCCACAGTTTGGCTGCAGGGACCCTCTCCACACAATCACAGAAGTGTAATGATATTTTGAGCCTGGGCAGTGGCTTAAAGTAGCGATTTACTTTCATGTAGTGAATTTACGGCCAAGGCAATCGCTATATGCCGTTTCGCTGCAAATACATATTACGGTCTTACTCAAACTACTCCAATCAACAACTTCCCCAACGAGTCTACCTCGTTATACTCGTTGCAACTAAAAATGGAGCCAAGGTTTTTGACCAAACTTTTTCTTAAAAATAGTATATTTTAAGTCATACAAACATCAATAATTTTGACAAAATAATTTTGACAAAAGCACCTGCTAAGAACCATAAACATATTTACATGGCAGACGTCATAAACTAATCGTCAAAGAATCAGTGCCTTACCCATGGCCTGCTTGCCCATAGCACACTGGTAGGTGTTTCTGGGCGACTGGTTGTGATGGGGGTACGGGATAAGGCCTGCACACACACCCAGCAGAGTGAACGGCTCAATCTCCAGATGTGTGGTGGTCCTGGAAAAAGAAAACACACACACACACACACACACAGGAGAGTGCTTAACACCTCATTTGGGCTGAGAGTAGTCTCACAACAGCATCAGACAGCATCGGAGGCCCTGTCTCCACTACATACAGTACAGCAGCTCAGGACTCACTTGGTGATCATGTGCTCATACAGGGCGATGCTGCAGTCGTTCTCCTCATTCACATCCAGATACTCCACTAAGCTCTCATGCAGGAAGTCCTCAAAGTTCCTGAGGGGGGATGGGACAGCGTTAGTAAATTGTTAATACATCATCTTTACTACAGTTACTACACTGAATACATACATTTCATATACAGTGAAATTCACCTTATACAAAAATCGGAAAATCAAGCCACAAGTGAAATGGAAGCCCAAGAGGACTTGTGAATTGTAACCTCTAGCGATAAGATAAGAGACTATGCTCAGGGCTGATGGAGTGTATGAGGGTGGTGGTGTATGGAGGGTGGTGGTGTATGGAGGGTGGTGGTGGTTGTAACCTCTAGCGATAAGATAAGAGACTATGCTAAGGGCTGATGGAGTGTATGAGGGTGGTGGTGTATGGTAGTTGGTGGTGTATGGAGTATGGAGGGTGGTGGTGTATGGAGTATGGAGGGTGGTGGTGTATGGAGGGTGGTGGTGTATGAGGGTGGTGGTGTATGGAGTATGGAGGGTGGTGGTGTATGGAGGGTGGTGGTGTATGAGGGTGGTGGTGTATGGAGTATGGAGGGTGGTGGTGTATGAGGGTGGTGGTGTATGGAGTATGGAGGGTGGTGGTGTATGGAGGGTGGTGGTGTATGGAGTATGGAGGGTGGTGGTGTATGGAGTATGGAGGGTGGTGGTGTATGGAGGGTGGTGGTGTATGAGGGTGGTGGTGTATGGAGTATGGAGGGTGGTGGTGTATGGAGGGTGGTGGTGTATGGAGGGTGGTGGCGTACGGAAGGCGAGAGAGCAGCACCTGTAGCCCTGAGACAGCTCCTCGATGTGTTTGTTCTTGACGGCCGGCTGGCCGTTCTTCACGATGATGTAGGGCCTGAAAGAGAGCGCACACAAAAGAGGCGTCTGAAAGAGAGAGGACGCGCTCACAAAGCCTGCCGAGACTGAACGCCACGCAGAGGCACAACACACAGGCCCACCATACACACTTGGCTCGGCCGCGTTGAGAACGCTGATGATGGAGGTGCTGATAACGTCACACACGCCTCCATGTCTAGCATGTGGAGACAATGCAAGTGTATAGACAACCACGCATTATCAGCAGAGACACTGGCTTGTAGCCAATAGATACAAGTCTACACGCCAATCATTACATAAACAACAGTAGTGTGGCTATAGATAAGTAGCATTGTAGGAGTTGTCATATAATAATGAAGTGAGATTATTGATTGTAGAAATAATATAGTATGCTCATTATCATATATTAGAACCTCACCCACCCCAGAGAACCTCCAGAAAATAATATTCATAATCTGAGGGTTTAATCTACTAATTCGGACTGACATTTGGCACTTCCAGCTGACTGAAGTCAGATCTTTGGATCACTGTTCTCTTCATATTCCTAATATTGACTTAGTGATGGTTATCTACACAGCTGAATGAAGCATGATTTATTGCATGCATCTGTATTAATTACAAGGATCTTAAGGTCAATATTTCTGTCTGTATGACTATAGAGGAAACTAACCGATGAATGTATGTCACGAACAATGACATTAACACTATAATCAAGTTATGAGTCAATATACAGTCTACTAAATGAAAGTGTCCTTACATTGGAGGAGTTGTGAGCACTCCGTGACTTGTCCTTAACCTACATACTGTACTGATCCATATTCTCCATGTCTAAACCAAGATGGTGGCCGTGAGTAGGTTCCACTCGCTTCACTGGTCTGACTCACGTCGTCTTCACCTGGTCAGCAGCACATACCTGCACAGCCTCCCCCCGTCGGAGGAGATGTAGACGCAGCGGTCGGTCAGGTTGGTGGAGATGGACACAAACTCGTTGATGAAGCCCGCTCTCCGCATCAGCCGGAAGGTGTTCACCAGCTTGGAGTGGTCACGGATCACTCCCAGGATGTTACCTGCAGGGAGACAGGGAGACAGGGGTCAGTGTCTCTGACTGCCATGCCAACAGGGATGCCTCTTTGGACATTGCTGTCAGGGTGCAGGATTATAGCATACAATACAATACAATACAATACAATACAATCTACAGGTTAGTGCTTAAAATAATTGTTTTATTGATAATATTGCTATTCTCCCTATTTTGTAATTGTTCACTGTTAATTTAATTTGTATTGTTATTTATTTGTATGTCGCTTTGGACAAAGGCGTCTGCTAAATAAGCATAACCATAACCATATGGTTTCATGCCTGCATGAAAATCGTCTTTGGTCTCACTGGTAAAAGTAGTATAAAACACATACTGTAGGAAACATAGACACATTGCTTCCATCACACATAAACATACTGTACATGTACGTATATCCACAAAAGTGACACAGCACATCACATGTACCCCCTCCCTCTAGCCCCCACACACGTGCAGCTGAGTGCTGTATACTCAGGTTACAAGTCTGGCGGCTGTTAACTCCTTTTGCTACAGATTCACACCATCACATCACACACACACAAAACACACATGCACACAAACGCACATATCATACTTGAGCTACACTGCTGGTATGGGAGATGGATAGTGCATGGTGGTCTGCCAGGACACACAACGAATGTGCGGCTTACATGAGAGGTGCTTTGTGAAGCAACATTGAACTGGGTTTTTGTGTGTGTGTACCCATTTATGATTGTCTGCAGTTGTGTGCGCACATATACAGTATGGGTATGTCTGTGTGTGTGTGTGTGTGTGTGTGTGTGTGTGTGTTTCTACTTGCCCGATGCTGCTTTGACACCTGCTGCGGTTAATTAATTAAGCAGGGAGGCAGCTGGTTTAACGGCACTTTATCAGCGCTTTAGAGAACATATACATTAATTAATACTGGAGCGGCCGTCCTACACAACATGACATTGAAAGCTAATCTTCAGGGAGCTGGTTAGCTCTGTGGTCCAGGGGTTGGCTGGACTTTTAATATAAAAGGATATTTTTTTTCTACAAAAGACTGTAGCTTCAATCTTTTTGAAGGCAACCTCTTTATGCAAAGCAGTATTATTAAATTATGAGCAATTATGGACACGTCTTTGTGCATTAAAAAAAAAAACACACACAAAAACCCAGTATAATTCAGGCCAACTCTTTGTACTATGTACTATGGTATATATGCATGTAGCTTCTGTCTGTGCATAATTCTCAGTGTGTGTGTGTGTGTGTGTGTGTGTGTGTGCTCACCGTTGAGGAAGACCAGGAAGACGCTGGTGTAGGAGAGCTCCTCCCCACACAGCAGGCTGACGTCCTCCACGCCCAGGTTGAAGGCCAGCTTGATGATGGGCCCGTCCTCCATGTCTGTGGTGATGTGCGTCATGAGAGCCAAGTTCTTCACCAGGCCGCAGGCCTACAGGGACACACACACATGCGGACTGCTGAATTGTTCATTTGTTGCTTTGCCCTGTGTGTGTGTGTGTGTGTGTGTGTATGAAACACTCGTCTACATATTTAGCTCTCCTGTGCAGAATGTGGATGGGGTGCATGCAATAGTGCTTAATATATAAATATGGCTTGGTCAGCCAGGGCGGGCGGACGACTCACCTCTCCCTCAGGTGTGTCGGAGGGACACAGCATGCCCCACTGGGAGGGCTGCAGCGAGCGCGGGCCGCTGACCTTGCGCGTCTTCTCAAACTGGGAGGAGATGCGCGTCATCATGCCCAGGGCCGAGATGAAGGACAGCCGCGACAGCACCTGCGTCACGCCCTGCCTGTCCATCTTAAACCTCTTGAGTGACCAGTTCCCCTACAGAGGAGGGAAGAGAGAACACAAAACCGTGAGAAGCAGAGGATGAAAAAGAGAGAGAAAAAAAAGTATGAGCTGCAGGGTCTTTTGGCAGCTCTTTGGTATTATTTGCCCTCAATGGTGCCTTCCAGGCAGCGCTGCCTTCAAGGCACTACTCCCCTCAGTTTAGGGGTAGGATGAGAGTTGAGAGGGTTAGGGTTAGGAATAGGGTAAAGGTAGTGCCTTATAGGCTGTGCTGCCTGGAAGGTGCCGTTGGGGGAAAAAAACACCATTGAGCTAGCGTGCGGGTCATTTAGCCAATATAACAGACTGAGAGACGGTGAGAGTCTCGGGTTTTGAATCCAGCACGTCAAAAGAGGGTCACTGCCGGGCGACTCCCACTCACGGTGGAGATGGCGTTGACCATGCCGTTAGTGATCTGGTCCTGTCTCATGTGCTTGACCACGTCGAACTGGGCAGCTCGCTGCTTGGGGATGATCTGGTCGGCGATCTTCTTCAGCTCCGTGTTGAACTTCTTAAACAAATCCTCAAACAGCAGCGACAACAGCTACAGAGAAGAGGAATGAACAGGACTTGAGACAGTGTAGAAGAACCTTAAACTACATCCCCATGTCAGTCAAGCAAGCAATCCTGAACATCTTCAATGTAGTTCAACAATCTAAATTCTTTTGTAGAAGTAAATAGATAGATACTTTATTGATCTTCAATTGATTGAAATTCAAGTACACAGAAACACACTGCGGACATCGATAGCAAATCACGGAATGGCGCACTGATCTAAAATGCGAGTGGCCCAATAGTGTCGCAGGAAGTAGTTCAGGATGCACCAGACTTTCAGCGTTCACACAAGCTGAGACGCCGTGGGCCTCCAACTTCCCGCACTAACTCCACTCTTCCCACACACACTAACTCGACTCTCCACTGAGCTGAACTTTTAATAGCTGATTAATCTCTCAGGTGCTGCAGCACTCCAGCAACCCACGACGACGACGTGCCACCGTCTCTCGAGCGGCGTATTCATCCGCCGCCATTCACACGGGCCCATCTGGCTCGTCGGGCGCCATCTCATTCTCCCCTTATCGGCTCGCCGGCCGCGCAGGCCGATTTAATTAACAGGTGTCCCGTCGGAGCGATAAGCTTAACCTGGACCCTCTCCCAGGGCATTCAGCACTCGGAGCAGGCGCACACACACACACACACACACACACTCGGAGCAGCGCCGCCGCAGAGCAGAGCACCCTCTTCATCTCGCCTCGTTCCACTGACTCTCACCCGCGCACACACATATTTGCATACATCAAAACAAGCGGCGGTGAAAAAATTAATAAAGAAATTAAGCTCTAGCCGCACAGGCGGGCCAATTAGTTGAATGTCAGGGAATCGTAATTGCGTAGTGAGGAGATTGTGTGTGTGTGGATGTGTCACTGTGTGTGTGTGTGTGTGTGTGTGTGTGTTTTTGTGTCACTGTGTGTGTGTGTGTGTGTGTGTATAAGCCCTGGCTGAAAAGGGACCCTGCAGCTTGCACCCACCCCCCAGTTCCATCGGAGCCCTCGACCAAGAGGAGGTTGGCAGTGTTGTGGGTGTGTGTGTGTGTGTGTGTGTGTGTGGGGGGGGGGGGTGTTGGAAATTAAAAGCCCGAAGACAGACATAATTACATTATCAGAGCCTGGCTCACTGGATTAGCTCAATCGCAGGAGTCAAGGCAGCCGCGGCTCTTTTGTGGCAGCGCGCTTAAAGCACCCCGCATGCTAGCGCTCGCACGGGCACAGCCCTCGGATTTGGTGCCGCCGCCACCGCCGCATATCTCTTAGCCCACCAACCCCCCCTCATCCTCACCCGCCGCAACAACCCCCCCTCCCCCCTCACCAACTCCAGAGGCGACAAAAGCACACCGCCTGGGAACGAGGGATGGAGGACGACAACAAAAACAGGCAAACAAAGCAGAGGGAAGAAATAATGAAGGTATTAATAAAGACAGAAAGAAAGAGGGAGAGAAAGGGAAAGAGGGAGAGAAAGGGAAAGAGGGGGATAAAGGGAGAGGAAGAATAGAGACAGAGGCAGGTGAGAGATTAGCGGGCATATCTGCTGGCACATGCCTGTGATCGACAACCATCAATGGATGTGGATCGGTGTGTGTGTGTGTGTGTGTGTGTGTGTGTGTGTGTGTGTGTGTGTTTGTGTGTGTGTGTGTGCGTGTAGGTCTAAGTTATTGAGCAATTCAGTCTGGAGGCAGAGCTACAGTTTCATTAACAGAAGTTTACGTTCCACTCCAACAAATAGTTTTCCAAGTGTGCTGTGCTGTTTTTGGTCACCCTACGCCATATTGGCTGCTAGTTATCTTTAGACAAACATCTCATAACGCCTCTTTAAAATGGATGCAGTAATGATGTAGTAATGATGCTGTAAAGACACACCCCCATTGGTTCACAGAGGGGTAAGGGCAGCGGGAGACTAATGAAAGAACCATCACTTGGACACACTCACCTGGCCAGCCAACTCCAGACGCTTGTTGCCATAGTAATCTCGGTCATCAACTTTGTTGTTCCCCTGGGCCAGAATGACCCTCCGCACCATCACGGCGAGATAAATACACTTCGCCCGGAAGTTAAACTCTTTCACCTGGGGGGGGGGGGGGGATTAGGAGGGCATATTTAGAGCTGATGAGAATACTGAGAATCTGTGTGTGTGTGTGTGTGGTCGGTCTCAGGTGTGCTTGCTTCTTACAGGTATGTGTGTGTGTGTGGTGGGGCTACTTACAGGTACGTGGGTGAGGATGGTTGAGGCCAGCAGTTCTCTGGCCTCCTCCATCTTGGTTTTCTTGGGTCCACCCCACATCCGCTGGCGCCGTACTTTGTTCCCGATATACTTGAGGGCCTAAGCACAGACACAAACACAGACATAATTACATCACAGACAAATGAACAGGGCCGAGATGTTTGGAGCGCACAGAAAATCTTATACATGCCTTAATGAACGTGAACAATTTTTCGGCCATTAATACATTGAATGGCTGCAGACGTTGGTCTGGTGCTTGTTTTCCTCAAAGAAAGAGCAGGGACAGGAGGATTGGGGTTTAATTACTGAGCTAGGAGGAAATGGATCACGCTGTCTTTTTGTGCCTTACATCATGGTGCCACTAATCATGTCTGACAAAAACCAGGTTGCCATGGAGAGGTGGTTCAAAAATGAAACATTCCAGGTTGTTTAATAAGAAACCCACTGGATGCACCTGCCAACACTCAAGGCAGTGCTGGAGCTTCCAAGGCAGAGCCTGAGGACTTGACAGGCCTTTAGCACACCACACATGGATGTCCGTCCGCAAACACACACTCCACCTGAGTCAGCACAGCGCCGGCCGTGCTGACTGGTCAGCTTTGGTGTGTTGGGTCGAAGGTCACTGTGGCGGCGGGCTTCTCCTGCAGACCACCCACACTGGAGGCGAAGCAGCTGACCGCAGTGGACAGCAGCAACAGCAGCAGCAGCAGCTCACAGGGGCTCTCTGCCACACTGACCACCACCAGACATTTCACTCGCACACACACACAATCAGCACCTGTCAGGCTGCATGGGCTTATTGGGCTGCATGGGCAGCACCGGTCAGGCTGCATGGGCTTCTTTTTTCCCATGCAAGTCCATGCCCACTTTAATTTGCTATGGGCTTCCCATCCCATTAACTGAGGATGCAATTTTATCTAAAAGTCCTAAATCCAGATAATTGTAATTGTGTAGATAATTCACCACCAAATGTGACACTATTATTAAAAAATTACCGACCACATACAGCTCTCATAAGTTTATGAACCCATGCCAAAGTTGAGAAAAAGAGGAATAAAAAAATAACGCTTTGGAAATTCATCTTGAACTAAATGTATGAAAGTAAAAACATGTATTTATTTACGTTACATTATTCCTTCACAAAGACAATTTGTGTTCACAAAGGTTGGAATTTTTCCTCATTTTTCTAATTAAGGCATTAATATACATTTTCCAAAAGATGATTTTGCTGTTATTCCTCTTATTAGCATCAAAAGGTCAAAAGTTATGAGCACAATTGTATTCATTTGGTGCAAGTAAAGAAAAAACTTCTACCAAGAACTTCTTTAGGTGGGTATACAAGCTGACTTCGCACTGGATGTTAAATGACCGGTGTAGCTGTCCAGACACTGAGAAGCTCTACATGAATCAATAAAGAGATGTAATTTTTCAGCCTGCTACAGCAGTGGGTTGTAATCTCTGTGACCATGTGTCTTGTCTTGTGGACAATGAGGCAGGTCACGCGGCCTTATCATATAACTCATTAAAGCCCTATAGAGCACAATGAGAGCACAGCCGCAGGGACGGGCCACAGGAGCGCTACGCTAAGCAGACATTCAGAGGGGCTCAGACAGGGGTTGCTAGGAGGCAGGGACGACCACCGCGGCGGAAGCCCTCTCACCCTTCGAGGAGGTAGAGGTCTGAACCTTGCTCTCGTGTGCTCAAATACCACCGGGCTGACTAGTGGCTCCAACACATGAAAGCTTTTTTTCCTCTTCTCTTTGTAGAAGATAAAATGACTTCTTAGGTAATGTGTGAACGAATATCCTCGCCATCAAACAAACCAACAGACCTTTTTCCACTGCATGCTTTCATGTCATCATAACGAGACGCTGATGTCCTTAACATGTCATCATAACAAGACCCTGATGTCCTTAACATCCAGGCACACAAGCGGAGTGTACAGTAGGATTTAATGTCAAACTTATTCAATATCACTCTGATCTTCTTTCCACCTATTATTATTTTGCCATAGATCTGGTTTGCTGTGAACTGATCTTTCAAGCCAAAGGTAGGTGTGCATGTGTGTGTGTGTGTGTGTGTGTGTGTTTGTACCTGAGTCTGTGTGAAGATCTGGGCCTTCTGGCACTCCTCCAGACTGGGGCCGAAGGCAGCCATCACATGCTCCTCCGTCCCGATCATCTGCACAATCTCCTGGTCACTCTCCACACCCATCGCCTGGCAGGACACACAGGGGAGGAGGGGAGGACATGGTGGAACAGGTCTTAAGGCAAGAACATTCATACGCCTGAAATGATCTGTCCTTTTTTAAAGTCTCATTGCAGTATTAATTTAAGTAAGTATTAATTTACAAATCTTAAGCAACACAGCCCAATTAAAATTCAACTGCAGTGCCAGAGCACTTTAAACTCTCGTGGAAGAAAAAAGAAGGGACGCCTCTGTGGTAGACTGTCTTAGAGTACGAGTTAAGGGAGGAGTGAACATGCATATATCTTGAAGGGAAGACTGAGTACACTGAGTGATGCTAAATTATGCTATGGGCTGTTAATCATGAAGCTAAACACTGGAGTAGGTTTTTATGAGGTTTTGTGTCATGAACAAAACAAAATATATCAATGGTTGGTTGTGGTTCGTGCACTAATTAGGCAGGAATGTAAATTAGACTCCAGGAGGAGAAAGCAAAATGAGACTACCGTAGCAGATGTAGGGATGCGTAGAGAACAGGTGACATTTAGATACTCCAACACTATACAGTATAGCCACCACTCTTTCAAGAGGGGTCTAAAGGCATATCTGTTCAACATGCACTTTATTTATTAAGCATTTCTTATGTGTTATGGCTTGCATATCATAGTATTTAATCATTTTCATTGAGTTATTAATTGAACTGACAATGTTGTTTATTATTGCTATTCTCCTTAATGTAGCATTACCAATTTCCAAATTGTATTGTTGTCATTTGTATGTCGCTTTGGACAGAAATGTCTGCTAAAAAAAATAACCATCAACATAAACATATGACAGGAGCCCATACACCTGCATTCACCTCCAGGAACACATACACATACACAATTAATGAAAGCTAATAATATATCAGAATAGAGCCACATACAATCCAGATTTCATTTCAGGTCAGTGGGTTAGGGGTGTGTGTGTGGAGAGGCAGAGGCAGGGGCAGGGGCAGGGGTAGGGGCAGAGGCAGGGGCAGAGGCAGGGGCAGGGGCAGGGGCAGAGGCAGGGGCAGAGGTAGGGGCAGGGGCAGAGGCAGATGCAGGGGCTGGGGCAGAGGCAGAGGCAGAGGCAGGGGCAGAGGCAGAGGTAGGGGCAGAGGCAGAGGCAGAGGTAGGGGCAGAGGCAGGGGCAGGGGTAGAGGAAGGGGCGAGCAGAGGCAGAGGCAGAGGCAGAGGCAGAGGCAGAGAAAAGGAGAGCTCGGCTGGCAGGAGTGGAGAGGGAAGTCCCAGGGTTCCCTGACATTTGCTTATGCTAATGGGGCTGTGTGGGAACGCTGGAGCTGGGCGCTGGGAGGTGGGCGCTGTATGTGTGTGTGTGTGTGTGTGTGTGTGTGTGTGTGTGTGTGTGTGTGTGTGTGTGTGTGTGTGTACGTGTGTGTGGTGGGTGGGGGGGGAGTAGACGCAGGCTCAGGGCGGAGGGAGCAGAGGGGTCTGGCCCTTCTGCAGGCTCTGTGGAGCAGGGGCTCCCAGGCGTTTGCTGTGCAGGCCCGAGTGCAGAGTAAACACTCTAAACTGACACTTAGCTGCCAATTTAGCCACGGAGCCATCGGAGCAGTCAGGAGCTGCATTCCCATATGGATGAGGAGTGCGCTGGGTTCTTGGGCTCACATGGATCTAGGGGTGCGCGCGGCATGCTAATTAAAAAACGGAGGTCAGGATAGAACAAGCACCAACAGATGAATAGATTCCCATTGGGGCATGGGAACATATGGAAGAGAAACTCTTAATTAGCCTCAGACTTTTCTATGAAGCACTGTTTGAACAGACAGGACAAGATACAATCAATTGTTTCGACTGTAAAACATTCAATATGTGCTGCATTAAGAGATCAAATGACTCATTAAAATAATTTACAGGAGCATGAGCTGTGATGGTCCACCACTGTATGAGAAATCTATTACATCTACTTTGTCTGCATTCTCCATAATTATAGGACACAGGCACCTCAAGGGGTTTTGTGAGACTATGGTTAGGCTGTGGCGCCCCCTTTTGGCCATTCTTTGCCATATCTCCATCACACACCTACTGTTCAGACTCTGAAGAATCATTTACATGTTTGTTCTTACCATTTTTAGTATATTTTGTTGCCATTTGCAACCATCAATGGCCTTTAAATCCTCCTTTTATTGTCATATGGCTATAAGAATGAGTGATAAACAGGTCTGTTGTTCTCGCCAGCCACCCAAGCTATACACATTTGTAGCATTCTGATCTGGGTCTAAAACTCCATGGAAATGTTAGGGTAGCTTTTGCTGCTTAAAAGTGACAAATATTTTGCCACAATAAATCAGCTAGCAAGCTGATTGGCTTTTATCAGTGCAGTTGCTGGTGTGTGTAAGTGTAAATTAATTAAAGGTCCTACCTTGAAGATGATGGCAATCGGTGCATCCTCTGACAAGGTGTTGTGCTTCAGGTAAAAGCGGCCCTGTTTTACAATCATGTTGGTCCTACTCTTCTTCTCATGGGTGGAGCTGTGGACACACAACACCAGACAAACCATTTAGACCACAGATTCACACACTCACACAAAAGCTCAGGCACCAGAGAGGTTATCAACTGGGAGCACCTGCTGTACAGGCCATTCTGGATGACCAAAAAGCTGGAAGGTTACCTGGTCACGGAGGCTCCCACTGCGCCCTTCCTGTCCTGCTCCACAATGATCCTGTTCTTGGAAAGCTGTTCTTGGATCAGAATAACCTTCTCTTGGCCTTTGACAATAAAGTAGCCACCTGCACACAAACAAAATATGAAATCCAAAGACTCAAACTTTAGCATGAGAAAAATGTAGCAGTTTGTGTCTGAGAGTTGGATGCATGTGGTTCACTGATTGGCTGAAGCGTGACTTGCCTGGGTCCAGTGGACACTCGTTTAGTTTGGAGAACTCCATGGGCGTCTTTCCTGTTAGAACACAGTTGGAACTCCGCAGCATAATGGGCATTCTAGGCAACAACGGGGAAAAAAGGACACCTTTACTTACGATGGATCAAAACTACTGCTGGAGGACTTCAAAAAGATGCCTCTTGACAACCAAAAAGACTACAATAACCAGCATGAACACAGCTAATTAACCTTCCGATAGGCAAGGCATTCCGGATGATTCTCTGACTCCCTCGGGTGTACTCAATGTCCACTGTGATTGGAGCAGAGTACGTCATTTCTCTCAGCCGACACTACGGGGTATAAGAGAGCAGACAGACACACTGATCAGGCATACGGACAGACAAACACACCGATCAGCTCTTACATTTGCTACAAAGCTCTAGGGCTGCACCACTTTGGGGGAAATGATCTAATTGCCTTTTTTCTGATAGATGAAGCAACTGTGATTCGATTTGTGATTTCATTTGAAAGTGAAGCTTTAGTTCGAAATTCCACCGTTCAATATTCACTGTCTGTCCCACAAGGGGGATGACATAAATATAAAAATCATAGATATGAGAAGATTAAGCACTGGGACAGATTAGCACGATTAATATAATTGCAGCCTTTGTGATAAGCTAACTGCATTAGTTAAAATTGTGATTTTGGTTAAATATTGATTCATTTAGCAGTCCACAAATTAATAAACCTATAATCTGTTACAAACATATAGAGCACAGAGTAGCGAGCCATTAGCAACCGTTTGTAGATAATCACCTCATGTGGAGACACTGGTCGTGTTACATTGAAGCTCTCCTCCACATCTGGCATGCCAACATAAATATTGAGATATCTGAAAACAGAGACATTGTGAGTAGGAGTGTGTGAGCATGTGGGGTAATTTACTACATGAAAAACTACATAAAAAAAAGAGCCACTTACTTGAGGTACCACATTGGGTCAGCATCACTTGTGATCTTTTCATTGGCTTTCATGATCTTTTTTATCTAGGGGTGAAAGGTGGGAGGCAGTGAGAGATTGACTAATGCTTATGGAAAACATATAGATGTCAATTATTTGCACTAGCTTACCTCCACATTGATGAAGTAATTGAATGAGTCTATGTGTTGCTTCACAAGGCCTTTGACCTAATGATGGATATGAAATGACAGTTTGAAGGTTGACAGTCTCAAGTATGCAACAAATTACAATGCAAACAGTCTACAATTGCATGGAATCACTTGCTGCATCCAAAAGGTTTCTAAATGAGAGTGATCCGCCATGAGATCTACTGGCTATATTCAGAGTAAGTTGGAAGTTTAAAGTGAATCCACGTCAGTGTAAAAAGCAGAAATAATAGACACAGTGGTGAACAACCGTATAGTTTAATCTCACCTTCAAAAACGCCGGGAGCAGTTTCCATTTTTCCTGAGTAAACAGACATGGATTGAGAGTTATTTCCATTACACATAGCTTGTTAGCCTATCTGAATGATCTGCTACATCTACAGTCCCTGCCAATAAGTTAAAGTCTAAATTATAGACATACTAAACAACCAAGAGTATATCTGCTGAACACATTCATAATATTTTCTAGTATAACCGTCTGTAATATTATCACGTTTCCAATCACATCTCATGCGAGTTTTCTCACCTCCACAGTATTTACTGGTGCCGCCAGTTCCTGATGGGTCATGCCCATGAACTCCTCTTGTAGAGCTTCCATAGTTTACTCGTTTTATAACACACCCAGTAATTATAAACGATAAAGTTGTTGCCCTAACATTAGTTCATATTTACACATTGCAGCAGCATTGCATGTACTTGTCGGAAGTTCCTCGTACATGTGAGCTGGGAAGTGTTGCACCATAAAGGCATCGTGTGGCAGATGGTGGGTATGGAACACGTTCCGGCGGACAGTCATCATCTTAGCAGTGAATATTATCAGAGCAGCAGAGCAGTTAGGCCTACTGGAGTACAGTAAACGCAGTTTAGCCACCTCTGAAATTTCAGGAATAAGTTTATCCACTTGTCAGAAGAGTTTATTCACCAATGGCCACTTTTAACTTTAAAAAATCACAATGTATTTATCCACACCCACTCATCAATGCTCCAAGAACCATTTAACATCCACCATCATCAAACATGAATGCCTTTTATAAAAATCGGATACAGCATGGCACAGTCCACCTTACCATGGTCACCCCCTCTCATTTTACCACTATATCCCTGATTATGCTTCTTCACTGAGATCTTTAAAAATGTCACTGTTCATTATACACTGTAGCCTACAGTTGGGAACAAAATGATACCCTGGCAAACATTGATTTAATGTTGGTTTTCTCTTGACCAATATGTTTGTTCTGACTGAAAATGGCACTGCTGCATGCCAAAAGGTTGTAAGACAATGTAGAAAAACAAGATAATGAAAATACAGACCCCAGAAAAATAAGTGAGCGCAAGGCTAGAGTGATGGCAATTGGCAAAGAATTGCTCAAAATCCAGATTTCTGCTGAAAGGTGCACTTTCATGAGGGCCATTTTGAGAGCTGTTATGGCAAACAAAGATGTTTCCATTGATTATTCAAAAAGGGTATGAATCATTTTGGACAAGCAATTGTTCATAAAGATTTAAAAAAAGAAAGATGAAAACACGTCTTTTCTGTTTCCATGTTTCTATCACAATGTCTTACAACCTTTTTCAGTCTGAGCAAATATTGGTCAAGAAAAAATCAACATGAAATCAACAGGCATATGAATATGTTTTTCCTAACTGTAGGCCTATGTGTGATATACATATTATTTAATCATTCATGTATAATATATCTGTGAGAAAATAAATGTTATTCAAGGTGCAACAAAAATGTTGAGCTTAGTAAAAGTTGGTATACAGTTTTTTTAAATACAGTCAACACAGTTGTAAACAGAACTTTTATTCACCTTAAGCCAAACTACATATAGTCTAATGGTACTATAAAAGCAACAAACAGGATGTACACTGTTTTAACAGTTACCATTTACCCTAAAAACAGAAAAGCCAGGTTTAATGTGTTGTAAAAAAACATTTTGTTCTCCAATTAGATTTCATACATAAATTAGAGAACTACAACTACCATTGCTGACTGCATAAAGGTACTGCTGACACAGCTGACAGCAGAACATCTGGCCATAAGCAACAGACATGACAGATACAAATCCACTATTGATAAGGACAATCACATTTGAAAAGATTTAAAAAACCTTCTTAAGCACTGTATTTCAACATCACCCTGAAACCTTAACTTAATTATTTAAATTCAGCTGGGTCTCAGGCATGGTGAGCATCGCTAACTGATGAGCGACAGAGCAGAGAAAATTGGCAGCGCGGTGCCGAAGTAAGTGTGGTTCAATAGGTGCAGCGTGGGCGCCCTCTACAGGTGCCTCTTGTTACTGCTCAGCAGCTTTGGGTAGGCAGTGCCAATGGAGCGCCCGTGCCTGTACACCACCATCTCCAGCTGGTACTCATCCAGGTTCACCACAGCCGTGGTGGACTTAGATGTGGAGGTGAGGAAGAGGATGGTGAAGATGGCCACCTCAAACTCAGGGCTGACTCCGACGAAGGCACTCCCCACTGGCTTGATCAGGCCATGCCAGCTGAACTGTGTGTTCAGGACGTGGTCATCGGAGTCCGGCTGGAGGAGTGGTGAAAGACACGGTAATCAAT
This sequence comes from Sardina pilchardus, assembly GCF_963854185.1. Taxonomy (NCBI): domain Eukaryota; kingdom Metazoa; phylum Chordata; class Actinopteri; order Clupeiformes; family Clupeidae; genus Sardina; species Sardina pilchardus. Next base: position 20,650,110 of record NC_085003.1, read on the forward strand.
ACCCTTGCTGAAGAACCGCTGTCAAAAATGATTTTGTTTGCTGACATAGTCTGGTGTATTATTTGCTGATATATTGTTTTATTTATAACCAGAGTAATGAACCTTCACAGCAAGTGCATGCAACCAACATCTTGTTAGTTGTTTATTCATGTGTCTATGACTGAATTGGCTCTCTGTATAAACTTACCAGATCATTGCGTGAGGCTTTGTATCCCTTGTAGTCGAGGTGCTTGTGTTTCTCCTGCAAGTAGTACTGGACCCAGTTGTGGAGGCCCATAATCTCTCTGCCAAACTTGCTCTCTCCAACAAACACATGTTCAAATCCACTGGAGTCAGCCCTGTCTCACAGAGTGAATGAGCTAGTTAGCTTTGATTGAGTGAACTCCATCAATGAAGCATACGTACACATGGTCCATCACATACAATTCAAAAGGAGTTCTAACTCACCCCCCATTGCGGTCTCTGTGGTAGACACGGAACCAGATCTCATACAGATCCGTCTTGAACTGGCTCAGGTTAGCGCGTGCCTGCCCTTTCCCCACCAGGTATGTGTGCGCTCGCTGAGGGAGGCATAGCATGACACACGTTCATGTTAATTGAGTGTAGGCTGCATCTCAAATAGAACTCTCTATATTGATTATGACAGATTGGGTGAAAGGGGATTTGTGGTGTTTCACTTTAGTCTATCCACCCGTGTCTGATTACTTAGGCTGCCTGTCTTTCAATGTATGCACTCATCCTTTTCTCTAGAAAGTGTTCAAACACACTGTTTTAATGTTTACTATGGCCATATTGGTTCATATTTGCTTAAGACACCCTTATCAGCATCAGCATAAGACACCCTTGAAGGTGCAGGCAGCATTTGTACATGATTTCAAAACCTTGTTTTGTCACGTTCAGCAATAATTTCTTCATGGGTCATGATCACTAGCTGGCCATTCCATAAGTACACTGTACAAAAAATCTGGCTCTGCACGAGGAGAGTTGCAAACCACTATCTAATTGGAAATAACCGTGAGCTGAAACAGCATTACTACAAGATCATTATCAGTAATACAAGACTGCTGCTACTACAACAAGCCTAATATCAGTACTTCGTTATGTTAATCACAAGCATTCACAGGCAGAAGTAAGGATGGGGCAAAAGTGAAAGGACAGCTGTGTGGCAACAAATAATGAAACAGATGGTTTGATTGCTCCAGCATGTTGTTTTTATCCGGACTTTGGCAAGTGGCTTCCAAGAACAGAGTGTGACAGGACGTACCAGAATTCCCACTAGAGTTGAACTCTGCACAGTTCAGGTCGGGATAGGGAGGGGTAAGGACATGCAAACGTTATTTTATAAAAGGGTTGACAGAAGTGATGGGCATCCATGCATTAGAGAGATTGAATGATCGACACTGAGATTGAGTGGTTTGAGTGAGGGCAGTGACATTCCAGGCCTAACCTTCATCACTTCAGTCTCCAAGATGGCATCCAGGAACTCATTGTTCTCTAGGACCTCCTCTGGGGTGACCCTCTCAGCCGTGCCTGTGGCCATCTCATAGTTATCCAGCAGCTTAATGAAGCCTGGAGAGACAACCCAGACAGAACGGACAAATTAGAATTTACTTAGAGACAGTCATTTATATTGTCAAGTGATGTCGACAAATATAAAAGTATTTCAAACACATTGAATTTGTTTCACAATGTTTCTACCGATTTCCTGCTCAAAACTCTTAAACTCTTGATTTGTATAAAAACTTCTGTAAAACTGTAGTCATAGTTGTTTCATTGTATATGTAGTGGCAACATTTTGGCAGTATGATTGGAAAGCACACTGAATCCAGGCTTGCTTTGTGTGCCAGAATCGAATTATGGGCTGTTGCACAATAGCATGCTGAGGCCTGTTCTGCATCAGCCCGCTGAAAGAGGCCTGTTCCAGCGAGAACCCCCCAAAACCGTTGCGCCCTCACACAACATTAGGGTGGAGCTACATAATGACTGTGGATACTTTAGCCAAACAATACAAGTTATATAAAACCAGTCTTTTCACCAGCAAGTCTGAACAGAATGGTCTTTATTAGGCTACATTAGATGCCACATAATGTGAATATGTGAGTGTTACTACAGACCAAATACTCACGGGCATAAGTGGTTATGCTGTTAAGCTTAACCTCATCAACTGTGGAGAAGAGAGGTTTTGCAGCATAATCCCTTGCATAGGTGCTTCCTTGGGTAACATAGCCTGCTTTGCCCTGGTTACAAATGAAAAGTGTTGTCTTTTGGTCATTTCTTCAAAATCACAACAGATGAACTGCAATGTATTTGTGCACAATGGAAGAGTATCAGACTCCACACCTGCAGATCAATGGTGTAGTCTGTCCCTGGTGACAAACGGTTCTTGTCCAGCTTCCACAGCTCATTCATAATGTTTGTCAGGTCCTGGTTCACTGGTTGACTGCAATACAGTGGTCAAACATACAGTAGGCTATGCTTCTGATAACATCATCATGAGATCATGTGTCAGTAAGTAGACTAATGAGATTAATGTTAATGACTGCATGACTATCTTTTTTAAAAACGATGGACCTAGTGGCCTGTGTTGTGTATTGTTGGGTATCAATCTATCTATGGCACATACAGTATGGCTACAGTATTTGCACATAAAAACAACAGTCTGAAAAAACACCACCACTTACGTTGCTGCATTTACCAGAGGCTGGGCCACTGTCAACAGAACCATCAAAACTCCACAGCTTGTTCTGAAAGAGGTAGCAGTAAGTCACATATTGTAGAGGAGGTTTAACCATTGGCTAGAATTCACCTTATAAGTGAAGTCTATTACGCATAGCATGCATTGTAGGCTACATCAATCAGTACAACGATTTTAGACTATGCTGCAAACGGTGAACCTGGTAACATGTTTCGGCTAAAGTCTGCATTTGGTGTCACAAAAGTGAAGAACGTATTAGGTTCACACTGAATTGCATTCACGGAAGATAATCTTCTTTCAGTGGAATTCTTTCAGTGTCAAATGAAAATCCAGAGAGTAGTACTCACCCGTGCGCCATGGTTGTAGTCCTCCACCTAACTGACTAAAGTCGAGCATATAACCCTGTGAGCGGCCAAGCCCTCCCCGCTGGTGATTAACTCTTAACTGTGTGGTATGTGGTAACGAGCCCTAACTTTACGTGATGTTGACGTCAAATGAAGAGTGGGAAGAAAGGGACAGTAACTGGCAAGCTACTTCATCTGAAAGCCACTAGCGTGCAAAGTGCCATTCTGGCAAGGTAGTTTGTCAAATTCGCATAAAATTACCGAGATCTTCCCACGAGACGAGATACCTATAGATGACAAATACCATAATTACCATAATCTCATTTTAAACCCTGACAAAAATTCGATAGGCCTACATTTTGTGGCGACAGGACTGGATCGCTAATGTGGTCAGTCAAGCGCTCCAAGTGAGCTCTGGTCATGGTCTAGGACCAGTTCTGCATAGATTTCATGGCATCACCCACAAGTTCATACAGCAGCACAAGCCCATCTCCTAACATACAGCAGGAGTGGATGACTTGAGTTCAGTACACATCTTAACACACTCTGGTCAAGCTCTTATGTGTGCATTACTTTAACACAAGCTCAATTGCACAATTCACCCATAAATAATGGCTTAACATTTTCTTTGGTAGAACATTTACAAAGTGGGTGTAGTCTTGTGTGCTGAGCATTCAAAACTACAGTGAGTGAGTCCTAGGTGTGTAACATGTTTAGGTTTAACAGTGTATGTTTTGGAGAACCAGACTAAGTTCTGGATTCTGACACCCAAACCCCATTTTAAAAAACAATTTCCAGAAGACAACTGATTTTAATTCAATAACTTTATTGACCTGATAAAAACGGATAAAAGTGGACACAGTACACATTTTCTTCTTTATGTGGCTAGGGCTGCCTGAGACCAGTATCAGATGAACATGCCAACACAGCCTCGCTGTATATTTTCACATAGTAACGGTCAACATGATTCAATAACACAGTTCTGTTATTACAGATATAGAAAAGATTATTTCTTTGTGTTAGGACATGCTCCATATTTTGGCAAACAGGACAGAAATAACATGCAATGATACTTTACAACCAGGAAACAGGATTGACTGTGATGAGTTACATGTTAATACGCGAGTGAGAATGCATGCAACTGTATGCCACCAGCCTGTGGAAAGTACAGCAATATTCCCTGTGCCAGGTGGATGCATTGCAATATTTTGGCATTAGACACGCAAAGATGCAATTTTCAGTAGCACAAGAACCTCAAAAACGGTTTAATTTTTTATTCTGACACTCTTTTATAAAACCTAGTTTGAACTCCACCAATATCTGCGTCAGACAGGAAAAAGTGTCATCGTGCCGTCGGGTTATAAAAAAGGGCGCTCTAGATCTTTAATTAAAAAAAAAGCCGTAATAAAAAATATTTCCAGGAACCAGCTGGTAGGTGGGTGAAAATGCAATGAGCTCACTCAGTTTTTACACTTCAGATCGAATCAAATGTTTTCCAACCTGTACTGCTAAATACACATAGACAGCTGAAATGCATTATTGGTACAGCGGGGGTGACTGTGTCCTGCTTGTGAGGCAACCGGTCTGCTCCAATTTGACATGAAGACATTGGGAATACGGAGCGATGCTGTTTTGTAATGTGAACACTAACGTTTAAGGTCATGGCCTTAGTATACTGTAGCAGAGGTGGTGTTGGCACCGAGACTATGAGCTGTCTTGTCTGTCAGAAGGAGTCTGAGGGTGGAGCGGGCATCAAGACTGGCACTGCCCCAGGGAGGAGGGACGAGGGAGGAGGGGTGCAGGTTGGCACAGGTTTGGCAGTCATCGCAGCAGCATCTAGAGGAGTGGGCGCCTCGGCAAGGCTCCTCGCACAATAGTGTCAAACATTAGAGTCGTCATCCGTCACGCTGGGATTGGGCGAACTGGAGATCTCCTTAAACATATCGTCGTCTTTCAACATGCTCTACGGACACAAAACATCAACAATCAGTATACATTACATCATACATAGAAAACAAAATACGCACATCCACACCACACAATTACACAAACTTGTACAACATTCATTTGCATGATGCGCCCAAGCCTTCTGGATTAAAACCTTGGCCTCACTTCATCTGAAGTCTGCTCAAGTGAGTTCTTACCGTCAGGTTATTGATTCCCTCTGAGAAGGCTCCAATCTGCCTCACTGTGCCCTCCGAGTCCTCCATCTACAAACACACAGACAAGTGAGAACGTGGTCTGTTCCTAGTCACGGATAGAATGGACTAGCAGACAGAATAATCCATCTTGGCTCACTTCCGCCCCCTACTGCAGAGAACGCTCAAGTTTGTCTTGTGCAGAAAGCTTGTATTTACCTAGTTTGGATCACGGTTGTGCCATCTTTGAATGAATGAATGCTTATTATCCTACTTGCTGACTGCTAATCTTACTTTGCTGGCCTAAATTAAAATATACAAAATGTTCCCAAAATACATCTCACATTCACATCTTTCTTTTGCTGTAGTGTGACAACTGGATAGCAGCTAACACTATATGAAATGAGCCATGCCCTCCAAATACAGTATACCAATGGGGCCCGGTGGTTTCTGTTTTGAGCCCCCAACGTTGTTTTCAAGGCAGCGCTGCCTGGCAGGCGCTAGGGTTAGGCATGGGTTAGGGTTAGGGTTAGGATTAAGTGCCTTTAAGTCAACATTGGCAGCGCTGCCTGGAAGACGACGTTGGGGGCTCAAAACACCATCGAGCGGCCCGGTGCAGCCTTCTTCACCTGTTCTAGCCGGTCCAGGTCATCCTCGTAGATCTGCAGCTCCATGCCCCGGTAGCCCTTCTGGAAGCTGCGCCCCTTGGGCATCTCCACGTCCATGGGGCACACATACTCCTCCCGATCCTCCTGCTTCTTCTTCCTCGTCAGGGTGCCGAAGCCCAGTTTCCTGGGCTGGGAACACGAAGATCAGCACCCGGTTAAAGGGAGGGAAGGGGTGGAGGACTTCAATAAGCACTTAAAGACCCACTCAGTGTGTATTACTGCCAAAAAAGGTTCTGTATTCTGTACAGCACAATTATGTTCTACTTTGCTTGGTGGAAGTAAGAAAATACTGAACATCCCATGTTTTGGGGTGGTAGACACGATCTGAATTCTTAAGGTCATTGGGTACATCTTGTTTCCGTGTCATCTTGATCCTAAACAGCTCTCCAGGCAAACTGTTGGTGTCTGCCAGCTGTGTGGCGTGCTGCGTACCTTGTTATACTTGAAAGAGAGAATCCCGCACACTGTCCATTACGCATGCAAACATTTATTCAGTATTCACAACATTTCAGTCATAGACCTTCCTCTGGTAAATTCACCTGAGGAAGGTCTATGACCGAAACGTTGCGAATACTGAATAAATGTTTGCATGCGGATTAAATGGACAGTGTGCGGGATTCTCTCTTTCAAGTATAACTGGGTAACCTATTCCCGACGCACCTGTCCCCACAAAAGAGGTGTGCAAAAGCGTTTGTAAACTGCGCTGCGTACTATACTGTACAGTACCTTGACCTTGGCGGTGGCGGTGAGGAGTGTGTAGTCGGGGTGCTCCACACACTCCTGCTTGGCCTGCTGCGCCTCGCTGCCCACCAGCAGGGTGAAGTGGGTGCCCAGGTGGCGCCGCAGCAGCGTCTTGTTGGGGGGGATGTTCAGCAGCAGGGCCATGGTCTCCACGTTGAAGCGCGGCTCCAGGACCTGGGACGCACACACACACGCACACACACACACGCACACACACGCGCGCACACACACACGCATGCGCACACACAAACGCGCGCACACACACACGCGCACACATGCGCACACACACACGCGCGCACACACACACAAACACACGAACACACACACACACACACACAAAGATGCAATGTCATACAGTGTATGTGGTATGTAGTACACACGCACACATCAAAACAATCAAAAGCTTCTGTGAGGGCACATTTCTGCATTAATATTATTCCCATATTCGGGCCCAGGACTTGTTTATAAACCGCAGAGAGAGGCGTGCTCAAACTCCATCAGATCTCTTTTCTTCTGCGGGTGCGAGTTAAAAGTATCCAATTCTAATGTGCAAAAGAAGCGCACTCACTAGCTCATTCCTTATTACTGCACCATGCCTAAACAAACGCGCTTTGGTGTCAAGCCGTCCTCAGTGTACAGTATGCTTTATTTAGGCATGGTGCTGAATGATAACAAAAAAGTAAAAAGAATGAATTAGTGAGTGCGCTTGTTTCTAAGCCCTCGGCGCTGATGCGCCCGCGGTCTCTCCTCACCATGAGTCCCCCGTGGACGCCGCTTCCCCGCAGGTTGGGCGCGTACTCGGCCAGGTCCACGGAGCGCAGCCACTCCATCACGCGGTGGTTGGTCCACTGGGAGATCTCCGCCGGAGTGATGTTGCTCTGGGGGTCACAAGGAACAAGCTGTTTCACCACAGTGCTAGTACCATCACAACCACCGGCATGGACTAATCCTCCAGAGAGTAACTGTCTCAAGGACTCCCGCGTGTGTGTGCGGCGTAAAGCTCTCTCGGTCCCTCACCTCGTCGGAGGGCCGGCGGCGCAGGCAGTTGGGCTCGTAGTTGTTGAGACGCAGCACCTGGATGGCCCTCTTGATGCTCAGGTGGTGCAGCACACTGCCCACTTTCAGAGACAGCAAGTCATCCTAAAGGGGACCAAGACCAAAGCCAGAGTCAACTCAAGCCTTGTGAGTGTGCAACATCATTAGGGGAACTGAAACCTGCACTTGACAGTAAAGGGAAAGTACAGGATGAGTATAGTATATAGTCTTCCTATTTTCACTGCATTAACTGTATTGTATTTGTTGTTGTATCCATCTCCTTATCTTGTGAATTCATTCATTCATTTTTACTTTATTCTAAATTCTATATTATATTCATGTATTTAATTGTTTGTATTATCACGATTAGTTTTTCACTCTATTATTGTGTTAAATGATCCAAATGCAATGCAAAGATCTGCCCTCTGTATAAAATGTGCATTACAAATAACGCATCATCATCATGTTCATCATTCTTATGATGATACCTGTATGCCATATACAGCTTTTTGTTAATTGTGCATAACAGATAGGATTTCCAGAAATCAGAGTGTTTATGAGTTCACTACATTCCCTGAAATGACAAAGCAAATGCGATGCTCCTCTCTAATTACGCTCCAGACACTCACCACAGTCATGTAGTGGAGCATCCGCCCATCCACCCTGGCCTCGTCAAACTGCGTCTTGTACTGGGGCAGGCCAATGTCATCCAGCCACCCTGGTGGAGAGGAGGGAGGGGAGGGGAAAGCACAGGAGATGAGCGCATGGGCATAGGGAGAAGAGGAGACTGTAGGTGCCTCTCATTCAGCGTACATATGTCCTCCCTCGCTCCTCGGGCCTTGATCCTCACTGATGTACATAAATAATGATGGGGCGGCAACAATGGGATAGTCTATCCCTTCTTCTATCTTTCTTTATGTAGATCAGTGAGGATCGATGCTTGAGGAGCGAGGGAGGACGTATAAACGCTGAATGAACGGCACCCTGGCCTGTGGCACAGGGGCAAGTCATGTGTCTGACTGATGGGAGAGATGCAAAGGGCAGTAGGGGGGGGTGGTTCTTACTGGTGACCCAGTGGTAGTCCAGTTTGCCCTTGCCGTCCTCCTCCTCTGAGCCCAGGGCCTGGAGGGCCAGCTGCAGCTTCTTCCTGTGCAGAGGGTGCTTAATGCCCAGCTCCTGTAGGGAGACACACACACACACACACACACACACACACACACACACACACACACACAGCCAGCCAATGAAGGGAGGCATCGGAAAAAATCGGAGTTCTATTTCCATGCACCACGTAGCAGCTACACTGTTTACGCCAAGGGCTTGCAATGACATTCAACACTTCACCCTTCAATGGAAACAAAAGATTATGTTTTGTCTTTCTGTACATTGTCTTCCTGTTCAGTACATGTGCACTACATGACATTTACAGGGGCAAGGAAGGCCGTCTGTGGTCGAGTGTGCCTCAGCATGCGTGTGTGTGTGTGTGTGTGTGTGTGTGTGTGTGTGTGTGTGTGTGTGTGTGTGTGTGTGTGTGTGCGCACGTTCTCTTACCCGCTCCAGGTCATGCTGTGAGGCCTGCAGTAGAGTCTGGCCAGAGGAGATCCACTGGCGAGCCAGACTCACGTACAGGCCCATGCCCTGATCCTGCAGCCACTCACACACCTGCTCCCGACTCCAACGCGCAAACGGTGCGTCCAGCTCACTACCACACACACACACACACACACACTGCATTTAGCATACCACTTAAATGAATAGATTATAGATCATTATGACATATAGCTTTACTTACACAAAATAAATAACTACTGAATAAATAAATAAGAATAAATAAATGAACACATTTCTAAACATACAATTTGGAGTTTTCTATTATTTCATCATGATTCTTATTTTATCATCACTAGTTTTTAAATATGAACTGTGTGTATATTTATATCAAATGCATGGACTTAAGATGGAATCGTGTCAGACACCAGAAAATGTCATGAAACATGGAATTAATGCATGTAAAAGTGAGTGGACCCCCCAGCTGTGTCAAGTAAGTAGGTAATTAATAATGGCTTAAGATAAAAGAGAATTCATACTCTGGATTGGCCTCGTCAAAGTCCAAGGTCAAATTTGAATTTGGATGTAAGCATTAATTAAATAAGGTTATTTTGATTTTTTTTGGTAAAAATGCGTTCAAGCAGTACTGTATACGGTTGTTAAAGTTGTGCTGTGGTAAGAGCGCTGCTCCTCACCTCCTGTTCTGCAGGTCCCGTGACCAGCCCAGGCGGGGGCCTGCCGTGGCCCGGACACCTCCTCTCTTGAAGTCGCCCTCCGGCAGATTGTCATCCAGGTTGAACGAGGTCGACTGACTCCTCCGCAACCTGCAAAGAGGTGACGAGAGGCCAATGAGGAAGACCGGGAGAACAAGAGAAAGGAGTCAGGAACAGGAAGACAGTACATCAGTTTACAGCTTGTATTTTGGCACCAACAGCAAAAGCAAAAAAAAAAAAAGATTCTTATATTGCATACATTTGATTAATCAAGATGGTCAACCAATAAACCGCTCACAGTGTGTCACAGTGAGAAGCACTTACTTTCCAAACAAAGCTTTGATTCCCTTTGACTTCTTCTTGCCTTCCGGTGACGTGGGGAGTGTGTTTGTGCTGTCGCTGTCTGCCGAGCGCTGTGGCATCCCAGCCAGATCTAGGTGGTCTGTTCCCTCTCGCTCCGTCTCCGCTGTGTGTGCACATACAACTACATTACCCACAATTCCAAACAGAGCATCCATCTGAGGCAACAGGGTATCAGGAACAGACAAGGACAGCCTTGTTGTGAAGCTGCGGCGAGCCAGCACATAGGAAAGCAGGAACATCTCTCCATGATGGAGGAGAAGAAAAGAAAGATGTTATAGAGGAGAAGAAAAGGTAGTCAAAGGGACAGTGGGACGAGAAGGGCAGCTGAGGGCAGAGGAGGTTGGACAGCCTCACTAGGCTTCCTGCTCATGACATCTGGGCACAGCTACAGAACAACTGGATGTACAGTATGGTGGAGGAAGGCTTGGTGATCAAATCACACACACTTGCTTTGGAGTATGAAAGGGGTGTGCTAGGGCTGTGCGATTATGGCAAAACTCATAATCCTGATTATTTTTGGTTAATAACAATATATATAAAACTATTATTTAACAATTTTGGAAAAATCTAAACTTAATATTTTGCTACAGTGAATTAAATTTTACATTTGACATTTTACATAATTGTAATTCAACTTAATAGTAAATAAAAATCGGAAACACGTAAATAACATAACTATCATTACTTTGTATACAACAGTTACCTCTGTACGAGTGCACTCGAACTCAAGACAAAACAAGAGCACTGTGCTGAAACAGAATGTTGCAAAATAATTTTTATATTTCTATCATGTACTTTTCTGATTGTTGGAAGTCTTAACTGACAATTAAATCAATTGATTGCACAGCCTTAACATGTGTGCACACACATACTCACATGCACACACACTTATCTACCACATACACATGTTGGAACACACACTAGCAAACCCGCTGCCATTTGATAGCACTGAGGTGCTCATTAAACGCTGTTATGAGCAGCAAGCCTGTTTCTAAATCAGAAGCAAGCTCAGGAAACTGGGTATGAGGGGGCTGCTGCTTGCGGCTTGTGCGTCTGCAGGCGGAGTGCCAAGCCGAGGACCATGGCGCTGGGGGCACTAACGTGTGATTATGGGGCACAGAGACTCCGCTTGGCTTTCAGCACATCAGACGGAAAAAACCCAGGAATGTCTGAGGCCTGCGCTCCAGCTTCCGGAAGGAAATCCCACGTTTTCAGTTTCGATCATGTCAAACGCCACAGAGGTTTCCCACAAGAGGGGGTCGGAAACAGGGGGGGAAATACTGAATCAAGAGGTCCTGAACCAAAAAAAAAGGCCTTTGGCCTCCTTCTTAAACCATTCTGTCTATTTCTACTGAAGATCTCCTTAAGAGGGATGCCTTGCAGTTATCCTTCAGCTTGGGCTTCCATGCTAGGAGCATGAGCAGAAGCACCCAGAGAGGGGGAAGGGGTGCATTCAGGAGTGACTGTAGGGGGAGTTAGCTGAGAGAGTTATGTGATGGAGGAGGGGGGGGTGGGGGGGTAGGGGTGGCATGAAGGGGGAGGGGGAGGGGGAATCCAGTTGTTCCTCTGCAGTTCTCCAGAGAGGCCATGCAACAGCAGCCTCCGCACTGCAGGGGGCGCTCTATACCGTACCTAGCATAGGGGCGCTCGCACTTCGCCCGCGGTCTTCACGCGCCACACAACGCACGCACACACGCCACACCGGGACACGACAGGAAGGACAAAGGACAACAAAGAGTTACGACAGTGAAAATAACAGCCATACACTGTACTGACATGGAAAAAAAATGACAGATTCCAACACACCAGAAGCTCTTCCAACTTTGACAAATATATGAACAACATTGATATGAAAACACACACAGCACAGTACAGTAAAGGTCAGCTAGGAAAGGAAAACAGTCATATCTGAGACACACACACACAGGCCACTGAGAGTGTGAGACCGCTCCAACCACTGCCTGCTCACCCAGGTTGGGTCATATCCGACACACACACACACACACACACACACACACACACACACACACACACACACACACACACACACACACACACACACACACACACACACACACACACACACACACACACACACACACACACACACACACACACACACACACACACACACACACTGCCTGTTCACCCAGGTTGGGTCGTATCCGACATACACAAACACACACACACACTGCCTGCTCACCCAGGTTGGGGGTGCTGGCCGTCCTCTTGCCCCCTTTGATCTTGAAGAAGCCCCGGCCGAAGGAGGAGCGCGCCTTCTTGGTTCCGAAGCTGCTGTCCTCCTCGAGTGTGGCGCGGGCGGTGGGGGGGGACTTGGGGGGCAGGCAGGTGATCTTGTTCATCTCCTCCTGGGCTTTGCTCTGCACACAGCGAGGGAACGGCATTTAATTAATAAACCACTGAACTTCTGCTCAGACAGAAGCAGTTGGTCATCATCACACAAACATAACACACAAAATTAGGACACTCATGACATGGCCACATGGTACATCTGAGGCGGGATTTGAGTGGGTTAGTGATTTGATTTGCCTTAGTGTACCAACTTCATTAAATGAGTTAGTGAATACACAAGCAGAACAAATGACCAGCACATAAATAAAAGACAAACTGGGCACAAGATCTTGGGATGATGCATTCTGAAAGCAGTCCTTGATGATGACTCAAGCAGACAAACACATATACATACATACACATACACACATGCACACAAACACACACACACACACACACACACACACAGGGCATTCAAGGTGCCAAACACAGCTGTGGACAGTGGCTGCTAACCTTGAGGAGAAGAAACAAGCTGTCATTTGCCTGCAGAGACAGCAGAGGCCAGAGAGAGAGAGAGAGAGAAGAGAAAAAAGAAGAGAAAAGGGACAGTTGATAAGAGAGAGGGAGGGAGGGGGAGGGGGGCAGAGAGAGGACACCGCAGATGGACAGAGCAGACTGGAGAGGAGTTTACTCACCTCCGATGGCCTTTCCTGCACCGCCAGCGGCCTCTGAGGAGGAACAAACACACAAACAACACTTGACATTTATCAAACCTTTCAAGTGACTGAGGTCAGGGCAAGAGGTGGACTGGGACACAGGAGTGAGAGTCTGGCAAGCCTAATTATCACTCGAGCGTTACAACAGCGCCATGGCATTTGACACACGTGGCAGGTCTTGTACCTTCTCACTGCTGCTGATGTCCAGGTGGTCTTGGCTGCCAGATGTGGGTGGTTCTGGGGTACTAAAGGGGGAGAAATACAAACAAGACCACCAGGGACAGTTAGCAGATGTGCGAGCCGTTCCAGCTTGAAGATTTCCAAAACAACAGTAAATCAAAGCAGCCCATAAGATGTACATATGACTGAGTGGTGGAGCGGTTATTGCTCCACTGCTGTGTCCTAACCGGATCCAAGTGTATACTGTTAATATTGTCTGTCTACACTGAATCCGTTAAATATGCCATTGTGTTGAGTCACGGGATTCCATATTTTTCATTCAGAATAGAAGAGCAATGCGAGCGACAAAAAGAAAATAGAAACGGGGCGTCCGACAAAAGTAAAAAGTAAAAACGTTGCGCTGCTTGCGTCGCTTCAGTCTGGACACTCCAATTGAAAACAATGGAATTAAATGGATTTTATCGCTAATGTTCGCTCGCATCGTGTTCGGTTAGGACAAGATGTTAAAGGGACCGATTAGCATTACGCTTTGTATCTTTAGAAAACCAGTCATGTTTTTGAATGGTCGTGCATCATTCCCTCAGTTTGCCTTGAGATGGGAGAAATACGGATTTCAATGTTGGACTTCCTGCTTTCAATGATGTAAAAATCATTATTTTACATCATTGAAAGCAGGAAGTCCTATTCATGGGTTTCATAGAAATCCGTATTTCTCCCATCTCAAGGCAAACTGAGGGAATGATGCACAACCATTCAAAAACATGACTGGTTTTCTAAAGATACAAAGCGTAATGCTAATCGATGAAGTGTCCCTTTAAAAGCAGAGGTGCGTGTTCTAACAGAGGCCATCCTGAGGGGCGCTCACCTGTCTGGCAGCGCAGGCTCCTGCTCCTGCTCCAGGCTCTGGGTGGGGTCTGGCCTGGCAGGGGGGGTGGGGGTGAGGGACGGCTCCTGCAGGAGAGGACAGGAGTGGGAGATGAAGCCTCATGACCACAACACAGACACAGCTAAAACTCAACACAGTATGTGTAAACATGCATTTCTCTGACCTGTGATCCAGTGTTCCATATTGAGTTTAACTCAGCTAAACGGTCACCCGTGACATTCACCCACACCATTAGCTATACGGAGAGGCTGCTATCAGCGCTGCTCAGTGACACATCCATAAACAACATGTGTCGCCTTGACTTCAATTGACCCTTTAATCTCAGAGCAGCTCTCTTAATTTGGCAGCCTGTTTTGGCCGGAGCCCAATCTGCATGTCATCAGCTGCTTCAGTCAGAGTGACTGGAGCTCTAAAAGTGTCAGAGTGGAGCGGGACCCCAGGCAACACACACACACACACACACACACACACACACACACACACACACACACACACACACACACACACACACACACACACACACACACACACACACACACACACACACACACACACACACACACACACACACACACACACACACACACACACACACACACACACACACACACACACACACACACACACACACACACAACACAGGCAACACACTGGGTGTCTATTGACTAGCTGCTGGCAGAGTAGCAGCACGAGGCTCTTCAGGAATGAAGCCTACAGCAGGAAGAAGCTAATGTTGAGAGCCAAGCTGCTATAGTGTGATCGGACAGTCACCCTACACTTCTCTAGCGGGCAGTTCTGAAGGCCAACTCTCAAAAGCCACAAAAATCACACAGGACTGTTCTCACCCTGGTCACTCACTGAAGTCTTGCCCTCAGGGAGAAGTTATAGATGTCTAAAAACAAGGACTAGCAGGTTTAGGAATAGTTTCTTTCCCATGGCAATATAAATTTTAAATGAAGCTAAACTTTTTTAATAATGCTATTTGCATTGTTACTCAGCACTTTTACGCTCATTTATATTTTTCTTACTATTATTTATCATATGCTTTTATTATTTATCAAACATGTTGCAATGGATGGTGGGAGGATGTATTGAAACATGTGTATGCATGTGCATGTGCGTCTGTGTGTGGAGGGTGTAAATTTGCAATGAATGTGTTGTAAATGGATTTGTATAGTGTATATGTGTTGATGCACTTTGCTGGAGTGGCTCTATGAATGTCATTGTACTTAAATGCAATGACAATAAAGGCATTCTATTCTATTTTCTATTCTGTTCTCGGCCACAGAGTGAGTGGGAGCGCGTCGGATGTCAAACCTCGTCCAGGTCCCGCCCCTCTGCTTCCTCCAGGCCGGCCAGCGCCAGCTTCTCCACCTCCATGGCGACCGAGAGGGCCGTTGACACCGAGCCAGAGCTGTCGCTATGACTCCCATCACTTTCTCCATCTTTCACTTTATCTGAGGTGAACAGAGGGGGAGGGGGGGCACGGTTTAGAGAAAAGGCCAAGTGTACACACAGTCTTAGGAGGCCATCGTGGGCTACATGCACAAGCACACACATGTTTTCACTTTATTTTCTTCACACTTTTGGATGTGATCTGCCAAGACACGTTTAGTTCCTGAATCCTTAATGAAGCAAAACACAAGAGACAATGCTAATGTACAACCAAACCATTGACGAAATAGGAACTACAAGATGAGGCTGTCACAAAGACAACTTCATGTTAACTAGGCTGACAGCATTCGCATAAATTCACCTTTTTTCCCTTGAACTTGCATCACCATCTCCTGTACCTTCTTGTACCGAGCTACAGACTGCCGAAGCTCCTCAATCTTGCGGTCCTGAGACACACACACACACACACACACACACACACACACACACACACACACACACACACACACACACACACACACACACACACACACACACACACACACACACACACACACACACACACACACACACACACACACACACACACACACACACACACACACAGAGAGAGAGAGAGAGAGAGAGTAGTCAGCAGCAGAAGGCTCAGTATTACCATGACCAACCCTTCCAAGGAGCTGAGATTATACTAGTGGCTGTACCTTCTCCTCATTGGCAGCCATTAACGACTCCATGGCTTTCTTCATTCTCTGCACCTCCACATCTGTTAAGGCAGAGAACCCACAGTGAGAGACCTCTCTTGAGCAACACAGGCTTGCACATTCAGCATTTAAAAAGGAGGCAACATAGGAAGAAAAACAGAACAAATGACAAGTTTTCAACTGGATCGAGAGGTACACAAGAGGTACTCTCGGGATGCAGTCTGTGGGAAGGGTGATCAGTGCCTCTGCTGTAACATGGGACAGAGCTCAGCCATGGACAAGGAGCTGGACGAGGACGACTTTCTGGAAAGCTCCAGTGAGAGTGGAGAGTGAGGGGAAAGGGATGCTGTGGGGAGTGGGGAGAGAGAGAGAGAGAGAGAGTGGGGGCCGAGGGTGGTTAGAGGGCCGAGGCGTGGGTGTTGATGGAGAGAGGTGACGGAGGAGAGGTGTTGAGAGCAGGCTCCAGGCTGGAGAGGGTGATGACTGTTGATGGAGGAGACACAAGTGGACAGAGGGGACAACAGCAGGAGGAGGAGGAGGAGGAGGCGGCGGTGGTGGGACGAGGACAGAGACGCTCTCGACATGCCGAATGGCCACCAGACACGCAACCTCCTGAGGATCCTCCCAAGGACCCTGGTGAACTGCAATATCACCCTACCAACAAGTCCAGAAACGTACCGCAGGTAAACTCTACTTAGCGTAGTTGATACCCCATCACTAAATACCCTAGAGATTTAGCCATAGAGTTATTCCTTACCAATACAATTTGCCTGGGTACTACAAAAGCTAATCTCCACAAATAAGTGTATAATTTCATGACACATATGGTGATCAGAAGATGATTGATTGAAAAAGGTTACTTTTTACTTCTCAGATCATGTACCAATGATGTGGTGGGAATATGATTACCCTATTGAACACACCAATCAGCATGAGACAACATGCTCTATGTGTCCTGTCACCCCACGAGACCACATTTTGTGAGGGCTATTTTCAGACGTCACTTCTTGCACTCTTCTCAGAATAGTCTACTGCGCTATTTGCATGGACATGACTGCGCTTGCCACAGCGGTCCTACTAAATCAAACAACTCCTTCACTAACGTGTCAGGAAGTGCATTTTTCAGCGTGCCAAAGTGATAGAGGGCTCTCTGTTGTTTCAGAAGAGAGAGATGGTACATGCCCACACATGCAGAACATGAGGCCAGAGGAGAGCTGTGCACGGAGAATAAACAAACAAACAAACAAACAAACAAACAAACACATGAACAAATGGACAGATGGACAGATGGATAGATGGATACAGATATGGACACGCCCCTTACGTTTCTCTTTCAGCCTCTTTTTATAAGTTTCCTCTGTGAGGGAGACTGGACAGGATAGAATTATACAACACTCCAAGTTAGTGCAAAAATCATTGGGATAGCATCATTCAATGTTAATGACTCCAAATGACAGCAAAACAAATCCACCTGATTATTTGGTCTCCCACTATGACTGGCGGGATGACTAAGTGATCTTTCCCACCTTGCAGACACAGCGCACAAAATACAAAAGCCCCACCACCAATCTAGACCAGCTGTGATGGGGGCAGGTTGGGGCAGGTGGCAGGGGTGAGTCGGAGGCAGTGGGATTTCCCCCCGTGGGCGAGGGAGCGGGGTGTGGACCGGGCACTCACCTCTCTCTCCGCCGTCGGCTCCTGCGGGCGTGACCGCGCGGTAGCCCGTCTCGTCCTGCAGCCTCCGCAGCTCTCCGTCCCTCCCGTCCAGCTGCTGGTGCAGCATCATCAGCTCCTCCTGCAGGAGCCCACACAGGGGACACGCCGTTACACACAGGACGCCACACAGAGGCCAGACACTCAGGAGTATGTTTAGGGAGAGAGAGAATGGCCAGGTAAATGCTCAGGAGGTCAGAGGTTACAAAGCTGGGGAAATTGGGATTAGGAGAAACCATCTATTTTACAGTTACAAACACACTGGAGATCACCACAATCTTCAGAGCCCATCTCAAACCCAAACAACCAGGATGCATAGCTCACACAAACGCCTTCATGACTGTTGAGTCTAGTTTTGGCAGCATCCACCCTTGACCCCTGAGTCACCTCTGAAGTGGGATGTTCCTTTCCTGTGTTGTTCAGTGTTTTTGTTTTACTGAAGCCAATTCACTGCAGTGAGAGTCCGCAGATAATAAGAAACCCAAATCCCAAACCCAATGGCGGAGCCCCATTTAGAAATAAACTGGGTTTTAGTGGATGATGCGTTTATTTAGAAATAAACTGGGTTTTAGTGGATGATGCGTTTAACATACTCAGCATTATTTACAAGACGCAATCTAACTGAAAGAAAACAAACATGAACTGGCATGCAACTAAAAGACATAAAATGGAAGGCAAGATGCCAACTGGCATTCTAAAGATATTTTGCAGTCATTCTGATCACTCAAACTTGTGGCCTTAGATGCAATGACGTAACATAAAATTACAGCCAATTCTAGAATAATAAATGCGAAATAACTCTTCAATGCTAGTACTACTGTACAAACAGCCTACATGTTAAAATCATATCCTCGTTCTAGAATTTCTTGAAATACTGTATCCTTGAGAGAGCTGACATGGGTGGGAAGCCCTTAAATGTGAGCATACTTGTGGTGAGGTTTATGTGCCTGCATCCAAAATTAGTGCTTTCAAGGATACCTCTCTGGAAGGCTCAAAATCTTATGGTGCATTTAAACCTCAAAAGAAAACCTGCGTCTGTGCTTGCAAGAGCTTGCTGTAACCGCATATCTGTCTCCTTCTCACTCCCCTGTAGGAACGACTGCCAAAAACCATTCATATCAATGGTTATGTCTGCAGCTATTGTCAATCATTCATCAATCACAGGTCTAGTGGGTAGGGGGCATGTGCTACTTTAAGGGCCATCACTGCTGATTGGTTATGAAGTGAGCTGGCTGGCACTCTTTCTGAACTCATTAATATCTTTTCAAAAAAGAGAGGAAAATAGACTGGGAACACAACATACCAAAAGCAACAGCAACAGCAGCAACAGCAGCAACGACGACGACGACAACAACACCAACAACAACAAAATAAAACAACAAAAATCCAGCCTGCGAGGGGCAAACCTTCAGCGCCTGGATTTTGTGCTCCTTCCTCTGTTTCTCATACTGCATCTGGCCCATTTTGATTTTCAGGCTAGAGAGCTTGGCCATTAGCGACTAGCGGCAGAGAGAGTTAGCCCGGGAGGAAGAGAGAGAGAGAGAGAGAGAAAGAGAGAGAAAAGGCAAGAGATAAGACAGAAAACACTACAAGAGCAGAAGGAAGGTGATTAGATATGCCAAGAATCTCACAGAGGAATCACAGTAGCAGAAAATGTGAAGGCAAACAGTGACTGGCCTCAGTGAGAGGCACATGTTTGAGTGCAGAGGGGAGTGGGTGAGTGAGTCTGCTCTGGTATTCCATTTAGCTTTACTCACCTTGGTAGACTTGAGCTTCTTCTCATACTGTAGCCTCTCGCTCTCCATCTCGTTCACCCTGTACCTCAGCTCATTGATCTCCAGGATTAAAGTCTGAGCAGAGAAACACACACACAAACACCACTTTAGCTACACTCACACCCAACCACATACAAATTAGCCTGCCAACAGTGAAATGCTAGAAAGGCACAAAGGGACCAGCTGGACATTCATTTACATTTCACAGAGTTGGTAAGTGGTTTGATCAATAAAAGTCACAGCTTTGAAAAAAACACACGGTGGACAGAGGGAGGGTGGGTGAAGGAGAGAGAGTGAAGACCATAAATGGTCTACAGACTACAGAAAAGAAAATGAAATGCTTATATTGTAAACAACTAATTCCATTGTTTTGACAGAAAATGCTTTGAGAGAGAAATCTGTAGAAAATTATTATAGTTCGGGGAGCTTTCATACAGACCTAAACACCATACGCTACACATCAGAGCCACGCACCATTGCTACCCTGGCTGCATTCTCCCACACTTCCCGTCCGCCTGGACACAGAGCCTGTGTGGACCGGGCCTCCACAGCTGCCGTAGAACAAGTAGGACACTTTCCAATACCATGCCATCATGGTGCCTGTGTGGTTGTGATTACCGTCCACCAGGTCAACTGGGGGATTTTACGGATGAGCTCGACAATCTGTTGTCTTCCATCCCTGAGCATGATGACTGTCCCTTATTCATACTGGATGACCTCCTCTTCAACACGCTAATCACTCGAAATTGTACAAGACACCACGTCTCTCCACTTATCGGACCAGCATTTCATCCAGTTCAATGCGTGTCTGTCAGAACAATCGTCTGTTCCTTCACCTACGGTCTCATTCCGCCACAACCTCAGACACCTGTCTCCGAGCCATTTCCCCTCAGTTATTGCCTCCACGCCTCTCTAAAGGTTATAGTGTCTCTCTGCTCCATGTTGACTTCATATCTGAATAACCAGCCCTCCCATTTGCACCGCACATTCCTTGTTCCTTTTTGTTATTCGCATTGGACAAAAGCATCAGCTAATGAATGAATACAAATGTTTTATTTGTGTCCAAATTCGGAAATCAAATCTTGGATAAACACTCAAATTGCAAAAGATTTCTAAGAGATATCACATTTGTTTCATTCTCCAAACACTCCCTGCAAAACTCTAGCCCACAAGCACAGCACAGCACAGCACAAGCCCATCCCTGGATATAACACCCACATGCTCAGGAAGCTGCCTCTGCTCTTCTCAGGCCAGTGTGTGAGCGGAGGCCCATGGCTTCCTGGGTAATCACTACTTTCCAGGGAGGGGAAAAGGGAGAGGGAAAAAAAAAAAAAAAAAAAACACCCAAAACAGCTTTACAGAGGAAATGGCTTCTGGCTGTTTTTGCGCCGTTCCCCTTTTGTCCACATAGCAAGTGAAGCACAACATGGATAAAAGCCCGCTCTTCCACTGGACTGGAAGAGACTGCTGCGGCTGCGGCTCCGGCTCGACAACATGACGTGATTGGTGCGCGGCCAAATGTTCCCCCCTCGGCACATTGTGGAGAGCAAGTCCTGCCGCTGCAGGCACTAGTTTGCACTTAAAAGCGAGCCTGTGCTCTGCGAGCGCTGTCTCAACTCAAACACTTAATTGCAATTGCGCAATACCTGGGAACAAAAACAATCTCTGATGGAAATGGACCATACTGCTGACTCCTTTCTGACCTTTCTGAACTGCATGCTTTAAGCACTGCTACAGTCTTTCTTCAGGGACAGTGTGCAGACCCAGACTTGCACCACAGTTCCTCAGGCAGAGGATTCCCATCATTCCAAAGACACATGTTTATGCACAACAGAGAGAGAGAGAGGGCTCGTTCCTCATACGTACCTCGCCGTCTCTGAACTGCTCGTGGAAGTCCAGCCGGTCTTTCTCCACGGCGCCCAGCTTGAGTTTCAGGGTGGAGATCTCGGTCAGCAGGTCCAGCTTCTGCGTCTCCAGAGCCGAGTGGCACAGCAGCTCCTGAGGGACCCATGTGACAGCAGCGTGAGACAAGGGAACATCGGCCAGGGAACAAAGTTTTCCCACCATAAGACAGAACATTCTACACTATATTGTCCTTTTTGGCGACTAAAAATTAGTAGCACTTTAAAGACTGCACATATCAAAGAGCTGCAATGAGTTAGTTCCTTTCCAAGTTGAGTACAATGGTTTTGCAGGGTAAATTCGTGCACATGCATTCTTAAGGCAGCAACATAAAAACAACCAGTACAGTGTGCATATCACGATCATCAGCAAACCATGGCAATGAGACATTGTACTAACAATGCTTCTATATCACTGTTTTAGGGGTTTAATATCCTGTAATAAAATCTTGGAAAATATGGTATGAATATCAAAAGGAATCATTTGTTTAAAAAAAACAAACAAACATGAATAGTGTTGGGTTACCTGTTGAAGCATCTCCTCTGTGGCGTTTAGCTTTTCCCGGTGTTCATCAAGGCACAGGTCGAGGTCCCTGATCTTTTCCCCTTGTGCTTCCACCTGGTCCGTCAGCACACTCACCTGTCCATACAATCGCATTTCACCAAAGAATGTTATATCAGAGCATGTGACTGATAGCACTGTGGCCTGACATCTAATTGAGAAATGCCATGGCCACTCATTTTTTAAATGGTGTTAATGTAGGAAATACCTGAAGCACTAGGGACTCCTTGTCACTTTCAAACCGAGCGAGTCTGTCCTGGTAAAGGTCGGTGCTCATAGGGATGTGGCCATTTGACTGCAGTATGGAAGACAAAATGAATAAGACACATAAAATGAAGTGGTGTGGTTGAGCAGCTAATTGCCACAAAATTGTACATGTCTGCACATCAAAGGCACAGGTGAACATTCAAGGTCAAAAGCAGGCCGCTCAAAAATCTTCAGAGAGGCTGAAACCTGAGCTGTGTTCGCTTGCAGCCTTTTGTTCTGCCAACAGCACCTTAAATGGAGAATGGGCCGCCAGAGGAGATCTCAGTGCAAACACTGAGTTATGGTATTACACGCCTGCTTTGGCATCTATCTGGCTGTCTGCCAGCAACTACAGACTGCTGGCGCAAGGAATGCACGTCCCCCCCCCCCCCCCCGTGCTAGCCCGACAACCCCCCAAACATCTATTGTGCAGAC
This sequence comes from Sardina pilchardus, assembly GCF_963854185.1. Taxonomy (NCBI): domain Eukaryota; kingdom Metazoa; phylum Chordata; class Actinopteri; order Clupeiformes; family Clupeidae; genus Sardina; species Sardina pilchardus. The sequence continues at coordinate 20,673,157 of NC_085003.1, forward strand.
ACTATGGGACCAGTCAAACTGTTTTCTCAGAACAACCTCGACAACCAGCAACATTGCCGCTGAAGTGTCTACTTCAAATCCAGCAAAACAGCATAATTGTGTCTGGGCTTTCAGACGGCAGTGCTTACCATCAAACAGCCAACAAAGCTTACTATCAAACAGGCAACAAAGCTTACTACCAAACAGCCAACAACTCAGTCACGTGGCTTAAGGTTGCGGCCAAGAATGGAGGCAGTTGAGTGATGGCGAGTCAAGTTACTCTACTCTCTGCTCAGCTTGGACTCCAGCACTCTACTGGAATAATCAGAGCAACAACAACAAGAAAAAAACAGCTACTCCCAACTGATGAGCCCAATGTAAGACCATTTTGTAGGCATTGCTTAGGATATTTATTTTGGAATCATGACTATGATTAACCATCAACAGTCTTTGAGGTATCTGAGCATCTCCAGATTTGGCGTCCACCTGAGCTCTCATAACTAAATGCTTATGTTTAAATGTGTCACCAAGCAGATTGGTATTTTACTGCCATAATAAATCAAAAATATCTTGCTTTATCATATCTTGTGTTGCTACCGCTTCAAATTGCAGACGTTGCATCTTCCCATAAAATTAACATTGGCATGTATAAAAATAAGATCCTGTAGCACTTTCAACATAACTTCAACTTCACACTGATGGCATATCCTATGTGGCCACATATAAATAACTTTTCTCTTGTTTGGTTTCAGCATAGCAACACAACACACACAGACTTAGACCATGGGCGATGAAATAAGGGAATACCCCCATGGGTGATGGAAGTGCATGTGTGTACATTTATACATGTAAAGATATATGGGTGCATAGCCTGCATACGGATGCATGTGTGTGTGCACAAGTTACTACACACACACACACACACACACACACATATACACACACACACACACACACAGACAGGCAAGCAGACACACATGTTTACACATAATACATTGCCTATCCATGTATGTATGTATAGTGGACACATATTATGATTATAAGAGCACATTAGGCTGGGTGAACCAGCAGATCTACAGTATTCTCTCTGTTTACTGCCAGAACCTTTGGCTCCAATCATAAACGGCCATACTCTAGTCCTGGCACGCTATTGGCCGGTGACGTGACGATAACGAAACTTACAGTAAGCGACATGAAGTGCAGTAGAAACAAAGCGCAGCCTCCCCAGACTAATGTTCAATCTTAAAAAATGGAGCTTAGTATGGTGAAAACCAGACTAAGAGCCAGGGATGGGATTCCAAATGCTGGTAAAATGTGAGAATGGCTGGTAGATTTCAGACACAAAGTCATATTTTAACATTGAGTGGCTGGTTAATTTGACCAGAAATCTGCTATTGGCTGATAGATTGTCACATTTTCAAATTTTAATTTCCACCCCTGCTAAGAGCACATGAATGTCCACGCACCAAGGGCCCGTGCAGCCACTCCACCAGGCTGTCGGCGGTGGAGTCGGGGATCTGGCAGCGGAGGCCCTCCCTCTCGTCGCCGTCCATCATCTCCAGCACGCCGCGCAGGTCCTCCAGCAGGTGCAGCGCCCGCAGCCCGCCCATGAACGGCGACGTCGGCGACTGGCAGTCAAACATGCCGTTGGAGTAGTCCAGAGCCTTGGAGCCTGAGTGGGGGCAAAGGTCATGAGGGTCAGTATAAAAGGACCCTGTCTAAAATGAAACATTCTGAACAAAGTACAACAAAACATATGTACCCGTAATTTCCCGACTATTAGCCGCGGCTTGTACATTGATTTTGCTAAATTTCTTGCACTACAATGTTAATACAGGGGGGCAGTTAATATGGTGTTAATATGGTTTTGTTTCTTTTAACTTAAATACAAAAACACTGTCCTGCGGCTTATACACAATGCGGCTTATATGCGGGAAATTACTGTATCTTTTTTTGTCATCCAATTAAAGGTTTAGATGTAAGAAGAATTACTGAAATGAACAAAACGTTCAACAACTTCATCCCTTGACAGAAAAGAAAAAGGTCTTTGGAAGCATTAGGTCCACAAGATGTCAACATTTGGAGCCAAAACGTTGCTCCTGGCAAGTATTCCTCACTTTACTACTTTACAAGTGGAGTCTCAGACACACACTTTTGTATCTGTTCACTTCTAAAACAGTCATCCACCGCCATGTGGCTGCTCAGCCAAGGAAAACTGTGATGTAATCTCCGAGCGCCCACCAGGCCTTCAGCCGTGCAGCGCCAGAGGAGGCGGACCGCGTGTGAGGACGATGAGCTGCTGAGCGGGACTGAGCGTGCTCAGCCAGGAACAGATTAGCAGCGGACGGACGCTCGCTAAACGAGAAGGCTCGCTCGAGGCCAACAGAAAGGCTCCGGACACCCGGGGCGCGCAGTAACTGCTCCGCTGCAGGACATCACGTCACTGGACAGGCACCCCGAAAAGGGGCGCTAGCAGTTCTAATCCTTTAACCACAACAACGGAGTCTCACTTAAGGCCCCGGTGTTATCCAAGTTAGCCTTATTCTTTCGTGGCTAAAGAATGGCACTGCAGCATTTCTGCTTGATCAGAAAGAGGGAGAAGTCCTAAACCTTGGTTCATCCCTTGAGAACTAGCTTCCCCCCCACCCCCTTTTTTGAGACTTTTGGGCACACAGAGCCCAGACAAGGGACTCGTCGTCACAGAGCCATAAAAGAGAGCACATTATTGTACGGTCATGACGTGAGAGGAAAGCTATTCTAATCCCCGTGGAGACGGGCAAAGATAGAGGAGACGGCGGCCGAGCAGACCACAGGGATGGTCAGGACAGAAGAAAAGCCGTGGTCTTACAGGAACCTGGGGCTATCATGTGATCCGACAGGCCATTTCCACTTGGAAATGTCAGCTATAATTAACAGACAGGGAAAACAAGCCACTACTACAGCACATTTGCCTATTCCTCTGAGCTTGAGTTACCGAGCTGCCAGCTTCAACTCAAATGACTTAAGGAACAAGTGAAACAGAAACATGACCCGACTTCATACTCTCATGCAGTGGATGGCACTGATGATGTAACGCAGCATCTTCAAAAAAGAAAGCAGTAAATGGCAAGAAATACCAGCAGTTAACAACACACATATTGCTCACTATAGTAAACACACAAACCTCTCAGCTGCAACATGGACCTTCTGCTTTTCCACTTTTGTCATTTAAAATGTGCAGACAGCTCTGATATATGATACAACCCACTAATCTTAAGTCTTGTGGCTTGTAAACTCTGCATATTGGTCAGGAGCTCTATGCTAACAGAAAGTCCTGCTGAAGCACATTAGCATGTCTGGTTTGACAGGTGGAGCCTGGGCAGCTGGGCAGCTGTGCAGGTGTTCACTGCAAAAAAATAAATCTAACAAAGTGTAATTAACCTATATTAAGATAAAAAATCTATTTGGTATTGTTTTAAGTATGGAAATACTTACCAAGCGCTCTCTCAAAAGATACATTTCTTAATTTAAGAAGACTTGGAGTCTTATCAAGACAAATTGACTTACTGCACAGACAGATCATTTTGCTTGTTTTACGACAAATTTACTTACTGCACGGACCGACAGATAATTTTGCTTGTGTTCAGGAAGAATTGACTTAAAATAAGACAAACTTTTCTTAAATTAAGTCAAATGATTTCAAAAGAAAGCACTAGGTACGTCTCTTTGTACTGAAAACAATACCAACTAGTTTATTTATCTTGATATAAGATTAAAACACTTGGTTAGATTTTATTAGACAAGAAGTTTTTTGCAGGTGTTCTGGTTAGGCACAGCGACGGCGACGGCCCCTTACCCGCGATGATGCCATCCATCTGCTCCAGCGCCGCCGCCAACATCTCACTGGCGTCCGACATCATTCTGGCAGCTCAGCCACAACCCTGAGAAACAAACACAGCACACGACACATGATGTCAAGACATAGAATAAATGCTCATGTCATGTCCCACAGACCAGTATAAAACATCACAATCCCAAGCAAAAGATAGAGATAGATACTTTATTGATCCCCAAGGGGAAATTCAAGAGAACACAACACACCCTAAACTTAACAATGACAATGCATTACACAAAACACAAGATGATAACAATATCATATAGCAAGCAGGTCTTTTCAGGTCACATTAACAATAGGATAGTATAACAAAAGGCACCAGGAATGATAATACATCTAGCTTGGCAACCATGGGGAGGTGGAACTCATATTAAAGGGTACTGGGGCAAGATGGCAAGTAAAGCACAACAGACTACACTTGCACTAACCACAAAACTTGAGCTAGCAACTACAGTGCTTTAGGGCGCAGCTTGCACGAAGGGAGCTGGCCCTCACCCCCCAACCACACACCAACGGAAACACTGACAATCAGCTGTACACGTGTCAGACGGCAAATGGGACCTTGGTAGATCAGAGGTCCAAAAACAATGGGGGCTGAGAAGCCGACCCTTTTCATTTCGGCGTAATGGCTGTTCTTTGTGTGTTGACTCTGTCATAAAGCCTGGAGAGGGTGGAGCTGGGGCCGAGTGGGAGCGGGGGAGGCTGTCAGCGACGCTGTGCTGCGCTCACACGGTCCCTAATGAGCGGCTCCCACCACGGGGCCTGTCATTTAGCACCAGGAACTCACCGAGAGGAGAGCTTTACTTAGCGCTAGCCAATGAGTGGGACACCAATTAGATCTGGGCTATGCCCACACAGAGAGCTCTAGCTCCCAAATAATACACTACAATGTATGATGTAGATGCATTAGTACTTCCAAAAGAAAAGTTTTTTTTTTTTTTTTAAGGCAGAATGGTGTGCATTTGACTATATGTTACATTGATGTTACATTGTCTTCAGTCAATTATCAACTTGATATATAATTAGTAACTTCAGAAGATTGCAAGTAAAGTGAGGAAGATCACCACCCTAACCTACTGAATTTCAGGAGGTGTCTAGGAGGTGTCTGCAGTCTGTTGAGATGCGTCTGGAATGTGGGGAATCTTCGGGGCTTTGCAGCGTGGTCGTTAAGAGTGCAGTAAAAGCGTCCCAGGAGCTCCACTTGTCTCAGGTTGAGGGATTGGCTGTTCCGCCTTTCCCTGGGTTACCCAGATGGCCTCACACCAACAGACACCCTTTCCAGAGCAGAGTGGCTACCAGTCGCCTCAGTCCCTGGCGCTGCATTTCGAGTTGCTGCCGATGGACACTGGGCACTTTGTTTGGCCAACAGTGAGGACACATAGTGGGGCCTCCTTTGGACAACCGCCCAGAAACACAGTGGCCTCTCAGTCTAACCTCTGCTCAACAGTCACAGCCACACCAAGCTCAAAGTCACATTCTCCACAGCTCATAATTTTACGTTGTAATAATCTCCAGTCGTCAGTTTCCATATGAAATGGTGTGAAGGCCTAGAAATGTCTAGCAACTAAATGATCGATACCTGGGTATAGGAATGTCCATTGTGTACTTGCCCGTCAACAAAAGCTTGATCACCACATACTTGCACTTAAGCAAAGGCCACCTCATTCACAACAGACCTTTTGAGTAGGTGGGGTGTGGTGCACCCAAGGACCTGACCAAACATCTCCACACTTTACACAGAGGACATATTCACCTCTGTTGACCAGGGCAATGTAACACGAAAGCGTACTACCCACCACAGAGTCCCACAACAAGTGATCCTAGTGTTTCCACTCGTCAGTGCTTTCCAACAGAACAGTCAACAGTCAAAGTGGTTGGAGAAAGTGTTGAGTCATTTTGTTGGTGGAGTCTGCTATTTAACCAGCTGCCCGACTTCCTGAGGACTCCCCACAGCAGTGCTGACAGTGTGTGTCTCTTCTCTTCTTTTTAGGACTGGCCTGAAAGACCCCTCCTAGAAATTCCGGAGGTCCTCCGCAAGATGGACATCACACATATTCATCTGCAAATGAAGAGAGACCCTAAAAACTTTCCACACAATCATCATCTTGAGGGTGTGGATTGCAGAACCCTTTTAACATCAGTCTAAATGCATATGTTTTATACTGTACTTTTGCTAATTAGGGTGGTAACCCTCTACAGAGGGTGCCACAAAGGCACTAAGCCATAATTTTGCACAAATGCAGGTTTAGGGGAGTGACTAGTAGGGCAGGAATCTTTTCAAAATGTCAAGCCTTTTTTGTCACTCAGCTAAACATTTACCACTTTTGTGTGGCAATTCTACTGTAGAATTTGAGGTAACTGCTTGGATATTCTCCCGAAGACGTAAAGAATGGAGATGGAATATTGAGCCATATATAAGAGAGTGCCCACGTTTAGTTGCCCTGAAGAAATGTAGGCATTTCAGCATGTTTCAGCAAAACCCAAATTCCACTTGGCCATGATGACTCAGGACAGAACTCCCCTTAGATGCCTCTTTGCTCTCAACTCATCCGGCTAATCTGGGTTATAGAGGGAGGGCAGGGCATAGGAGGGAGAGTTCCTGTTGAATGGGGATGAAGAGAAAGGAAACTTGCCCCGAGGACATGTTTGTCTCGCCACTTCACACCACAGGCAGCTGCAGCAGTGCATAACATGCCCGCGAGGCCATGAAAATCCCCAAGGTCGGAACAAATCGCTTATTGGGGCTTCTCTTCTCAAGGCGCTGGCAGATTGGGCTATTCGAGGTAAGCAGCAGAAGAGAGTTGATAAGAGCTGCTTGGAGAGAAAAAATGCCTTCCCCTTGGTAGTAAACCACGCGCAGGCAGTAGCTTTGAGAGCTTGTGTTGAGTCTATGGGTTGATGCTGACAAAAACATAAACTAAACAGAAGTCCATTTTGCAAGGCTATCTTGGCCCTGGCCCCGGAGTCAACACACTAAAACAAAAAAAAGGAATAACTGAATGTCCAAATCAAACAATATTAAACAGGATACCATTGCTCAAACACCAGAGATCTAAGGCCCGGACAACATCCCAGCCTTGAGAGGCTGCCTGAGGCAGGAACGAACAATAGATAAATTGTCTTGCTCAAGTCTCTTGAAACTCTAACAACATTTCAATGGCAAATCAACACTGCCTCAAACAGGGGCATAATTGCAGAATAGCTTCTGTCACTTTTTTGGAATGCCATGTCATATCAGCATTCCAAATATATGGAGAGCTCTGGTTAAAGAGGGCTGGTTGCCTTGCATAGCAGAACCCTGCAAGGCTGGAATTTCCTCCTGGAACCTCGACACACAATGGCTTCGAGCCGTGGAGCCGATAACACATGAGGCCTTTGTGGGGCTCAAGTTTCGCTCTTTTCGGGCTGAAATCACATGGCCCAACACAGGCTTACTATTGTAGCATCTGCATTCAAGAATCCCAGCCTTTCACAATAGGAGAAAATTCGAGGCATTTCAGAAATGCACGTCAACAAACATTACCATACAGATGACATTTTAAATAACATGTCATGGACATGACAGCCATAAGATCCAACTGAACTTTAGTCTGCTGAGAAAGATCAGGGTGGCCCAAGAACCCCTCTGGGGATTGTCGAAGAGTATCTTATTAATGTTGATACTGTCAACTAGGCAAGGAGAACTTGGGAAACATGTTCTTCTCCTTGTAGTGCCATAAGAGAAAGATGACCTGTGAAAGAGGAGAGTGAGCCACGTTTATCTTTGAATTTTTCCCGCTTGCATTTTGCATTCATTCATCACTGTTTTAAGAACTCAAACATCTGTGAAAACCGAGTGAAAACTTAAATAGGCTGCGAGTTTTAATTTTACACTTGACCAGTGAGGAAAAAGAGCAAATATAGTAGGTGTGTACAAAGCAGCATACAAGTGTACAAACTAGTACAAAACATGTACAAATTAGCCTCTGCCTAATCTTGGCTGCAGAGTTATATTGGCAATGCATTACACCAAACACTCCAGTTGGAAATATATGTTGTAGTTGAGAATGAATAATCAAAATAGAGTTAAATAAATCAAAGTTTGGTGTCTTCATGCCGCCTGTGATCCTGGGGTTAGTAAAGAATATCATCTGCAGCACTCCACCTCTGGCCAGGGGCCTGCACAGCCGAATCACATCCGCAGCCGCAAGTATCCTTCATCAATCCATGAGTGGGAAGCATGGTTTGGGGAACAGCATTTCCCCAGTTAGGGTGAACCTATCCTGCTTAAGGTTGCATTTCCCCAGTTAGGGTGAACCTATCCTGCTTAAGGTTGCATTTAGTGTCACAGTATATCAGACAAACCCGGAGACGCCTTTGGCTGCTGATGTTACTGATGGATTACGTCTTCCTCATATAAATAGAACAAGCTGACTGATTATCATGACGTGTGTCTGACAATCAAAATAGATTTTCTATTCATTGCCACGGAGGATGGAGGGTGAAGCTCAGACTGAAGCTTCATGGACAATGGGAGTGTTGGCCACCTTGCCATCATCATCAAAAGGCTCCTTATTGGCCTGTCTTCACCGCAAAGGGTGGAATTTCCAAAAGACTCCACCCTGACGCTTGTGTTTGTGAATGGCCCCTTAAAGAAGCGCTGAGTCCTGGGGCAGAGACACCAGTCCTACAGTATGCGCCCGGCGTTACACATCAGCATGTATTTGTTGTCTACTATTGATTTAATACAAGTCATTAAGGGAATTTCAGTTGGTATGGTACACTTGAGCAGATCAACTACGTAAAATATGCTTCACTGACAAGGACATCCAACAAGATTGATGGGGGTTCTTCAACCTTTAATAATACATGGGTGAGCCTTGAATGTCCAAGACCTACGGCGCCTTGTTTAGACTAATTCATCATGTCTTGTTTGAATAGAAAATAATAGAAAATAAAAGTATCTAATTGATCATTTCAATACAAAATTAGGTTTAGGTTTGGCGATTTCGCTTTCGTTTTATGCGTGCAGATTTCTCTGCAGAGTTTCCCCTACAGCTTTAGCGTGTACAGTTTACAAAACTCCTCAATCGGTCAGTCTGCCTTTTCATGAGCATGATCGCGAGGCTGGAGACTTTCTGTTAGGAAGTGCCACCATCCCGGTGACACAAAACTTGCATGCATGGTTTTTCCGCTCAGAAGCGCTGGGGGGAAGTGAGACAGCCGTCATTCAACCTGAAATAAGTCAAATAACCATTCCAATGTCTCCGAAGCTGATTAGTTAGGGCAAATTAAGCTAAAAAAAACCTTGCATAGTTCTGCTTTAAAAACCCACCTGCCTCCGCTTCCTTTAAGTCCAAGAAAATGCTAACCGATTGGCTTAAAATGTTTTACCACTAGAGTAATAACAAGGCTTAACATTTGCTTGAGCAAAGAGAAATAAGCGTAGCAGTGTGTGAGCGGGGAGGAGGAGCCCTAATGAGGTCTCAAATCCATCAGCCCTAAAGGCCTAACAAAGCACCAGAGTCCATCCAGTGGGATCTGGTACTGGCACGCACACACACACACAGACACACACAGACAGACACACACAGACACACACAGACACACACACACACACACTACTGCCTCTGCTCTGAACCCTGGATCTCTGATAGAAAGCCCCTCTCTGGCACAATCTGGAGAGAAATGTCAGCCTTCAGGTCACTCATCTCTGTAATGGAGGGAGGAAGAGAGTATTTGTGGCAGGCAAGTTAAGTCGACAGGCCTCGCCTGAGCGGAGATGTGCAGCGGCAGAGAGAGACGCGTCTGCAAAGGGTGGATTTAGAGCAAATCTTGTTTTCACCCGCAACGCGTTGGGCGCAGTACAGAAGCTCAAACTCATTGTGTCATGCTTAGTGAAGCAGCTATAAATATAAACTATTCTGTGAAAGAGAGATGCTAAGCGGTATTCTATGTGAAGGACAGTAAAACGGTCTGTGAGGGATTTAGAGGGGGGGAAACCGAAGCTATCCGAGGCAAATGCTGTTGTTGCCTTCCCATGAGTGCACAAAAGCCTGGATCACAACGTTGTCCCCAGGCTAGACCGCTCAGTGTCATCAGGCAGTGGGATTTGTGCCGCACTTGAGACAGTGAAAGAAAGGACTATTTCTGGATTTCCAGTTACTTAGCCTCCATAACAGTGTGCCTTTCACTGAGGCAAAGCTCTTTTCTTCATGACCCCGAGAAACCCGTGTCACAGATGCTGCATTACTGGGCTCAGGTTAAAGGCGGTCAGCACGTTTCAGAACTCCAGGATACTCGGACCAAAAGCATCACAGCAGACTGACGTGCAGGGTTGTGAGGGTACACCAGAGGAGCCATAGCCTTCATATCTTGTCGACAGTGTGGCCAACATCGGCACACATTCCAGGCATCCTAGAGGACGCCCATCAGGCATGCATCGGAAATAAACACAGATGAGAGCCCAAGAGGGCAGTGAGGCAGAGAGAGAGAGTTATTCATCACTAATTTTACACTCATCACAAATGCCCGAGTGAGACATGCGGCTTGCACCTGAGGAGGCAGGGGGCTTCCAACTGCTTAAATATAGCCCCAACAGTAAAAATAAAAGTGCCCGAGGGTTTAAGTAAACATACGTATTTGTAAATTATGGCTGACCCAGCTGGCTGGTCTAACTGTCTATGTTTACTTTAAGGGGGTGACTGTCTTAGAAACAGCTTATGCTTAAAAGAGCAAATAAAATCTAGCTACTGATGAAAACTCTTTTTTCAATATAACCCCGCAATGGAATGACCAAAAGCCCAAGGTTTGCAAGAGGACACAGAATTAAAGCATACAAATGCAGATAAGTAGCCATGTGCCAAATGTTTGTCTTAAGACATTTAGCAAATTCTTCTAACGGGAACTGAAAAAACTGAACTGTCCAGATGTGTGACTGACAAGGCAGATGATTCAGTAAAGGGCTTTGGCTGTGAACTAAGAGCCACAGCTTCTCAGAGTCCATGCACATCCTTATAAGTCCTCTAAGGTCATGAATCATAACCGAAACCTCTCTCAAAGTTGTGATGAGTACAGACAATATAAACATCGGCAAATCCCACCTTCCTTCTCTACACTGCCAACAGCAAGAGTTGACAGACAATAACAGATGCAGATCTGAAAAACAGATCTCCTACACATGGCTGGATGTTTTGCCAATCTTTCATAGTTTTATGTAATGACTGAAACCAGCCACACTAAACAAATCACCTGATGTTTACAATATCCAACGTGTACAGAAGAACATAAAGTTTATGCTTCGTCGTCATGCTTGTTCAGCTGGTGGTGGACTGCAGGAAGCTGACAGCTGAAAATCTGTAATTCTATACCACCAGCTACGTGATTCCGATTTGAGAAACAATCTGAATTGTATGCAAGAGGACGTTTGGTGATATGGATTGGTGAGGTTCGCCAACTGCAGTGCCAACGGCAGCAGGTTTTGACTATTACTGCAGGCTCGGAGGTGTCTCTCGGAACATGCTACGTGGAATGTGTGAATCACGACAGTGAAGTGAGCATTCAAGTGAACAACTTCAGTCAGAGAAAGTAACAGAGCTGAGATTAGGCTACTTTATGATGGATATGTAGCCTAAATCCATAATATGAGTCTAACGCGATTTCGCAACATTCGCAAAATGTTTGCTGAGCTTTTGCCAAGCCCATTTATTAAATCCATATCTTTAGGCTACGTTTCACAAGTTACGAGTGCTTAAAGAAAGACATGTTAGAGCAGAGGAACCCGAAGTAACAAAGTGTTCTTTCCGCAGCTGTGAGAATCCCCGGCGTTCGATTTCACTTGATTCATGTTTTCATTTTGTAGCCTACGCTAATAACTGGAGACAATTAACGCCATCACGAAGGGAATTCCTGTACTATGTAAGCAACTTCTTCTCTTCAATGCAGAGTCCTTTCTCTGTTAAAATACGTTTATAATACTGTAACTACAGCACAACCTACTTTTGAACGAATTTGCAAACTTTTGCCTTACATTCAAGTAACCAAGTTTTCTCTGAATTGACTCGTCAAGATTTTCGGTCAGGCTTAACACGATAGGCGTTAAAACAAAAAGCTTACTTACCAAATATCGATGAAACTAAACGTCAACCTATGTTCGATCAATAGTACTCCTCAAGACGATAACAAATCTGCACTTTTTCTTCTTTTTAACTTAGTCCAGTTTGCTTGTCTCGTCGTCCGTAGTGCCCCCTCGCCTGCGCCATGACGGTAAAGAGCTAGGGATGGGAAGGGAAGCCGTACGTCATGGCGCGCTCACATCCCGCCACGGGGGCACGCACCAGTTGTGGGATCACACAGGCGGCTTGCATGGCATTTCACATTGAATGTAGCCTACTGTACGTAGGCTATATATGGAAAAGATATATTATTGTTAAGCCTGCCTATATTAGTTTCTTTAGACTACGTAATCCTGGAATGTAGCCTATACGTGGCTTAAAGAACAAAATAAGTTTAAAACCACTCGGTTGTCAGAACAGCTGGTGGGTTGCTTGTCAAACAGCCATTCATCATTGAAACGGCTTTGAAGATATAATCGCTGTGGGCTAATGGAAAAGAAACAGTTATGTAGAGTTGTGACTGTGTTGTCTAGTCACTGTAGCTCTAAGTCAAGGTAGATCAAGGCAAGTTTTTGAAACGAATTATGGTCAACACACCTTTTTCTTTCATTTTAGTGATATTTTCTCTCATTGGGCCACACAGTAAGAGCAAAAAAGCATAGGTAAGATTGTGTTTTCTTTTGTTTTTCTGTTATAGCTTCAAAGAAAAATAAAGTTGTTGCCTGATTCATTCATATCTAAAATTGAGATGATCTGGGTTCAGTTCTTCTTGAGGTGGTGAATAATGGGTGCATTCACTGTCCAGTCTCTTGACCTGGAATCAGAAAATAATTTATGTACTGTAGCCTAATAATCACAGCAGGCTTGGATTCGGATTGTTATCAGGGGGTGTAGATGTGAGCTGCAGGTCGTCCAGCACCCCAGTTGCATGTTCATCAGGCAGAGACCGTTTTGGTGGCCGCTCGACCTTCACAGTGTTGGGGTCGCACTCGAGCATCTCTCGGATCCACTCGTCACCCAGAGCTCCCTCAATGAACTCCTCCAGACTGATGATAGCTTGAGGAAGGGACAGAGGAGTTAGTCAACACAGGAGTTTGACTCATAGTTGAAATAGCTGAGTCGTGGCTTAATAGGTTGGCATGATGCAAGGCATGAATCAAGTTCTTCTGCTTTGAGTTATTTATGTAGCCTATTTTAAGGCAAGGCCTCATTTTACGGCATGTCAACTCAGGTCTCTAGATTAAGTTAGTGAACCCAAACATGACCACATTGAATTCAGATGGTTTGAGATTTAGAAACCATATTGACCAACATATAATGGATGTTATCCCATGATTAGCTGTGTGATCTGGGAGTAGGCTATATATCTGCTGCCAAAAGGATTACTGAACTGTATGATTTAGGCCTACTCATGTTGTAGGCTACCAGTACCAAAAGCATCCTCACCGTTTTTGTCTTTGTCCAGTCGCACAAAGATCCTGTTGGTGCACTCCTCTGCTGTGAGGGGGTTGATTTCGGTAATAGAGGCGGCCACGCTCATCTTGTAAACAGCCTGAGATCAAATAGGGAAGATTCAGTGAGGAACTATAGAAAACAGATGTTCTCCTGACTCCTTGTGGACAAACTAGATATTACATACATAATATGACATGAGAAGTTTGAAAATACAAAGACTAATGTAACCAAAACAGAATACAGAATATATCTTTGTACATGTACAACTATGTGGCATGTGTGTAAATATAAATACACATTTTACAAGTTAAAAAGAACTGTGAAATGCCATCATGGGCAGGAAGAGGGCGCTATACCTGCATGATCTCCAGCATTTCTCCTCGGGTTATGGCTCCGTCTTTGTCTTTGTCATAGAGCTTAAAAGACCAACGCAGTTTCTCCACTGATGAGCCTGCTATCAGCATACTGATGGCTGTCACATATTCTCTGAAATCAACAACTCCATCCTGCAAAGCATAGCCCAATTACAGTTTTCAAAATCAGTTTGCATGTATGTAAAAGGTCACCCAATATACACATTACCTTGATGATGATTTGCTACAGTGTTAAATCATACCTGACAGGATTGAACCAGAACTGTGAAAAAGGAAATTGACTATTTTGTCTGACTCAGCTGTTTTCAGAAATATGAAAAAGTTCAGAAGGTAATTTTGGAAGGCCTTCATTGTAGTATTCTTGTGGTCAGAGAAATTGAATTCTATTTTGGGAATTGCATGACAGCTGCTCAATCATTTAACTTGGCCAGTTTCATCCATCCCACGACTCAAAATCTTAAGAGGAATAACTTATACATCTTAACTATTTCCTCTGATCTCCCACATAGAATTGAGATAAATATAATACAAAAGAACTTGGTCAAAAAATAGCTCACTGAGCATCAAAAACAGAGCATCTCCAGGAAACCCTCAGCTAAGCCTATTCCACTCAAGGGACTGGAATACAACATTTCCAGATACACAAGCCAAAAAACTACAACAACAACTTTAATTGAATTCCAAATAAGCTAATTTGCTTTTCTCATTTCCCTATACTTACAGTTTTTCTCGATTGTTAACACACATTTTCTGAAAACATGCCTCATATTCTCAGAACTCTACACACAAATCCAAAACAACACACACAATGGGCAAAACTCCACAATTATCCTGCAAAATGACACTTTACCTTCAAAACAATGTAATTTCACCTCAAAATGCTCTTTTGTTGTCAAGAGACACACACAAACCATCATATATCAAGACATTTATAAGGACCAGTTGAACACTGATGTGCTCAGTGTAAAACACTGCGATGAATTGAAAACACTTCTTCTCCATTCATTATAATGACTTGGGCCTTTTTTTGTTCAGTGTTACACTACAAACAGTACTACAAACAGTAGATAAGCTGATACAGTAAGTTGATATGCTTACCCTATCAATATTTTGAAATATCTCATTGTTTTCTATTATTTTTCTTTGTATTTGCTGTAATGTTATGCCGTTTTTTCAATGCTCATGATTTCAGTTTCCTGTTTAGGAGACAGAAGCCCTTGTGTTGGTAATCTTTCGGCTGCCAAACAAATAGTAAAATACTGTAAACTGTGTAGGAATACAAAGTGGTTACTTTCCCCAAATACTTTATTTTTACAGTCTTACAGAACAGCCCACAGGCAATACTATACTACTGTGCTCATTGAGCTGTATTGTACTGTCCGGTACTGTACTGTATTGATACGCAGCAATGTTCTAGCGGCTCTGATCTCATCAGAGATTACGTCCTTGGCCTCCCCATCCTCCTCCTCTTACTCTCACTCCTCTGGCTCTGCCTCTGCCTGTACTACTACTGTAATACTAAAGCTCTGATTGCTAATTGTAAGACTGTGTGACAGGAGTTTGCCCATCTGATGAGTCAGTGTGCATGGTAGGGCAGTTAGCTTTAGAATTTGAATGGCAGTGTGTTCTTTGTGAAAATAAGAGATTTTCTTCATGAAAATTGTGTCTAATGCACAGAATTGTGTGTAGTGTTTTGAAAACAGTGTGTTATAGAACTGCAATTTGAGTGTAAAGCAGAAATTGTGCTTATAGTTCAGCAGAATTGGTTCAGGAGGTTGGTGCATGAGCTACATATTATGGGAATTGTGTCTCAAGTACCAGAAATTGTGTGTAAACAATTGAGAAAAACTGTAAATGTTCATTACATCTGTTTTTGTTGCTGTAGCTAGCTGGTTAGATCTGTCAGGGGAGAGGATAATCCCAGCATTATCTGAGGTATGTGAGGGTCTGCACTGTTAGCAGGGTACTGTAGACGGTGCCAGGCAGAAGCAGGTGCTGCCTACCCCATTGTTGTCCAGCGTGCGGAAGATCTGCTCGGCATACTCGGCCGACTCGGACCCTGCGGTGCCGTCGCAAAAGTGCCTCCTGAACTCGTGCAGAGTGATCAGACCACTTGGACACTCGTTCATGAACTTTCTGACAATGATATTTAAATGTGTGATTATAATGCTTGATATCCATGTCAGTATTGCATTCATGTTAAGCAGATTATATTGACTTTAAGAGAAATAAATGATGTTCCGTTAGGACAAATCCCATTCAAATAGTATTATAACTACACGAGTCATTAGAACAAATTCCATTTAAATTCCATTTAAATAGCAATGAATACATGAATCACAAGTAGATTAATGGTCTACAAAGCCCAGTCCAGCTATCCCAGTTTAACTTTCCTTCCCATTCCACCACCTGTCCTAAAAACCTGCAAATAAATGAAATGATAATGCAACTAGTCTACACTCATGATCCAGACTCTTACCTGAACCAGTCATAGAGTTCGGTGATGTATGTGCCTCCTCTTCTGCAGGGTAGTGAGGCCGCTTGACCCATCCTTCTCTAAACCCAAAGCCAGAGCCCAAACCCCGGGTCCCGTTATATACCAGCGTCCAGCTTACCTTTCACGCAATTAATCACATTTACCAGTGACCTTCTGCAGAGGAGATAAAAGGCAAAAGTATAATCTCCCCGTGGGAGGTCAAGGATGGAGAGGAGAGCCGAGGCAAATGTAATTACTGTAGCTCAGACTGGGCTGTGGGGGCTTGCTGGGGAAAGACCACTCGAGAGGCACACTGTGGCTATTTTCAACAAGATAAAGACGGGGTGAGTTCTGTTGCGCTTATGTATAGATGAAAATGTATGTGTGTATAAAGCTATTTGTTTGATGATTCATTAGAAATGGAGATATACTACTTGTTTCAGATTCAGTCATACAACAAATGATGGCCACTTAAGAGCCACTTACTTGAATATAATAAGTGGTTAAAAGATTTCTCCCTCTGGACATAGACATCTCTTAGGGTTGGCTAGATGGCAAAATATCATTCAAGAGACAATTAAGAGACAAGGTGATTAAAAGTGTTAGAGTGAAAGAGAAACTTTGAAAAAAAAGTGATATCCCATTCAGCATAACATCTCTCATACATTTCAACAGTTGTCCCCCAAACCAAGCATCCAACGAAGATATTCTAGGACCACCAATCTAACCGTTAACACCCCAAAATGGACAAAATCTGGATTGTGGTGCAGATTGTGAGTCCACAATCTTAAGAGCCATCTGTAAAAACAACTCTAGATGCGGCATAAAATAACATTGCCTCAATCATGAAATCATGATGCAGGTACAGTATGGTCAGCAGAAACTGGGAAACTTTCTGGATTTGAAAGGAGGATTCTACAAATGATACAGAAATAGATTCTACATGATCACAAGAAAACCTTTTGCAGTTTGTTGTTCAAAAGACTTGGGAAAGGGATTATCAGTAAGACAATCTGAAACACTATTTGAAAGACATTGAAGTTAACACTGCATAGCTCAATGAAAGACCTGATCAAATTCATACTGAGAATCTGTGGTACATCTGAACACCACTCCATCATCCTCGATATACTGTAGATTGTTTTGAAAAGAAGAAGAGGAAACACTGCAAAAAAATGTACAATGCGGGTACAGTCTTATTTCAAAGGATTTACTGCAGCATTAGGTTTCTCCATCAATGAGTTGATGTCGAGAAGTTGAATACTTATGCTAAAGGAATTATGGGGGTTTATTCATTTTTTTCCCTTATTTTAGCAGACAAATAAATGTAGCTTTTAGCCTATAAACACACTACAGCTCAAGTGTTCTCAATAAAATGCTTTTGCAAGCCACTGTAAGGAAAATGATATACGAGGATATAGGGCACTGAGGTTCGTTTTACCCAGATGTTTAAGAATGTAAATAGCAGCACATTTATGACATGCCCAACTAATATTAATGGTGTTTTTGACCACCACATTCAAAACTTGATGGGAGAACATTAACCTCAATTTTCCTTTCAAAGGTTTTTTTTTCCAGATGGAAACTGAGCTTCAGACAAATGTCAGCAGCTTCACCCCATAATGTTTATATAACAACCAGCCCATTTACAGAGTCACACACTCTGCATCAGCATGGGCCCTGGTGTGTGTGTGTGTGTGTGTATGTGAGTGAAAGCGCCTCATTGACCAGAGACAAGATACAGGAAACTAATGTTTATTTAAGAATCTTTGTACATGACAGCTTGGAGAGACATGGGCCCTGTGCCACCAGATCAGCTGTGTTGACAGCAGCAGCAATGGCGCTTCATAGTAAACCCAGCAACAACAACAACAACGACAACAACAAAAATGACATTAAAACAAATACACAAAAAGGTAAGGAATTACCATTGGCATTAGGTGGGCCCCTTGTGTGTCTTGTTACACAAGACAAGATGTCCATCTAGCCATCCTGTGTGCGACAACTGCAGTCCGTGGCAGGCCGAGCTATGACCAGTCGAGACTTTCCCGCCAAGTTCTCAAGAAATTCCAGGAGCAAAGAAATATTAAAGTCACTGATGCGAAGATCCCAGTGAAATGCTCCGAGCTACTAGCCACCGAGTGCTCGACCACCGCGACATAACAAGCCACTACTGCAGATCCAAAACATCCTGCACTAAACACACACACACACGCACACGCACACACAGACACACACACATATGTAAGAAAAGCCCAGCATGTTCCATAAGGCAAACAAACTTTTATCCTATGACCCAACAGATGTTGAAAGTAAAAACCAAGACCTTTTTGGAAAAAAAAAATCTACAAAAGCAAGGATGTACGGAAGGCGGCATGCTGATTGCAGGGAAAAGAAAGCTAAAAGAACAGAAACGGGAGGGGACTAAATAACTATGCTGGACATTACAGCTGACGGGTAACTATGGCCAGGTCTGCATGTCTAACCCATTTACAGTACAGTACTCAATGTCTGCATGGTGTCCCTGACTGGAGGCCTATGGAGCAGTAGATGCACACATACTGGAAACAGTCATCGGTGGTCAGACTCAAGAATTATTCTGGGAAAAAGCCACACACACACACACACACACACACACTAAACACACATACATACAAAGCATCAAAATGTACAGTACAGTGATTAAAAAAAAACTAAACAATAACAAAATGAAAAATGTATAATATATTTTTTAAAGACCCGAATAAAAACAAATCCTGTCACTTCTTTTTGCCTTGTGTAGGACCAGCCTGTTTTTATGGCACATGCATCACAAGTCAGTGCTTTATTGTCTTGGGTGGTGAGCCGTCGCTGGGGTTAAGGCTGTGGGAGCCTTCTGGTCAAGCCCCAGCCCCCACCAGGACCTGATGCGTGAGTGACCTTTGTGACGACGACCTCTGAGGTCTCACACAGCTCTGCCTGTTGAGCCCTGTCTACTGCCAGGCAGCCAATATCATACAGTCCTCCCATTCAGTCGGGGTCTCCATTTTGGGTGGTGGGGGGGTTGTGTGGTCAGGCCTTCACCTGGTCTCCTGTGACCTCAGTAAGCAGTCGCAAAAAATTGGTGGACAGCGCTTGTGTTTGTGCAGAAATACCACTAGGCATGCCAGAGTCACACAGCAAGGTTCAGGGTGGGTCTAGTTTGTTCCTTCTTTGCATTAAGTTCTCAACCCAAGCACGCTACACGCATGTGGGTCCAGACACGACCAACTCCCGCTGTCATTTATACGGTTGTCCAACAACTTAGTTTAAAACTAGTCATTGTGGAGGGCATGGAAACTCGAGGTGCACTGTATGTGACTTTGTGAAATGCCCTCGCGTACAGTACAGTACCTTTGGTTTGTCCCTTAGCACAACAATGATCACATACGCAGTCCAGACATTCCCCGCTCTGAACTCAGTCCACATGGAGATTCCTTAATCTTCCAATGGAATATTGTTTTACCGTGGGGAAAAAAACGTTTTTGACAGTGTCCTAATATTCATTGTTCACATAATACATTTCGCAATTCACACAGAAAAAGGTATAAAAAGAGAGTCATGTGGCCGAGTGTTTTCAGCACTCTTAACGCCTCTGTAAAATACGTCTTCTGCTCTAGTGCCGGGGACCAAAAGGGCAAGCATGGAAAACAGAGACAGTTTCTGAGCTACTAAGGAATATAAACTGCATAGCTTTGCCTTGGCCGTCTCCACCGTGGACCACCCCCATCACATTAGCCTGCTCACGGAGCCCAATCCCTCAGTGCATAAGAAGATACGTATGGTAGGGGTGGGGGTGGGGGTGGGGGTGGGGGGGAGCAGAGGGGTGATTAGCAGTCATCACCCCAGCAGCTGAACAGCCTTCTCACGGGACCAAAAGCAGACATCCGTTTGTTCCTTCCTCATCCATCACTGATGACGAGCTCACCAGCAGCAGCAGCAGAGATGTAAGCGGGTGACGACGCAACACGTAGCATAAGCAGCGGGACGCCCACATGGCTGACAGGTGTGGTTTAGCGCAAGTGTCCGACCTCGTGTGTGTTTGGGGAGGGGGGGGGGGGGGGGGGGTGTATGCCTGGAGGTATAGGGGTCTCGGGGGGGTTCCCCCACTGCATTGCTCCCTGAGAAGTGACCTCAGCTGGAATGACTGTGTCAGAAAGAAAGCTAAAAACATGTCCTCCGTTGATTGTTCTTCGACAGCGTACTGTAGCTAGCGTCCTCGTCCTCGCGGGTCTCTGCTGCGGCCAGTGCTCGGGGGGTTGTCCTCTCTGGCTGGGGACCAGCGGCGTGGCTGGAGGGCAGGCGAGGTGTCTGTGGCATTAGGGGAAGGCCCTGGACCGAGTTTACCATCAAACTAAATTCAAGTGTAGTGGACAGAAATACGGGGGCAGTTATAAACGCATTCATTCCTTCATTCATTCAAATCATTCATTCCTTTGAATAGTGGGTGGAGGTAAGAGAAATGTTGTCATATACTACTGTATATTAATATTTGCATCGGCGTTTGGTCTGTACTCATTTTGTTTAAGGGCCATATTGAAATCACAGCATTGATATATTATCTACATTTATAAATGTTCCTTAATAAAATGTGAACAGATCCTGTATGGTTCAAATACTTGATAACAGAAATGAATGCAGTCGCTCCAATCTCTATGGCCACAAATTCTGTCATTACGACACACACACACACACACACACACACACACACACACACACGCAAACATACACACAAACAGTTGCCCCTTGCACTTTAAGTTGCAATAAACACACAATATTCCCTTGCTGTCCCTTAAGGAAGTAGGAACCTTCCAAAATAGTATACCATTCAGCGCATTTTCGCTTGATCACATCCATGCTTCAAGTGTAGACTACTCCTCTTACCAGAGGAAAACCGAAACTCAATGTCTCTTTAGGAACCAGCTGAACAACCTCTGACATCAAGCAGAGAGTACTGCTAAACAGTCTGGTAAAGGCGGGTAGCGTAAGGTCCTCCAGTATCCCATCAGGCACTGCCTTATGTCCCATGCCTCCTGATCCAGGCAGGAAGTCCAAGCGGTAACAAGTTCATCACCACTCTGTGTCCCAGAAGCAGGACTACCACCACAGCCATGGGGGGGATATCACTGGGCTTCAGTCTCTGGTCACCACAGTGGGGCAGTTTGTCCAGAAGGGAAATTAAAAACCCAATAAATTATGCGTAGATATATATATATATATATTTATATATATACTGTATGTAAAAAAACACAACAAATAGAGAATATTCAGGGGGACACCTGATGCTTTGTGAATGGGGAGTTTAAGTCTTTCCTTAAAAAGTGAAAAAGAACGATTGTTTTTTTTTTGTTTGTTTGTTTTTTGTTTTTTGAAAAATGGAGCTTGGTGGCAGGACGTCACAGGGACCAGTGCATGTCGTCGAAGTCCATGGCCTCGCCCAGGTTGGCGTCCGTCTCCAGCAGGCTCATGATGACCGCCATGGCCGCCTCGTCGCTGCTCAGGCTCCCGAGGCCCGCCACCCCGACCCCATCCAAATCCAGCTGGGGGTTGCCCTCTGGAGCGGACAGACAAAGGGGTCAAAGGTCATTTGTGTTACACATAAGGTGGATTTCTGGCATGCCATAGATACAGTGACTTCCCGCATATAAGCTGCATTGTGTATAAGCCGCAGGACAGTGTTTTATGCAAGTTAAAAGAAAAAAAAACATATCAACACCATATTAACTGCCCTCCTGTACTAACCTCACAGCGGAAGACATTTTGCAACGTGTAAGCCGCGGCTAATAGTCAAGAAATTACGGTAGTGCTGAGGACTTGTTGGTTTGGAAATGAGTCAGGACATCAGAGTGGTCTAAATGAGATGCGTGTTTGTGAGGCGCACGTGAATAAAGTTCTTACCCATGAGCGAGTCAGGACATCAGAGTGGTCTAAATGAGATACAGTACGTGTTTGTGAGGCGCACGTGAATAAAGTTCTTACCCATGAGCGAGTCGCCACTGAACGGCGCGTTTCTCGTCTCGTCCTCAGTGCTGGACTTGCCTGCGACCTCCATGTCTGCCACCTCGCCATTCTGCATCTGTGACTCACACAACACAACCAGTCATATCACTCTCTCTCACACACACACACACACACACACTCACTCACACACAACAGTAACAGAGCTGACTGCTAGAGCACATGAGAACATGTGCGTGCTCATACACACACACACACACACAACACACACACACACACACACACACACACACACACACACACACACACACACACACACACACACACACACACACACACACACACACACACACACAACACACACAACACACACAAAACACACAACACACACAACACACACACACAACACACACAACACAACACACACAACACAACACACACACAACACAACACAACACAACACACACACTCACGTTGCTGCTGGCTTGACTACTGGCCAGTGGGGATTTATCCTGCAGCATACTGAAAGGGCTTGCGTTCCCACTGGACGGCGAGGAGTTCATCCTGGAGAACGATACACCACCGTCACCACAAACGTGCAAAGAAAACAACACTAAAAGTAGCAATGTAGTGGAACAGTGGCTCTGTGATGATGTGAGCACATGTACAGTAAGGATGGAGGAACTTTTTACTTGTCAACATTCTGAGAATTATTCCATTTCCTTCTGTTTAGCACTGCAAAGGCCAGTGTGATCTGTCTCAGATGATTTGGCATTTTTACTGCTTTACATTTACTTGCATACTGTATATCTTTACAATGTGGCACTCTGAACTAAATGTTCTGAACAAAGGGGTTTTGTTCTTGTTGCAGTGACTCCTAACCTGTTGAAGTCTAGCAGCTCGTTGGCGATCTGGGTCCCGATGCTCCCGGCATAGATCATGGTCCCTGGAGTGGTGCAGATGCCTGGGATGATGGGCAGAGTCTTCTTAGAGTCATCTGAAACAGACAAACTGCTGCGTTCAACCTGATCCAATCCACTGGGGGCGATAGTCCCATGATGAAGCAGTGAATTCATTAATTAATTAACATGGGGTGGTGGTGGTAGTGTAGTGGTTAAGGAGCTGGGCTAGCTTGTAGTAGCCTGAATGTTGTTGGTTCAATTCCCAGCTTCCACCGTTGTGCCCTTGAGCAAGGCAAAACCCCCAAAGTTGCTCCAGGGACAATACAGTCACTTTGGACAAAAAGTGTCTGCTAAATGTCATGTAATGTCATGTCATGTAATGTAATGAACAGCACAGGGTCATTCTGAGTGCACTCACCCTCAGAGGTCCTGGAGTTGGTTGGCTGTCCAGACCGGTCCCCTGACCCACTGGCACTGCTCTTCCCACTGTCAGAGAGAAGGGAGAGCACAGGGCAGTGGAACCTCCGGCGCACTTTGAGACTTTGCACATCACAATTTAGCGCTAACATTAGCACAAGCATTAACGTGAAAACACAGAACAAAAAAAAGTTGTACTTACGATATGACAGTATTTGTAGATACGATGTACTCTACTTCTTTGGTCCAGGGATTTATAAAACTAAACCACTGACTTTGTAAGGTGACAAAAGAGCCATATTTTGTTTTGAACTTGTAGCAATTTGTCTCAATCTTCTCTTTAGTCCTTAGAACTGTGGAAGGTAAAAGAAAACAATTTCTTAGATTTGTGATTAGATTTTCTCTGTGGTTTGTGTTCAATATGGCAGAGTTAGGGCAAAGATTATATAAAGGCGGAGCAAGATGGCTCCTCATAGTTCATGTCTATGGCCGTGAAATGGGATCCTGTCTGTAATAAGAGGCACATAGACTTGAATGGAGCAGTAGCTGCCTCTGGTCTGCATATAGGGGGATTCTGACCCGCCCCCTTGTGCAATCCAGGTTCCTAGAAGTGTCTCCTGATGAAATATGTTGCTCCGCGTGTGTATAATCTTTGGTTACGGTGCTATGTTATGTGTTACGGCTGTATGTTTTTTCTAGTGTTGTTTGTACGCGTGGCGTGGCATGTCTTTTCTTGATTTGGACTTTGTTGTGTCTTCATGTAGTGTCTTGTCATGGTATGTTTTGACGTAATAAATCCCACTCTGGTTGGGTCAGAGGAGGACAACGTTTACATTCTTTTTTCCAGAAAGGATTGTTATGGACCCTACCTTTTCGATGCCTCTCCGCCAAGTGGGGCAGGTCATCTTGATGGAAGTACTCATAGCATGATGTTCCCAGTAGCTCCTGAGGAAGATAGCCCAGAACAGTGGTAGCTCTGAGAGAGAGAGAGAGAGAGAGAGAGAGAGAGAGAGAGAGAGAGAGAGAGAGAGAGAGAGACTTAAACCTGCAACTTTCACTTCAAGTCACATGTGCCCCACAAACAGCTTACTTAAAGTAGGGCCAAAAGTCCTACTACTTACGACATTACTATTTCTGAAACAGTGTGTCTCTTCAAGTCAGCTTTCTAATTTAAATACTTTCTAGTCACAGGACTAGTACTCATTTTCACCGCACACATGCTTTAGATTAGACTATCTAGGACCACACAAGACACCAGCTGTACCGATATATCCTACAAAGTCACTCAGGAGTCTGATATCACTCCTGCAAAAGTGTTATGAGCTAGCCTTTGCAACTGAAACAACCTTAAACATAATCTGATATTTCCTGAGCACTAGACTAGGCTACTGGGAGTGTGAGCGCATGTGGTTCAGCATGTGGTGGCCATGTGCGATGGCAGTTGGTCAGTGTGAATGGAGGGTGACTGTTTGTTGACACTCATTTGTGTACAAAGGGCACCAGATGGGACTGTGAACAGAGAGTGTGCAGTGAAGTGCAGGTACAATGTGTGTGTGTGTGTGTGTGTGTGTTTCTGAAATGTCATGCTGTCTCTTATCTCCGCTGCTGGGTGAAAGATATGACTCATATGAATCGACTCACAGAAACAGACCCAAACCGCTCAGTGCTTAAGGCCTTGAACACCCAGGACTCACACACAAATTTAAACATAGAGTATCCATTACAGAAGTTATACATAAAGATATTCTAGTGTGTGTACTGTATATGCAACATACGGCGAATAACAGCTTGATGTGTGTATCTTTAATATCCTAAGGATGAGCCAGGCATCCACAATGCTAAATCTAGTTTATCGGCCCCATCTGCTACACTAGCGTTTAGTCAATAATAACTCTGCGCTCTGAGACACCAGACTGCGCAAGACGCCCTACTGTACGTCCCTCTGGCTTTGAGCAAAATGTGTCTCCCCTGACAACACCGACACGGTAACGTGACCTCTTAATGAGCTCGCGTGACTCATGTCGGTCCCCAAACGTGCGTCACTTCTGATGCGAGGCTCTGGCGGTGTCGAGTTAGATAGATAGATACTTTATTGATCCCCAAGGGGAAATTCAAGAGTTCGTACCGTTGATCCACGTAGGTGAACTTGCCGTCCATGGCGCAGCGCGTGATGAACTCGGTGGGCTTGACCTTGACCTCGCCGTTGAGCTGCGGCGTGGAGTGGGGGTGCACGCGGCCCACCGCCACCAGGCAGCTGAAATGGGAGCTCTCTTTGTCCACCTCCGGCTCCTCCAGCTCCAGCTGGCTCATGGGCCACGTGCGCATGTAGCCCGTGCAGTGGACGGTGCAGTATCTCTGGGATTCTGTGACACACACGCACGTATGATATCGCTGTGGTTCTCAGCAACAGAGTGCACAAAACTGCATGAAATCAAAATATTGTACTGTGCCAACTGTACGCTTTTGGAGCTGTGTGTACACACAAATCACTGCCAAATGGGGTATTTTAAATTAGCCAGAGTCAAGAGAGAACCAGGCATTTACAGGCCAATCCAGCACTTAAAATGGCTATGCCAGGAAACAACCTCAAGGAGGACTTTTTTTCAGTCATACTGTTGAACAGTGGGGTATGATTTTGTGGCTTCATGCAACATTTAGATAGATGAGTGACAGAAAGGCATTTCAGCCTGTGCTATTTAAAATGACATTTAAAAAAATGCAAGTTTGTAGGGGCTTTTAAAGGTGTGTCTAGGGTGTTATAAGAATTAGTTCCCTACATACCTGTCGCTCCCACTGGCTTGCAATGATATACATGTTTGGCTTTTGGTGCCAGAATGAAAACTTTGACCAAATGTACGAACTGCTTTTACCCCATTTACAACAGGCAGGCCCGTTGGAGATAAGCATGTGAGATTTGATGAAATGAAAATCTCCACATGCTTTTTTTTTTTTTTTTTTTTTAAAGTAACTCTGCTGCTGTGGTAGACAAAAGCAGCAATCTGAGGAACTGGCCGCTTACTGGACCGGTTTCCCCACTCTGCCAGTAGGCCAGCAGGCCAGCAGGCCTCACCTTTCTTTTTGGAGGAGCCGGAGGGGAAGTCCTTCTCCTCCACCTTGACCGTGATGCGGTTGTACTTCATCCTGCAGAAGAAGGAGCGCCGCGCCCCTGAGCAGAAGCGCGCCGCCCCCACAGGTAGGTCCGCCTGCACCTGCAGCCCCGCTGAGGGAGGAGCACAGGGCCACGGTTAGGACACTCTTACACACACACACACACACACACACACACACACACACACACACACACACACACACACACACACACACACACACACACACACACACACACACACACACACACACACACACACACACACACACACACACACACACACACACACACACACACACACACACACACACACACACACACACACACACACACACACACACACAGGTCTGCCTGCACCTGCAGCCCCGCTGAGGGAGGAGCACAGGGCCACGGTTAGGACACTCTTACACACCACACACACACACACACACACACACACACACACACAATGCACACAACACAAACAAAAACAAAAAAAGACATGTCCCCAAAAACATACCAACTTGTAGCAGCCACAAAACACACACACAAAAAACACAAAACATCAGGAGTAGATGCACTGCAGTGTTTACTTTTGGCATCGATGAGTCTCTCGCGAGGGTACAGCTCAGAGGCGGACAGCTGCTCCTTCACCTTCCCAATGTCCTTTGGGTGAATGTAGTCAAACAGACTCTGTCCAATCAACTCCGCCTGAGAGACAGCACAGAAAGACAGGACACTTTTCAAATTAACCATCTCTCTAGTCTGAGAGATGTCCGACGCTTCTACCTTCTCCCTCTCTGCTTCAAGACTTTAACACAAACATTCAAATTGTATCGGCTCACACAGTACTTGATTGGCAATGGTCACTTACCCGACTGTAATTCAGGGTCTTTGAAACAGACTCGGAGACAAAGACTATTTTTCCACGGTCACAGCCGACCACGAAGAGGAAGCCGTCAGCAGCCTGGCCATGAAGAGGAGGATTATGGGAAGGTTAAGCGCGCAAACGGACAAATCAAGAGACTGTGCAAGACTACAAAGGCAAGTCTGCATGCTTTCATTCATTTAAAAAATCCTCTGTTAAAGACAGATACTGTACATCATGGAGAGAATAAAATACATGTGTGCCACTACCCTGGAGACGTGACATCATCCTTTAATGACTGATCACCAACCTCTTAACCTACTGCTTTAATCTGTCATTTCAACTGATCCAAAGTCCTTACCCTGAGAACAAGGTGCTTGAGCTCGTCATCAGGCAAGAATGAAGGCTTGTAATTGGCTTCCGCAAAGGAACTAGTGGTACCTGGAGGTTCGCAAAATATAAGTGACTGAAATAACCGTTTCTGGTGGACGGCTCAAAAGCCACTTAAACAGATCAAGGTCTGGCAACACTCGAGCAGAGTACGCAGTTCATCTGTTGATGTGAAGGCTCTTTGACACACTGACTTCATGAGTTCAGCTTTACATTCATGCAGAAAGGCATCTATGAGCAAGGCATTCCTCACATTCTTTAGGTGATCTGAAGCACTCATACACTCGAGGGACATCTATTGTTACAAAGCAAACACGCAATTACTTTCCAGCACATCGACCAAATACAAAAAGCTAGAATACATCCTTGCATCTACACACAGATTTTTCGAGCGTGTCTCGCGTTAGCTGCGTGGCGCTCACCTTTGAGAGATTTGAGGTGCTGGACGGCCAGACGCAGCACGGTCAGCTTGTCCAGCTTGCGCGCCATGGGGTTGCAGGAGGGGATCATGCCCGACAGCTCGTCTATCAGGTTGTTCATCTTGTCCCTCCGACGCTTCTCGATCTGACTGTGCGGCTCCCTGAGGATGGAGAAAAGGGGGTTCAGAAAAGGGGGTTCAGAACAACGTCCCTCCGCCTGGTGTGGAGGGGTGCTAGAAACGACAGCGTATGCTCAAATAAGAAATGTGTGCTTTGATGTTTTCAGTTGTACTGTATCTGTACACATACAAACATGCCCATCAGTCTATCGTATTAATATAAACCATGTAGTGTTTACTGGGTGTATGCAAATAATCAGAGTTAGTACCTGAAGCACTTGATCTTGGCATGCTGGTCGTCCCCCTCCGACCTGGAAGAGAGGAAAAGATCACACGGCTCAAACACGAGATGGTGCGAGAAGAGAGCGCGAGCGCTGTGAGGCATGTCGGTGCGTGTGCACCAGCTGGAGTCTCTACCTGTCTTGGTCCTCCTCCGTGTCCTCGTCCACATGCATTGCAGATTTAGTTTCCCTGGAAACAAAAAAGATATATTTATGCTACTGCCGAGATACGGACATGAACATGGACACACAAGACATACGCGCACGCACACACCTTCACAATATCCAATGTAAAAACAGTCTTGACGAAGCCAATACTGGCAATCCTAGCCTCATCAACTGGTGGACTTACGAACCCTACGAACCCAACGAACCCTCAGACTTACTGGTTGTCCATGCTGCCCTTGCGCTTCCTGGGCATGTCGACGCCAGAGGCCATAGCAGCAGCAGAGCTAGGGGTCATCAGGCCCGACATGGAGAGAGAATTGCTCTGGAGTTCCTCCCCCAGCACATCCCCTGTGTGGCCAAACAGACAGAGAAACAAACGTAAATACGGTTAAATGCCTTCAAGCCAACAACACTGTGTAAAAAAAACTGAAGTCAAAATATTATGATGCAATACTTAAAAAAATGCTTTGCCGTTAAGGATGCCTGTTAGACCAGAACATCCGTATAAACAGGTCTGCTCATATCTAGATGTGTCAAAATGGAGTCTAATGAGGCCAGAGGCCAAATAAACCACCGTGTTAGCGAAATGGGGAAGTTTAGTCTTTCTGTATGTGCACCAGGACAGTACAGGAAAGGGAGACATAATTGAAGCCCTACAGCAATTTGGTTTCTAGGCAGCCTCTGAAGGACAGCCTAGGGGGTCTGAGGTCTACAAACAGATGCAGTTGTAGAAAGGGAGAGATTTCAACATCTGTGACCTTAAAAGGCCATGGTGAGCAAAAAGCAAGTCAGTAGTCTAGCGCTTGTATAGGCCTAGCTGTTTATTTCAGAGGAAGCATTTATAGACTCAATAGCTCCAAACAATTAACATCTTTCCCATGAAACTGGAATGGAATGGAATAAGAACACCACACCTTATGTAGGTGTGTTCTTCTTATTCCAGATATATAAACTTTCCCAAAGCCCAAGATTGTGTCGTTAAATCCCTTGTTTTGTCTACATACTAAAGGCAACAGAAGAGTAAGCAAAGCTGAAAATATTCAAGTTTAAGAGAATGTAATCAGGGAATTTTCAGGAGTTTTCTTTGGCAAAATGGAACAAATGAACCCATTACCAAAATAGCTGTCGACTAATTTAATAGTTGACCACTAATCGATTAATTTCCTGCAGCCCTAATTAACTGAGGTGTATTAATCCAGTAACCTGGATTAAATGAGGCTTCTTAATCCACTGACCTTTCGTTTGGGGCGAGCAGTAACGAGCATACAGTAGGTATCTGTCCCAAGCTCCGATCAATTGCAAAAACCAGAATTAAATCTAAAGAACATGCTTCATAAAGACTGCTCATATTCTATCATAATCCGCAGCACAGCTGGCCTGATTTACGCTTTCATGGATACTCAACTCCGCACATCAAAGGGTTTAGTCCTGGGTCAGACTGTACACAACATCCCCCAACACTGCTGCTAGCTTGAATCCTATTAATTATGATAATGCTACTTTAGAAAAAGGTCCATGTTGGTAGATTCAGACCCAGAATATGAGATCCTTCATTCAGGGAGGGGGCTGGGTGTGGGCCAACAGCTGGAGACGCCTCATGACCTAATCTCGCCTGGCACACACACACACACACACTCCCCACTGGCCAGGCCGTCCAGCAGAGTGACACCTCCAGGTCCAGCTCTCCCGCGCCGGCCTGCGTTTCGGGTGCGTTACACAAAAAGGGTGCGTGCGCGAAAGGAGCTCAGCGCACGATGACGAGGCTTGCCGAGCTGAGTGCGGCTCCTATTTTTAACCCTGTTCCACAGACCCAGTGACCTAAATAACCATTAACAGATCAACCACAGCCTGATTTTTAATCCTGGGATCTCGAGTAAAGATCTGTTTGGTAGATTATTAGACTTTGCGGACAGGGGGGGTGCCGAGACCCTGAGAAGACACACAAACTTTGAGCACTTTAGGTTGCACTCATTTTTGCATACAAACATGCACTGTATCAATAAATGTGACTTGACTCACTCACTCATTCACTCATTCATTCATTCAGTCATTCAGTCATTCATTCAGCTCCTCCCTCCCCATCCCTCCTAATCTTATTCATGGTGGCTACTGAACTCAGGTGACCAGCAGTCAGCACTGACAGCAGCTACAAGACATGTGGTTCACATCACGCGTACAGCTCAGTGGCATTTCACTGGTGCTCTGTTACCCAACAGATGCTATATTCATGATTAATCTCTCTCTGATGACATGCTATATACTGTATACTGCTGTGAGATTGGCCATTTGTCTTGCGTTTGTGACCATTGGTTGACCGTGATTAGCTTGCTTCTTTAAGTAAATTTTGGACAGGGGCTTCTTAATATGTTTTTACCTTGGATTTTGGCACAAGGGATGTTAACACCTAATCCTGTGTATTAATGTAATGTAAAAGTAGGTGAAAAATTGGTGCCTTTTTGCCAGTCTGAATTTTTACATAATGAAAAATTAGATCAAACAGCAAATTGAAACGTCACGTGCCACACTGGATGTGTAGAGTAATTAATGAAGCCACTGTCATACCTGTGCATGATTCTCAAAACAACATCTTTGACATGCATCAGTTTAGCTGAGCATTTTACCATCACTAACCATCACTTTTTTTGACAACTGAAAATAAAGTGATACAATTAACAGATATCCTCTTCAATGTGTTTTTAAATTGCCATGTAGCCTGTTAATGACAATAAAGTTGTGGGATACGTTAGTGAAGGATTGTAACATTGCTATTCCCGGAGTCAGTTGTAGGCTATAGATATGTTGGCCATTCATCTAAAAATGCTTTTCTTATGGCTGCTAAAAACTGTGCATCATCATGCTATGACAGTTTGTAAGGATTAAGCCTTCTGGTTACAATCGCAAGTTTTGGTTTGCCAGCTCCAACATACAAAGTGTTTTTTGAGAGAATGTTGAATGCTGTCAGATCTGTGTGATGGTAGAATACGGCCAGGCTCACGATCGCTAACTAGTTCACATTGACAAGAATGCATGACTGAAATAATGGAGGACTTAACTATGGATAACTGGATAACATGCAGTAGACCAAAAAGGTAACAGTTCAGCGTCACTAAGTTTAGCTGTGTTTGCCTGTTTCCTGTCAAAGTAAGCATTGCCCGTTGCTATCTAGAAAGTTTGTTTGTTAAACTGAAATTTTGCTAATGTGCTGATGTTATGTAGTTTATACTGTAGAGTGTGCAGGGGGGGGTCTTTGTTGTTGTCTTGCACGTAACATAACTTGGCATATTAATGGATGTTTAGACGTTAATGTCCTGCTTGATATAAAATGATACATTTTGAGCACAGTCCAACACAGAACACAAGCCTGCAAGTAGCATGCAAAGTAGCAGTAATGTTTGGAATGCTACAAAAGGTTATCTATTATGATTACATTTCTGGCAAGGTGGTCATCACACTTCAGACTCATATATCTGTGATCAGACATCCCACTCATTGTTTAGTTTGGCTGTATATAATCCCAAAAGGTGATGCATACACATATTTGGGTTTGACAGAACAGAAAAAGCAAACATGTGAGAGGTATTTTTGCTAAGACGGACGCTCCAGGGAGTTCATGCTTTATTTTATCACTGGATTTTAGGATATATTGCCCCCCGATGCATTCCAACCTAGAGGCAACCGCTCTAGCAGGAGTTATTAAAGGGATATTCCGCCATTTTTGGAAATACGCTCATTTTCCACCTTCCCTCGAGCAAAACAATTGATATTTACCTTGTTCCCGTTCATCCAGCCATTCTGTGAGTCTGGCGATACAACTTTTAGCTTCAGCCTAGCATAGACCATTGAATCGGATTAGACCATTAGCTTCTCGCCTGCTAGCTTCATGTTTAAAAGTGACTAAGACTTCTGGTAATTTTCCCATTTAAAACGTGTCTCCACTCAAGTTAGAAAGTGCAATAAGACCAACTGAAAATGAAACCTGGCGTTTTTCTAGGCTGATTTGACATGGAACTACACTCTCATCTGGCGTAATAATCAAGGCAACTTGCAGCTACTGGCACTACTACTGCTTGTTGTCTATGGGGACTATTTTCAGATGCTGCGTAAGATATCACTGCGCCTATGGTACGTTTGCAAGTTGCCTTGATTATTACGCCAGATGAGAGTGTAGTTCCATGTCAAATCAGCCTAGAAAAACGCCAGGTTTCATTTTCAGTTGGTCTTATTGCACTTTCTAACTTGAGAGGAGACATGTTTTAAATGGGAAAATTACCAGAAATCTTAGTCACTCTTAAACATGAAGCTAGCAGGCGAGAAGCTAATGGTCTAATCCGATTCAATGATCTATGCTAGGCTGAAGCTAAAAGTTGTATCGCCAGACTCACAGAATGGCTGGATGAACGGGAACAAGGTACATATCGATTGTTTTGCTCGAGGGGAGGTGGAAAATGAGCGTATTTCCAAAAATGGCGGAATATCCCTTTAAATGACTGGATTTAAAGGTTGTTGTACTGTGCTGTGTCTGCTGTTGCGCCTTTCGATCAGTCAGATTACAAATCTCCCAGGTGGGTTGGACATGTACAGTAGCGTCGTCAAAACGCCTGCCCAGATTCCCCCCATGACGCAGGCCTTGACGCATTTACATTTGTGCCGGAACCACATGTTTCGCCTCTATGACTACAGTAATTTCCCGCATATAAGCCACATTGTGTAAGCCGCAGGACAGTGTTTTATGCAAGTTAAAATAAACAAAACCATATTAACACCATATTAACTACCCCCCTGTATCAACCTCATAGCTGAAGAAATTTTGCTAAATCAATGTATAAACCGCGGCTAATAGTCGGGAAATTACGGTACCCTCATAGGTGGTAAAATTGGAGGGTCACATCAATCCACCTTTCCGCTTCCGTGTGTGTAAAACAGCGTTCCACAATAAAGTCCAAATATATCGCAACAAATCCAGAAGTGTAAAAACTAAGGGATTGATTCTCTGATTAAAAAAAAGTAAGTCTCTTTGATGATAATGGTAGCTCAAACAAACACTTCAGATTGCATATTACACTTGGTGAACTGCTCTATTATTTCAAGACACACATTGATGACTCCTTACCACAAATCATTCATCATGCCTGGATTAACAAATATGTTTTTGTTTTTTTCAGTGTCAATTTCCTGCAAACAACATTGACACCTGGGTGGTGTGTTGATTTTCACACCACTGTCTCAATTGAGTTAGAAAAAAAACCTATAAATCTTGCCAGCACACAGTAACAGTGTACTAAAAAAATGGTCAACTGGGGTATAACTGAACAACTCCAGTTATGGGAAGTCAGTCACACATACAAGATATACATTTTAAAGTATTGACAACAGTTTAAATAGAGTTGGGCATGTATCTACTAATCCAGAAAACAATTCTGAATGGAAGAAAGGTCACGCCATTTCCTGCAGTGTGAACAAAGATGTGCCAGTGGTGTGTTCTTAAGCTCCCCTGAGAAAATTCCTATGAAGCAAGAAATCCTCGTCACCAAAGGGGTCGGAAAGCCAAGGTCAAGGTGAAACTTCTAGCATAAATCTAAGAGCTGAACTTAAAGGAACACACCAAATGTTGGGGTTCATCAGGTCATTTGCCATCTACCTCATAGTTAGATGAGGAGGTGCCCTTCTGTTCTCTGTGTGTGGAATATATGGTATATCGTAACTATATGTTGGTGAAGCACTGCTACATGGGTGCTGTAATTGCACGTAACAGCACTGTCTGTCAGGTTTGTCAGACGACAAACTGTAATATGTACAGAAAATATACCAGAAAAAAAAAAATTCAAATGGGTTGACCTACTTCCAAAATCATAATCATTTTGATTGTAGCAGATTGTAACCAGATTGCATTGTTTTGGTAAGAGAGCCACCTCCATGTGGAATACAAAATTGATAACATGCCTTGTGATGGTCTCTTTCAAGCCATCAGTTCCAGGTGAATACGACAGTGTCTTTACAGGACAGTGTCCTTACAAGACAGTGCAGATTTCCTCCCTGGTGTGGTCAAGACCTCGCACCATCCGAAGAGCACTACAGCAGCCCATTCTTGTGCTTAACTTAGGAATGAGTGTAAAAGGAAAGTGTGTTATTTTCTTTGAAGGAAGGGGACAGTTAGTCCAAGATTCAAGACTATACAATGCGGGTCACTATGTAGGCTACAGGCTATATTTCGCAGTCCACATATTTGTCAAAAACAATTCATCCGAATTATTACAGTTTCACTGCAAATATTTGAGTAAATTACAAAAACATCGCCACAACCAAGATGAATACGGGAACAGTGTTTTCGAATCGTCACACATAACTTGACACACTATCCACGAGCTACTTTGTTCCTTCGAACGTTTCAGCCGACAAAATACATTTGGATACACAATAACAGGCGCAGCACGCACAAAGTATGTTCAATTTATCTTCGGTGAAATTAACAGACATCTTGGTGAAAGGCGACGACCTGAGGAGGAAGAGAGCCTGCGTTACACCAGTGGCCCAATGTTTCGCTGTTTGACCTACATTTTACCTTACATAACGATCACACTGCAATAACGGCTTTATTCATCAAAATAAGTCACCAACACAAAAGATTACCAGCACATGACGTTAAATGCATATAGGTTACACACACACACACTCAAAGAAAAAAAACAAATAGACATTATAAACATAAACACGTTCCGTATGGTAGCATAATAGCGTTTTGCCATTTGGGTAGCCTAAACGGATAACGTCAGGCACACATTCTACACTATTTAGTTGCCCAAGGTCAGCTAGCTCTCATCTACATCCAACAGCAAATTACAAGTTGTTTATGTTATTGAAAACGAGACCATTTATCCTGTGTTGTGAGTATGTTGCATTAACAGTTAATATAGCCAATGGCACACTTTACTACAGAGAGGAAATAGTGAATAGATAACAACATTCTCTAGCTACTGATTTTGACTCACCACGGTCATAGGCTTGATATACACTGAACCATGATGCAACACTGTTTTTCAGCTGTCACATCCTTCAGTTCGGCTATTGTTACTACGATGGCAACGGTTTGTTTTTCACATATTATTCGGCGACATGATGTTAGATAACTGCAGAGTAGGATACCTGGCTTCACCAGCTTATTACAAACAGTCAAGGCATTGAAACTAACGATTTGTGAATGGGTTACGATGAAGACACGTCAACAATGGTATACGAGTTTGCTCACACTGTAGTACTAGCATCTTTTCAAAAATTAGACGGTCTATGTTAGCAAAGGACGCAACGCAAGCTAGCCACAATTCCGTAAACTCGAGTTTCTGGAAAGGCCTCAGCTGGCTAATAAATGATTATCTCCCCGCATTCTTGGCTGACATAACGTTTAAAATCAATTGAAATGACCATTTATGAATTGGTTAGGCATACCCATAATGGATCATCAATGGAGTTGCCAATAATTGTACCCTTACGGGTTTGACTATTTGAGAAGAACTTAGCTGCAGAGTTTGCTCTACTGAACTACTGACCTAGTTTCGATGAGAACGCGGAGTACAACTAATGTACCCACTGAAAAACACCAACAGCCCCGCACTTGGCCGCACGGCGCTAACATGAGACATCCTCGCAGTACACAAATTAAAAACCCCATTAAATCTTTCCCCAAAAGATATCAGTTTCGCCGTATGTAGTAAATTACCTGACTGTTTTTCTGATGCTCTGTCACCGTCGCTCACCACTGCATTCCTCGCCGACATGGCTGGAGCCGGTACGCCGGGGCCCAGGACTCCAATGCATGTGGACGAAGCAGCTTACTACTAGCTACACTAGCGTTTGTTGGAAAGTAATTTTATTTCCACCCTTTCAGTTGGATGGGAGAGGGGAGGGCAGAAACGTGCGAAAGAATACACGGTAAAAAGAGAACACTGAGGAAGAATCCGGGAAAATGCGGAAGGAGAAGCATAGCCTACTCCTGTCTTCTCTCTTCTGGGACTTCGTAACTCTCGCGATATTTTAGGCAATACAGCAGAGGGCAGCATAGAAAAACAACCAGGGGCTTCTCAAGCCAAGCGTACCGTTATCTGAAGTAAAGAGAGACCCCTGGCTGCGGTGTGCAGGTTGTGAACGAGGATGTTTTCACAAACTCCTACCCCAATTTCTCGAAGTCATTTTTAATATCAGTTTCAGGACTATGGTGGTGTGACAGAATTGACTTATTTTTTTTAACATAGCCTAGGCCAGCCATAACTGTGCTCTGTCTGTAATGCAATTTTAGACATGCTTTTGTTTCATCATGATAACTTATTTTGCTGGGATATTTTTGGGTGACAGAGTCGACTTTTTTTTTTAACTCATCTTCCCACAATGAAAATTATTTCACTCTCTCTGAAAGGGCACTTGTTAGGCTATGTGTCGTAGTAGGCCTATCCGTAGAAGAGGCAGGACATGACACTGAGAAAACATTGGGGCAGTTGTAAAATAGCCTACTTATTATTTGTAAATTGTGTGCAGTTTAATGTAATGAATCTGTTGCTGTTAAATGATATCTTGTGTTTTCTCCCTCAAAAACTTTTTCTTTTTTTTTTTGTCATAGCAAAACTAGGGGAGACTGCGATGAAATTGGACTAATGATAATCCATTTTTCATCATTTGTAATTTTCAAACGGGATTTTAATGAGGAAAAAACATGGGATGGATTTCTGAACAGACCCCCTGGGCCCAGGCTGCAAGAGACCCAAGGTAGGCTATACCTGCATACTACTCTACTCTATAGGCTACTAGTAAGACAATAAATAACTCTAGAACTAGGCTACCACACAACTGATGATGGAATTTGCTTTTGGTAGGCCTAGAGCAGATCCAATCTTTCAAACTAAATTAAAAAGTATAATGGAGGCCCTCGTTATTCTTGTCGCCATGAAATCTCTGACAATGCTCTGCTGTCCTACTTTGAATGCTAGTGGTCTTGTCAGGTTGGTAAAGGCTTAAAAAATCTTCAGAAATGCATTCTTTCCTCACCGGTAAATTAAATTAAAGTCCTAATCTGTTAAATCAGCCTGTCAATCTGTCATTGTATTGTGGCCTCCAGTTTTATGGGACAACCTTAACTTAATACATTTGTCCAGAAGAGTGTTACAACTCTGTTACAACAACTAGGCTTTATGTTAATGAAAAACAGTGAAAATGAATATACATGTTGTCAACGCAGATCTGCAAATCTCATAGGAGCCACCAGAGATATTTCGGGTTTGTGAGGACTTCGTTGTGTTTCATATGCCTTCAGAGCCCTGCTGGTGTATCCACTAGATGGCAGTCAAAGTTTGATAAGTAGCTCACAACTTCATTGACAAAAATGTATTGGCAGAATAAATAAGGTGACATTTATGGAATGAGATATCTTTTCTGTAGCAGACCACAGATTTTTACACCATGTATCACTGGCTCATACTTGGATTTGCACTCATGAGTAAATGTTAATTAATATTTCCTTATATTTTCACATGAATTATAAGATTCACAGTATGTTGAGCATTTTCTCTCAACTACTATACTAAGACAGCAAGAGTTGAATCTGCATGGCCAGGACAGCCTTAGATATGGAGCCTATAGAAGTAAATGTAAAAATATAGTAGAATATATGGACATAATTCTCCCAAAGGGTTATCACATGTAGCAAACCAAATGCCATAGAGCATATGTTTGAGCAGATATAGGATCAGCAACTGTGATTGTGTTAGCTCCCCATTCTGCTTTCAATATTTAATCTCCTCGCTCTCCTATTCTTCTGCATTGGTATCAGATAGGAGAGGCCATGGAAGGCGGGGTTTGGGGGGGTAGGTACCCAACATCCTCTCAAACTCTATTGTTAGCCAGAGAGGTGAGCATTTATGTAGTCCGTCACTCCAGCTACGGCAACAGGCGCAAACTGAGCAACATGTTGATCCAGTGAGAAGGTCTTCAGACATCTATCCTTTTCCTCCCTGTCTGTCTGTCTCTCTCTCTCTCTCTCTCTCTCTCTCTGTCTCTCTCTCTCTCCCTGTCTGTCTCTCCCTGTGTTTCTCCTCGCTACAGCCCTCATTGGACTTTCAGGATTTGGAATACAGTCATTCCGAGATTGGACTTAGACACCTGGACTATAAGGGACAGTTTGAGGTTTCACGTGCCAGTGCTACCTGAAGCTCCATCCTCCACTCTCTCTGTGGTGTGTCTCTACCCTCAGGGGAGCTGTGGGTTGGCACAGCCCGACTTTTCCGCATGGACACACCTGCCAGAGAGCCTGTCAAGACACCCACGTCCAGTACCGCAAGGATGTACCATCGCGGCCTTTAGAGGATATTACCGAGAGAGTCAGTCCGGTCTGGGTGTCCATTAGACACAAGGGAGCTGGAGACATTAAAGGGTTCTGCGTGAATAGAGGATAGACAAGAGAAGGAGCGAGATGCCTTTCGGAGGATTCGCAGGTCTGAAGGAGCGGGTGCTGAAGCCAGGGAAGGAGGAGGTGAAGAACACTGTTGGAGACTCGCTGGGGAACCTGCAGAAGTAAGTGTGTGTGTGTGTGTGTGTGTGTGTGTGTCTGTGTGTCTGTGTCTGTGTCTGAGAGTGTATGTTTGTGTTTGTGTGTGTGTGTGTAAGTGAGAGAGAGTTAGACAGAGAGATAGAAAGAGACAGAGAGAGAGTAAAAAGAGTGAGAAAATGTGTTTAGAAAGAAAGCTTTGTCAAAAAGCATGTAATACATGCAACAGCACAAAACACAGAGAGGAGATGCAAGGTTCTCTAATTCTATGAAATTCATGACGCTTTATTCGTAAAGTTTTGTAAATTGTTGAAATATTGTTGAGGAGATAAGGCCAATATCTCCTTTACACTGGTGAAAGTATAAAATGAATACCGACTGTTCATATATTAAATTCACATGGCTTTTATCTCAATATATTAATTACAAACACTTTATGACCATAACCACAATCATAAAAGAACTACAGTTCCAAAATCAGTGGCTGTTGTAGGCATGCTGAAGTCTATGCATAATGTGGGCAGGGGGATAGCACAGCACACATGCATTTTTAAGCCGTTATGATGGAGGGGGTTCATAAGATTGTGTTTGCCCAGAGCATCAACTCAGATAGCACCACCCTTGCATGATTTAGAACTACTGTATGTGAGATTCTCCTGTAAGTTGTGATAGTGCTGAGGAGCAGACTGTTCGTTACTCTCCTCTGGCGAGGTTAATACTGTATGTTTTTTTTCAGTTGTGTAAAACAATAAAGATGTGTCAAAAGTATGCCTATAATCCTCTTTAAGCAACAATCTGATACATAATTTCACAAGGGTACAACTAAAGTAATATGGAAATTGCATTTAATAAGTCGATTGCTGTCTTGTGTTGGAGATAAACGCTGATATCTCAGGTAATATCCGGTAGTGGTGTGAAATTGCTCCATGGGTGATTGAGAGGTCTTCCAAACACTCCCATATTATTTTGTTCATAGATAAAACACTTGCAGGTTCCCATCTGTGAAACTGAAAAGGAGAAAATATAAGAAGATAGACTATTCCTTTAAAGTGATAATTACCAAATGCTTACAATAATGTCATATGATGGATCCCCTCTGTTGTATGATGTGAAATACTTTTTTAAAAATCTAAATGAAGATATTTCTTCAAATTATGTATTTAACAATCACGTCAATAAAATGCCCTGGCCAAATGTAAAGATAGAGAGGCTGCAGAAGGAACAAGGGAAGAGAGGAACGTAATGCGTTTAGGGCGACCTGGTCCATTTCCAGAAGGTAACTCAGAATTTATGGTAACAACTTCCATTATTTAGAGACTTATTCATAATTGATTATAGTATTCAGACTTTAAAATGTGTTGTAATTTGTAACCAAGGTCTTAATGATAAATTCCATTCCACTGAGGAGACAAAAACAAACATTAATGGCACAAGTAATTCTTTCAGCTGCACACTTGAATGACATGCAATGCGACGTAAAGAAGGAAATCGAAAATAAAATTAATTTTGGATTTGGACACTTTTGACACTTTTCAGAATCCAGTGTTCTATCATTTTTGTTAAGCAATTACACAAAATGCCCGAGTAAATTATTATACAAATATATGCATTGCTATACAGTAGATGTAAAGAACTCGAGCTGTCACTCTTAGGGCATTACATAAGTAGTTTGATCCCGTTATGTCATTATTTGTAAATAATTAATGATAATTCATCACGTCATTACCGTACATTGTGTTATTCATACCTCAGTTAGAATTACAAAAGGAACATTAAACATTAAACATGGACATTAATCCTTTGAACAATCTGACAGGTGTCTATTAGACAGAGAGTCTTTTGAGCTGAGTGATATATAAGGTGTGCTTTATATGGTGTGAAGCATTTTACTAGTATGTGCGTTGTTCCTTTCACTGCTGTTTTTTCGAAGTTCTGAATATTAGTTAATGGTTCAGTTTTATTTTACAGTTATTTTAGTCTGTTTTTAATTTAAACCTTTTTACTGTTTGCTTCTTGATAAAGTTATAAATGAACCATTTCAACTCTGATTATGAACCAAGAGTGAGACTACAGTAAGTGCAGAGTGGCTATGAGCACCATTTTATGTTCCTGATCACAATCAACTGTTCTCATGGCATTGAACGCTATGGATTTGGTCTATTCTCACATAGGGTTCCCAATAACAGTGTGTAAGTGTAAGATTGTGGATAGCGAGGTACAATCATTTGTTGAGAAAGTAAAGATGCAGCTCAGCCTCTTTGTTCAATCAGTTTGGACTGTAACATTTCAACACAAATCCACTATTGTGTGTGTGATGGAGAGAGTGCACCAGGGAAAGTGCTTCACTCTGGCTTCATGAAAGAGCTGCCCTTTGACAGGGCCTCCATCAGCTCCCCTGCTCCCCCTCAGCCATCTCTACTGAGGGGAACTGAGGGAGTGTGTGAGTGAGGGAGATCAGACGAAAGCCATTCCCGTGTGTAGCGTCAGGCGATGAGAGTGGTAGTGGAACAGGTGTGAGGATGCGGGCAGGTGGATGGAGGTGGAGGGGCGACTCAGAGACGTGCCGTGACCCTCACAGGACACACTTGTCATGATAGAGTCTCCTGGTCTCTCTGGACACTCCAGAACTCCCTCTGTATTGTGACGAGAGAGTCAGGAGAGTGCATTACTCTTCTATGTTTACAACTCCAGACTAGTGCCTTGAAGAAAGGCAAGAATTACACTGTTTTTACATTCACTGCTGTTCACTGCATGTCCTGGCACAATGGCATCACACATTTTATTGAGATCAGGTATATGTTAAATATGTTCCAGGATACTTCAGTTAATAGTGTCAGCTTAATAAT
Organism: Sardina pilchardus; assembly: GCF_963854185.1. Classification (NCBI taxonomy): domain Eukaryota; kingdom Metazoa; phylum Chordata; class Actinopteri; order Clupeiformes; family Clupeidae; genus Sardina; species Sardina pilchardus. The sequence continues at coordinate 20,715,407 of NC_085003.1, forward strand.
CTTACTGTCATAACAAAATGAAATAACATGTCTGTAGTTGAAGTTATGACGTATGATCAATATTCATACTTTAAAATGACTCAACATGACTAGCAGTGTTACAATGCCCTGATATCTCACACAGGATATATAACCTAATTGATTACTGTGCATCACAGGAAGATCGATGGGAGTAACGTGGACGAGGACCTGGTGGAGCTGACGGAGGACGGGCGGCCGGTGTCCATGCCCAAGCGTAGCGCCCCGCTGCTGGACTGCAGCTGCTGCGGACTGCCCAAGCGCTACATCATCGCCATGCTCAGCGGCCTCGGCTTCTGCATCTCCTTCGGCATCCGCTGCAACCTGGGCGTGGCCATCGTGGAGATGGTCAACAACAACACCGTCTACATCAACGGCACAGCTGTCATGCAGGTCACGATCTGACGAGCACCATATCAAAATAGTCAATATTCAAAATAGAGTTTCAACTCAGGCCCTATAGGTCTAAAGTCGAACTAAAGCTTGTTTAATAACTGCAAAATCTATTTGCAAATTTAATATCATGATTAAGATCCTATGCACTGTGATGAGTTGGCTAAAAACTGTCGATGCCGTAAGTTCATGTATAAGAACTTTGCTCATACACCGACTTTGCACTTTGCACAGCATTTAAATTAGGGCCTGAAAGGTTGACAATGATGAAAAACAGGACATGGTTTCAAAATGCACCAAAGAACATCATGACTTTCTAACTCCTCAAAGTGGGGTCTATCTATGTGTTTTCCTCTCCATCTATGTAACTTCTCCATTTGTTTCCCAGCCAGCACAGTTTAACTGGGACCCTGAGATAGTGGGTCTGATCCACGGATCTTTCTTCTGGGGTTACATCGTCACACAGATCCCTGGTGGCTTCATAGCCAACAAGCTGGCTGCCGACAGGTGAGAGATCACTGCATGGTGTGCCACTATTCTGTATATCCTAATGATCCAAACACACTGACACAACAGCAGAGTTTAAGCACCACAAAGATGCATCCTCAGAATAGCAGTGGAATAGCTGCTTGCTCTGAGAGGGTTAATGTTGAGCAGTGTGCAGGTGAGGGGAACTGATGGAGAGATAGCGTCTGTGTAATAAAAGCTTCACAGGAGAGGAGGACACGTCATTGACAGAGTTAATAATGAAAGATCCTTCCTCTGATTTCTTCCCGAAACACCAGCCACGGCAATATTACAAGTCTCACTTACACCCTGTTTTGGAAAAAAAAAATGAGAGAGAAAGAGAGAGAGAGAGAGAGAGCGCAAGAGAGCAGCGGAGCGATAGATAGAGTGTGTGAGGCGATAAAGAGATCTCATCAGGCGAGACCACCGGTGACTCAGGTTCGAGGCCGCTCTGGGCCGCAGTGTTAGCCGTGCAGGAGTCAAATGTCCAATCAAGCTGACAGTGGGAGAATGGGACAGGACGCCAAAGAACAGGATATGAGTGAGAGACGGCGAGGCACAGTCATCTACCAGAAGCTGACAACTGCTTCTCTGTTTGGTTTTAATTTGGTTTTAATGTGCCAGACATGCAGCGAGAGACTGCAGCGTCTAGTGGAACCCCACCCTCTGCTGTCACTCACAATGAGGCTGTCATATGGAAACAAGCGCATATTGAAGATCACAATCAGAAAACCCCACAAACAACCAAAAATAAATGTGTAGCGTACAATAAGGGAACTGATTCATGTGGAAGAAACAAACCAGTCTTTCTTCAGTTTATTCCACTGTAATGATTGTGTAGGGTAATGAGAACACTATAACACTATGGTAGCCTATACAGTATTTTGACCTCTCAACACATCCTCTGTAGGGTGTTTGGGGCAGCCATCGTCCTGACCTCCATACTCAACATGTTCATCCCGTCCGCTGCCAGGGTGCATTATGGCTGCGTCATGTTCGTCCGCATCCTGCAGGGTTTGGTGGAGGTGAGGACACACAACATAAGCACTAGGAGCATACTAATTCATTAGTGCTATTTCCTTACAGATTATTGTTATTCAAGCTTGTAAATTCTGGATTTCCTTGCATGTACATCATACGCCATGACCTTGATAATTATAATCTCTAAATCTATATTAGTAAATAGATTATGATGTATGGATATTTTAATCTGCAATACCATTGTAATTGATCATAGCACCAGATCAGTTACATTGACTGAGAAATGGTGTGTGTGCAGTATTTCACATCTTGTATGTATTAGTGGTGCTCTGGTGCTTCAGACAAACAAAGTGTCCTGGCGACTTAGTGTAAGCCCAGCGTTGCTGCCAGAGTCACATGTATTTTAGATGAGCGGGTGGTGTCAGTGAACACAAACATGTGCTGTGAGCTAGAGAGCTTTGCCATCAGTCAATACAGACTAATGTGTATGCAAATTTCTTATAAACACTGTACTTTCAACATTTCCTTTCAAGATAGTTCTATAATCTAAATAGTTATTTCCCATATTTTAGTGAATCTCCTCCCCTCTGACTTACATCATGAAGACATCATTTTATTTGAAAACTCTTACGATGAACTGATAAATAATTTGAGGCTTGATAAATAATACAAATAAATTATACATTTGTTCTGATTAAAAGCTCTGACAATTGTGACATGTTCATTACTAAATGTACAGTATACAGTATGTAGAATGACCCTCCCAGCAGGGCTAATTTGCTACATACTCAGGTAGCACAGAGCCTTGACCTCTGACCCTGCTCACATTGCTGTCACAGGGTGTCACTTACCCAGCATGCCATGGGTTGTGGGCCAAATGGGCTCCCCCGTTGGAGAGAAGTCGTTTGGCCACCACGTCATTCTGTGGTGAGTTGGAATCTTTGTCTTTACATGAGTGGAGCATATCGACAAGTTACGAATAAGCAGAAAGCATTTGAAAACAATCATGTTTGTAATATGAATTCTGTGCAGGGAACTCAACTTAGCATTTTCTACATGAGGTATTTCATTGCCATATCAAAATTAAATGGAAAATAACAATGTTTTGAGCTTTGGCCTAGCAATATATAAATAAGCAATTATGACTTCAGCCTCCAGAAAATGCATTCATTCTGTGAAGGCCCTTTTCCCAACTGTTTATCCCCACTAGGTCACGTGATTGTCCAGTGTGCTCACGAGGAGCTTGTAGGTTCATGAGATGTGCTCCAGGGCCACCTGATCCCAGCTCTCCCTCCCAGCTGAGCTGTCCTGGTGTAAACCCGCCCAGCAGGCTGGCGGTGTGTTTTGTGTTGCAGATGACTGTCTGTCATCCAGCTCCCCCTCTCCACTTACCGCCACCGCCGCCGCCCCGTAACACCCAGCCCCTCAATAAACTGCTGCCATGGCAACCCACGCTTTTCAAAACCCTCTTGACATGGCGTCTGAATGGAGAAGGCCACACAACGATTCGCCCGCTCCTGTGGAAAAGGCGCTCGCATATTCAGCCAAATGAAGTGTCACTCTCAAGAGCACACTCGTGCTGCCTCCCAACTCCAAACACACAGGCGTATGTGTATGGATGTGTGTGCGTGTATGAATGTGTGTGTGCATGGACATGTGTGTGTGTGTGTGTGTGTGTGTGTGTGTGTGTGCACACCAAGTAATGAAATATACATTACAACAGCTTTTCATTAAAAGCTCATTTCCCTCACAAACACTCACGGTGGGGTGCAGGTGACGCCACCCTCATGGGTGCTCCATCTCTGGAATCAGCCCAGCCAACCGGCTGCTCTCTCACAAACCGCCATGTCGCCGTGCCCAACCGCATCTCCATTTTACGCACTCGCCTCCTGATTAGCGTCTAAACATGCACATAACATAGCCGCAGACTCTGTCATCTGTCATCAGTGACCACCTGCCAGTCTTTCCCAGTCGTTCCTCCCCTCGCTGATGACTGCGTGGCTGATGTGTTGTGCCGTGCTGATTGACTGACAGGCCCGTGTGTGTGTGTGTGTGTGTGTGTGTGTGTGTGTGTGTGTGTGTGTGTTAGGGTCCTACGCGGGCGCAGTGATTGCCATGCCTCTGGCGGGAGTGCTGGTGCAGTACGTGGGGTGGCCCTCGGTGTTCTACATATACGGTGAGAGACACGAGACAAGAAACACACACACACACACACACACACACAATAGTTCAGTTACAGTGACAGTGAACAGTGCAGACACACAACACATACACAGAGACGATTCATGCCTCGGCCTGCTCTTGAGGACATTTTTACAGCACTGAACACTACATTGAATTGGTTGATTTAGATTTAAACTGCAGGTGCAGCTGTGACAACATTGCGCTGAACTTCTTATCTTCCTCTTCCACATCATACCTGATTTAATCAGAAGATTAATTGACTCAAATGAGCTTTTTCCTGCCTGCTCTCCCGCCTCATTCATCTTTCAGAACATTTACAAAATGAAACATCAGATAAAGTGCAGGGCAGATCCAAAGCACTTTTAATTTTCTCCCTGTATCTCTTCACTGAATTTCATACTTTTAGAAGAGTCCATATTTCATGCCTTTGATACATCACAAGGGTAAAAGGGAGAATGATGCATGTTATTACTATGTGTTACAATGTAATTACCACGTATTACAGGCAGCATCCTTATGCTTTGGACCCACGTGCAACACCCAGCATGACAGTGTAATGTGTGTGTGTGTGTCTGTGTGTGTGTGTGTGTGTGCACTGCTCAGGTGTCTTTGGGATGCTGTGGTACATCTTCTGGCTGCTGTTGGCCTACACCAGTCCAGCGATCCACCCCACCATCAGTGAAGAGGAGAAGCTATTCATCGAGACCAGCATCGGGAACAATATGCCCAGTACCACTCAGGTGAGGCCCCCACAGCACAGCTCAGCTCAGCTCAGCACAGCACAGCACAGCACAGCACAGCACAGCACAGCACAGCACAGCACAGCACAGCACAGCTCAGCACAGCACAGCACAGCACAGCACAGCACAGCACAGCACAGCACAGCTCAGCACAGCACAGCACAGCACAGCACAGCACAGCACAGCACTAAAATAATTTATAAGTAATGAAATTCCTTGTGCGCAAGTGTCCATTCAACTACAGAAATAAATTAAAAAGAAAAATAAATAAATAGACACTATAGAAAAAATAATAACAAAAGAGGGGTTGGGGAGCACTTCAGAGACACTCCCATAGTGATAACCCAAGCCCACTTGATTCCTAGTGAAACCCAGTAAATCAATTCTGTAAGTGTGGCTTAACAATTTAGGTGCCTAATGAATTGATTCTGTGAACATGACTCCGCCCCCTTCACTCTGGCATGGTTAGAACATGGATGCTTGTCTTTGTTTTCTGCCAGAAATTCAAGAGTCCCTGGCGCAGGTTCTTCACCTCCATGCCTGTGTGTACATGTATAACTCTAAAGCCCGGCGCCCACCAGAAGCGGCGTTCAGCGGTGTTGGGCGGTCTGGGCTTGCCACGCAGGATTTTAGAATAGTTTTCTATCTCTGTGCGGCTGCTGCGCGGCAGACATTTCCAGTGGGCGTTGCTCCATTGAAAACAATGAAATTCTATTTTTTTTCGTGGTGCGGCGCGGCGCGTACGCTTCTGGTGGGCGTTGGCCTCTCCCTGGCGCAGGTTCTTCACATCCATGCCTGTGTGTACATGTATAACTCTAACTGTGTGTGTGTGTGTGTGTGTGTGTGTGTGTTGTAGAAGTTCAAGACTCCCTGGCGCAGGTTCTTCACTTCCATGCCCGTGTACGCCATCATCGTGGCCAACTTCTGCCGCAGCTGGACCTTCTACCTGCTGCTCATCAGCCAGCCGGCCTACTTCGAGGAGGTCTTCGGCTTCCCCATCAGCAAGGTGCATGATATGTGTCACACTGCAACATGTCAAGCCATGTCATCTCAAATTGACTTTGACCGTCATTTCCCCGACTATTATAGCCGCGGCTTATACATTGATTTTGCAATCAATGTATATCTTCCGCTATGAGGTTAATACAGGGGGGCAGTTAATATGGTGTTCATATAGGTTTGTTTCTTTTAACTAGCATAAAACACTGTCCTGCGGCTTATGCACAATGCGGCTTATATGCGGATAATTACTGTAGTAATTATGGGTAGCCATGTATATAACAGTAGATAGCATTTGTGGGGTGATACATTTAATGAGTTGAGTACTAACATTTTGACTCTCAATGACTTGGCTGTGCGTCTCCCTCAGGTGGGGCTTCTCTCAGCGGTGCCCCACATGGTGATGACCATCGTGGTGCCCATTGGAGGTCAGCTGGCAGACTTCCTCCGCACCCATAAGATCCTGTCCACAACCGCCGTCCGTAAGATCATGAACTGTGGAGGTGAGTGAAGCAAACAACACTGTGGATGGATTCCCCAGTGATGATGTGTGCAGTTTCAGATCCGCAGAGTAACACAGTGAAACAGTGACACCTTTTTTCACAGAAGCTTTCTGACAGACAGTCCCATAGTAACTTGTGACTGCTGCTGTCCCCAATGAATGTATCACATATGCATGTTGGTGAAATTATTTAATTGAATTTTGTGTTTATTATTGGACTGCCTCTCGATATATAGTACTATTAGTCCCTTCGATTAGAAGTCCAAATGTAATTGCTTGACATATTAACTATCCCATGGACGTTGAGGTGTTGCTCTTGTGGTTGCAGGCTTTGGGATGGAAGCCACCCTGCTGCTGGTGGTGGGCTTCTCCCACACGCGAGGAGTGGCCATCTCCTTCCTGGTGCTGGCCGTGGGGTTCAGTGGGTTCGCCATCTCAGGTAGGACGGGCTCTCATCAGGCTGTCCAGGGACTAACACCGGATATAGTGCGCTGGAGCTTGAAAGGCTTTTCTTGTATGCTTCCTTTGTGTGAGAGAGCAATTTGTCTCTGAGAATGGTGCTGATATAAGTGCTGATTCATGTTAATGATCTAAATGTAAATGTGGCCTTTATGGTTCTATTATCATCATCTGGTGGAGTGTTACATGAAGTAGCTATGGATGATGTGTGGGCCTGCATTTGCACTGAGGTGATTTGTCAGAATAAATCCTCATGGTCATAGCACCCAGTAGGTTTAAACAGATTTATTTTACCCCTCGAAAAACAGTAAACTGTTTCTGTGCTCTAACTCTCAGTCACCCTTTACGCAGTAAACATTGTATTTCATGAGAATGTAGATGTCTGTGTCTCTCTCTCCACAGAAGAATTGGTATGAACTTGTCTTTCTCCACATGTTTGTGCCCATCAGGCTTTAATGTGAATCACTTGGACATTGCCCCTCGCTACGCCAGTATCCTCATGGGCATCTCAAATGGTGTGGGCACCTTGTCAGGAATGGTGTGTCCACTCATTGTAGGAGCGCTGACCAAGAACAAGGTGAAGTTTCTTTTTACAACTGTGTGCGTGTGTGTGTGTGTGTGTGTGTGTGTGTGTGTGTGTGTGTATTTATCGCCCAAAATACGCCATGAATGATGTATTCTTTGATTGACTGATTATGATACGATCTCATTGGCTTTGTTGCAGACGCGTCTGGAGTGGCAGAACGTGTTTGTCATCGCGTCCATGGTGCACTACACCGGCGTCATCTTCTACGCCATCTTCGCCTCGGGGGAGAAGCAGGAGTGGGCCGACCCCGAGAGCACCAGCGAGGACAAGTGCGGCATCCTCGGCGAGGACGAGCTCGCCGACGACGGCGAAACAGATTGCGAAAGCTCCCTGGCGGCCTCGGCCAGGAAGAAGACCTACGGTGCCGTGACGACGGACCACGAGTCGGGACGTAAGCAAGGCTGGAAGAAGAAACGAGGGGTGACCACGCAGGAAGAGGAGGAGGAGGACGAGGAGGACGAGGAGGGCCAGTACCACTACGAGAACGGGAACTTTCAGGAACAATATCAGTGACACTGAGAGAGGATAGTCCACTGGATTATCAAGCATTCACTCAGAAGAGTGGCATCGTTCATCAGTAGACCCATCTCACCAAGATGAGTGATTTAAGAAAGGACAATTTTGCTGCTTTAATGAATTGACTCATTTACATATTTATGGCTGAATTTGACTATGTTTTGCTCCAAACACAAACAAACCCAATTCATTTTGTAGGCACCCTGAACACTGGGACTGTCTTTTCCTGTAAATTAGCATGTTGATTCCTGTGACCAAACACGGTGCCAGATATGGTAAAGTCGGCTGACTTTTGAAAGTCATGAAGTTTTGGCTACAGTTCTTGCTTTGCACAAGACTTTGAATCAAGCAACTGGTGAATGAGAGTCAATGATGTACAGTTTGCTGAATAATGTCTCCTCACGGCACATTACACACTACAGAATCCTCCTTATGTGACATTGTGACCAGTCACGTTTAAATTGCAAATGCAGTAGATTTGACTTAGCAGTCGATTGTTGAATTGTGATGTGTTGATTTTTCCGTACCTCAGAAAGAGTTATTTGTTTGTTTACTCTGTAGAATTAATTGAAGTAGTTGTACATACCTTCTGATTCAATGTTTCAATTCAGATTCAACCATTCAATCCTGAATCATGAATCATGAATCCCTTTTATACATCACTCATATTAAACTCCCTTATATAAAAAATTATATGGCAGAAAGAAGAGGTATAGCTTTTCTCTGAGACTTGTAGTGGCTAGGAGAATCCAAACTATATTATTATGGCATAAAGCATGTCAGTTCAGTATTCTCTGAGATTGTAGGATAGAGTTAGCAAACTGTAAGGGTATGTCTTGGTGCCCACAAAGCAGATGCACTTTCTGTTTCAAGTTAACATCATTAATTTGGCCTCCTTTGTGAAAAGAGATGCTGTGCTATACAGTACATGCATTTGAATAGACATTAAGTGGGTAGAGTTCAGTAGACTGGCATGTGTGTTTTTGCTGAGGTAAAGGATGTTATACTCTCTTTGGGTAGAAGCATTCACCTTTTCATTAACTCTCACCTCAGCACACTGTGTAGTGTAGTACGACATTTATTGCACAGAGGTACATTATTGAGGAAACCATGCTCAGATTCATTAAATATTTATAAAATACTGCCTTGCAGCCTGAAAGGCATGAAATACTCCTGACAATAAAAGCAGCAGATTCACTTGAATATGGACTAGCTGACCCTTAAGGCCACAAACAGTGTGGAAGTCAGAGGGTTATTTCGTTTTCATTTTTTCTATTTTCCTGTTCAAAAGAATTAGTCCCCTGTTATCATAACAACCATGTTTCACCATCCCCAGCCCTCTTTGGTTGAATCCTTCTTGATTCTGTATATGAAACGCAGTAGTGAGAATAGTGTACATTTAGTGCTGAATGTTTTGTGTCAGCTATGCAATACAAGCCATTTAGATGGTGGATGTGTGAACATGCCCAAAAGCACTGTATGTCTCCGCTATACAGAAAGCCCCTGGTTGTACCGAACCCGCCCGTTTCTCTGCCTTGTTAGCTTTACGTGTGCTGTGGTGGACCTCCTGTACAGTACGTCTCTGTTCTGCACCCACACATCACACCCCATTGGCTCATCAGGAGCAACCAATCATACTCTTGTATAGGCTACTTATGGTGCTGTGACAGAGACATGTAAGACAGGATATTTAGCTTTATCACTCAATGTGGAGGCCTGCCCACTGTTTTGAATGTTTGACTATTTATTTAATTGTACTGTTTACATGACTGAAGAATGAGTAAAAAGTGGTCATCAGACCATACTGTGCAATTATTCCCTCATCACGTTTGAGAACCTTTTTTTACTTGTGAAGAGATAAAAGACAGTTTACTATAATGATGGTACTCCAGATATACTTTCATTTATGAGGTTAAAGTTCTGAACCTGAATTGCAGGGAAATAAAGGAAAAACACCTAAACATGTGCAATGATCAATCAAATTGATATAGTAGTTTGGTTCAGGTGAAACAGAAAGACAATAAAATGCAGAGAACACAATGGACACAGCTATGTCTTAGAACATCTCCCTGACTCATGGCACAGTAATGAGGTATGCTGCAGGCATGACCATAGCACCAGTAGCTTCTTATCACTCGAGCTTATCAGCTAAACTGGGATGTGTTTCAAACAACACATTACACAGTATTTACGTTACAAGGTTCAAAAGAGCCCACTTAGTCATTGTTAAGATTGCTAAGGACTCGGTTCTCTCTGCTTTCCATCACTTCTGAGTAAACATCCTTCCGACTTATCACACTCTTAGGAAACATACACAATAGCCACAGTAATTATTTTATACAAGAAGATAAATTCTCAAATTAGAGTGCTTTGCTTTCTCTTTCAGTTTCATGCTGTATCACTGACAGTGTAGGCTACCATTCGTCTGATTCTTTTCTGTAGTGTAGACACTAAACTAAACTGTATTGAAATGCATTCTTTGAAAGATATGCAGTACGAGCTAGAATCCAACTGCTATTTACACTTTAGTTCTGTATATAGTCGCTGAGTGTTTTACTTTATCTGCTTTTATGCGAGTCCTTCTGTAGATAAATCTCAGGAAGGTTCAAGGTCATGGACTTTGTTATAGCACACATTTTCAGTAATTTATTTTGTTACTGACCTTGGAAACTTTTATTTGAAAAGGTGGTTAACCAACCTCTCTTCAGCTGTTTGATTGTCTTCTCTATCTCTATCTCTATCTCTATGTCTCGTCAAATTTTATGGTTTGGCAATGGCAACAGAACAGTAGACACTGTAGATTGCTACAGCTGATTTTGAAGATATCACCAGATATTCAAGGTTTTGTGAACTATTTTCATGACGCAGTGACATTTTTTAACACGGGCGATGGATGGGCAGTCCCGTCTAGATCCAAGTTAGAAAATGGTTTTAGCACAACTGTTTTTTAAAAATGAAAAGACAAATAGAAAAGTTTGGCCTGTTTTTCGAGGAATGGATTTCTGTAGTTAGGGAGTAATGAATTCTGAACATGTCTTTAGACTGACGGATTCCTCTGGCCCAGTGTGATCTCTCTCACTGACCAGAGACTCCCGACATTTTTGGAAAAGGATCCAGGGACGTGTCCTTCTCACAAGGCCATCCCGGCACCCCCGCCACTGAGCGACGTGTACGCAAACAGCCAGCAGCCAATGGCAAAGGTTCTGTTTATTTCGGGTGCCGTCTGTTGACACAGAAGGGCCTCTGTGGATGGAGCAAGAGCCAGTCAATGATTAAGAGGTTGTTTTTAGACATATGCAGAGCTATGCTGCATCACAGCGGGCCCCATCCCTAATCCCATAAACCACAGCATGGCTGATCAGAGCTGGAGTGGGGAGTGAAGAGGGACCCTTCACATGTCACGTGCCCAATGCGGAGAAATGACCAGAGGCAAACTCCATTCACAGTGATAAGAGGCTCCAAACAGTTCACAAGGGAGCTTTAATGAGGCTCCAGAGAGCAGAGGAGCTGAGGGTGCACTTTTTTTTTGTTTCCCTGTAGCATGAAGAGCTTCTTTCTCAGGGCAAACTAAAAGTGTACGACAGTTTGCCAAGGTACACTAGCAGCAATCACCCTTGCCCAGTTAGGTGGGCACATTGATGTCTGCATGCAACCAATGAAATCAGCAGAGGTTTAGTTCAGTTTGCGCCGCACGTCCTATTGATTTGTTTTTTTCAGCATCTGTGCGTAAGGTAAGAATGTGAGTCGTGCATGTCCAAGGCACTCTAACTAGCCTCCACCTGTCCTACATCGCAGACACCATGCGCTGAACTTGGTGCTGGCAAGAGATATCACACAGCAAACAGTGTGCAGTTTGGATCAAAGTGAGTTTACGCTGTGGCAGTACACTATTACCTGTGTGCTGATTGGTACTTGATTTCTTTTCATTTATCGCAAGTCAAGGTCCACAGCAAAGGGTGAAATCATAACACTAGAATACTACAGTGATGGACCATCACATGAGCATCATATAAAGCATGTGCAAAATCAGATTATTAAACAAACAAGACTCCAGTTTATGTGTGAATTGATGTGTTTATTTTGATATGATGTGTATAAGAGTGTAGGCGTGGGATGGTTCTTATCAGGCCTCCAGGGAATAATTAGGGCCTCCCTCTTTCCCAAAATCTTTTTTTTTTTTGGGGGGGGGGGGGGGGGGGGGGGGCTGGTGATGGCCATTAGAGCTGGGAGATGGAGGGCGGGCAGTGCAGTGCGTTTGTGAAGAGCGCAGAGGATAGTTTAATTAATAACCACGGTCCCCTTTCACCATGACCCCAGTCCGGTCTGTAGCAGCCCCAGACTACACAGGAGAGATGTCTATTTGCAAATATTAATGGTGTGGCTTAAACGTGGATCTAAGTGAAAGGCCACCGGCGGCGGAGCACATTTTTACAGCAAAAGAGGAACTCTGGAGCTCAAATGACTGGAGAACAAGGTGAGCGTGTGCAATTCTTGGTGTTCATGGGGCTGCTCGGGCCCCCCGCTGCCTGTGGACTTGTTAGCGGCGGGGATAAGGACGCTCGGAGGGTCTTTTCATTTCCGCGTGGGGGTCTGCTCGCACTCCAGGGAAATTAAACAGGCTGAATTTCCTCTCTCGGAGATTAGATTTATGGCACAAATGTGTAGCTGTGATTTAGCATTCTCCAAGCCTGTGGCCTACAACTCTACTGTTATATGGTGTACCAGACTCAGCAGGGAAATATTAAAGAACCCCCACCACCACCAGTTTTAACCATGAGTCTTTTGTACAGACATCAAGGGATCCACATATACTAGTATTTCTAATAGAAAAGCAGCATGACATGTCTTTGCCAATTGATATGATGACAGTGTTCAGGGCTGCTGGATTGGCTCCAAGTGCAACTACCCGTTTTAATTCTGCCTCTTACCTCTCTCTGTATCTCACTGTCATGGTACATATTACATGTCACCAGGACTGGTCGGGGGACCTTGTGAGCACTGCTTTAGCAGTGGGATTGTTTAGTATTGATATACATTGCAGATTCTTATGTATTTAGATTATAGATTATTGATATACTGTAGGTTGCAGTGTGGCCAGTGAATGCTATCCGAGAAGGCAACCTTTCTAGTGTCCTTCCTTGGTTAAGCATGGCAAATTAGTGGGCTGACTGATGTATTAGGACTTCTCATCTTTATGACGTAAAGTCACATAATAAAATACAAAACACAACATTAGCCTACATGTAGCCTCAAAGCAAACAGTAAAGTATGCTGTGAGTTTTAACGGACAGCTGACGTACTTGCCGATGTCACTGTGACAGCGCAGTGTTGCTGTCACACGGGTCTGGTATGGTGTGGTCTGGTATGTCATGTCAAGAAGGCCATGAGGGTGGGTGGGTGGATTGGGGTTTGACAAACAGTAGGAGATAGGAGAGGAGGCTCCAAGCTGGCCACCCATGGTGTGTCATAATATCACACACCACTACCACCGACATCTTGAATACGGAAACACAGTGCTGTATACAACTGAATATTTTGTGTCAGTTATGCAATACAAGCCATTTAGACAATGGATGTGTGAAGTTGCCCAAAAACCCTGTTGGTCTCCATTACAGAAAAGCCCTGGTTGTAATGAACACACCTGTTTCTCTGCCTTGTTAGCTTCAAGTGTGTTGTGGTGAAAATCCTATCTATGGACCCACTTACATTCATTGGCTCATCAGGAGCAAACGCCTATCATGAGCACGGAAAAGGGTGTAATTTGTACCGTCCTATCTTCCCCTTCGCTGAATTGAAGTCAGGAAGTACTAGACTTACAGCCGCGTGTCGTGTGTGGAGGCATCCTGTCACCTAATGCTCTGTGCAGTCTCATCACCAAAGGCTTAAGGAGTTAAGACTCTCTGGGACCAGCCTGAGAGTGAAACCCGTTGGCTGGGCCAAGCTGACCCTCAGGGCCAGGTCATCAGAGCCTTACCATCCAGCAATGGTGGAATGGCACAACATGGAGGCATACCTGGACATCATATAATACAACAGTTAGTGCCAGTCTAGCTAGCTAGTCACGTATTTATATATTTTATCTAGTTTATAATGTGCCACATTCTTATCAACCCCAATCTCACTCGTGCCATATTGCTTACAGTAAATGCACTGTTAAGATCAAAGGTCACAAACCTATACAGAGTGAATTAGGTCAAAAGCAAATGGTTAGGTGAGAGTAAATCCTATTGGAAATCATAGACACATGCACATTTTACAATACAAATACAAATACAAAAAACTTTATTATCCACAAAGTGGAAATTCGTCTTTAGTTTCACCATAAAACATACAACATACAACATACAGGTCAGACAAGCACCACACATTCAATTTCAGAAGCACTGCATATCGTATGAAAAACAGACAAGCCTGGCCAGTCAATAAATACCAGTCAATAAATAAATAGGCCTAAGCACTCCATGCATTGCTAGGCTAGCTAATAAATATGATAAATAACTGACTTAAAAAATAACTGAAGTACTTCCAGTAAGAGTCCCTGCACTGTTTATCGCCCTGATACCATTGGGGACAAAATCATAATGCAAAGTCAATAAAAGTAAAAAAGAGTGTTAATCATAATAAATGGTATGATAGAATAGTATTATAATTATGTTTTATGTTTTATATATTTTACCAAAGCTTATATTTACATTTATATTATATTTATAGGTTATATATACATTTTACATGTTATGATATGGTGAGATTACAGTATGGTACAATAGATGACGCAAGACGTGACTTTTGTTTTCTTAAAGAGAGTCACTCTCATTGTAAGTGCTGTTACATGCAGATCTACATGCCTTTATCATTCTTCTAATTGGTGATTTTTAATGATTTGTTCTGTCTTTCAGGATCCTTGGATATCTAAGCTCTCTCCCAGACCTCTTTTCTCTTCAAGCATCCTGACGGAGAGTTGTTTTTTCCTCTGTGCTGAACCTGAGGAAGTGTTCTGAATGAATGACTGGGTGGGCCCAGACGTCAACGTGGTGGGGCCCCTGCAGGTGCCAGCCAGCGATGGCTTCTGTCTCGCAGAGAGCTCCCACTTCTTTGGTTAGTTACTTGCCATCCCTTTAAAATCATCTCATCTGGAACTGAATGACTGCCCACCCCTTTAACCTCTTTCATCCTGTATTGTTCTAAGTGAGTTGTAGTTTGTATGCCTGAGACAGGGTGATGCCTGGAATAGGTGGTCTTATACAATTTCATAGGGCGATGTTGGTGGAAAAATACTTGCTATGTAATACTGTGTACCAGTGCAAAGTCCAAGTCTCTCAGCATTTGAAGACTAATTGCTGAAATATCATTATACAACACCCACAGAAATAAAGTAATTAATGCCTAGAGCTAGGGGCAGTAGGAGTAGCTGTAACGTCCAGTGATAGTGTGTTGGACAACTGACTGGAGCCTCCCTCACCTGGTCAGGCCACTTGAGTCATACAGTCTCTATCTTTTAAAACAGCCACACCTGTCTCAATATCACACCACTAGACAGAGGCTTGTCACAGTGTGAGCTCCTTTGACGAGGAACAAGCCAACCACCTGTGACAACGCACAAAAATGTGACTTATCAGTTAATGAGCAACCATGGCAACCTTTGGTCCCCTTGGCACTCTTGAGGTAGGCAGCAAAGTGCTTCACAGAAGCGGATCTTCTCTTCGGGGTAGTGGATCTTCTCCTGTGCCATGGAATAGGCTGAGTTTGGGTTGTCAGAGCCACTGGATTGAACAGGGGCTGGATATATTTCCCCCTACCTTGCTGGGGTCACCCTGAGATGGCCATGGTCCAAGAGAAGTCCCAAGGAGGTCAGTGGCGGCACCCGAAGCCCGGTGGACAGCATGCAGTTCAGTGTGTCTATTGTGGTCTGATCAGATGGCGGGTCAATGACCATTTGTGAGCATGATTACTACCAGAGTAGAGGGAAACTACTGTGACATGTTATGGTTATGGTTATATTTATGGCTGCATAGCAGACGCTTTTGTCCAAAGCAACTAATAATATTAGGCCTACAATAGTAAAAACATCTTTGGTTCATGAATGTTGGTGTTTCACCTCGACTATGAAAGCTCCACTGATAGTTTTGATCTACTTTCTGAAGGGAGATAACTATATAACCCTTTTCACTTATGTATTCAATAAACTATCGTCAATCTATTATTAGATTTGAAAATTGTTTTCCTGTCATCATCACTACTATTGCCACAGGTATCTGTTCTATGCTAACTGCTACCTGTACATTAACAGTCATTTGAGTATTTGTTGATGTTTTAACTGGACATGGTAAATGTTCAGGTTTGACTTTGTAATACCATACTAATCAGCTTCTTGCAACAGCTCCTTACAGACAGCGGTGTGAGTAGCAAAGATTATGTAAGAGCCAAGACAGCGCCATTCTGTGTGAGGTGGAAGAATTCAAATGTTTTAAGGGCTTATTTTGTAATATCTCTCCAGTAGAAATGTACAATGACTTCTGCATCACAGCATTCACAGAACCATTCAAACCCAAGTGATCTCTCTACTCCTCTGTGCTGACTGCTGCTGTCTTGTGTTCCATCTCAGATATACTGGCAGATCAGGGCAGCCCCCTTCTACCAGATCCCGAAGTGCTTCCTTTCACGTGCTATCCCAGCATGCAATACCCCACGATGGAGCCCACAATGTCGTCCCCGTCGTACTACTCCAGTCAGCACTACTACCCACCGTACAACTCAGAGGACTGGTACTCTCAGCCCAGCCTGTACGAACTGAGGAAGGGGCCCCTGGAGGGTGCCAGCTTTGAGGCTGAGATGGAGGACACCTCCGTGGCAGTGCCTTCCGTGTGCAAGAGGACCCGACACGGCTCCCATCCCGGCAGGGTCAAAGGGGAGGAGCTGTGCGTGGTGTGTGGCGATAAGGCCTCTGGGTATCACTACAACGCGCTCACCTGTGAAGGCTGCAAAGGTAAGGCCAGAACTCATCCCCTGTGGCCACAGTCAACATACTCTCACACAACCAAACATCTCTACAGCAGTAATAATCATGTAACAATGCAATAATAGTGGGATTGATCAGAGCCGATGTGATAACATGTTACGTAGAATAGAGGGGTGCTGAGAGAATGCAGATCTCAGTCAAACATCTCACAATGTTAAAACTCCGTGTTCTGCCCCTGGCTCCAGGTCTGCCATCTCCTGTGGCCCTTGCCACATCCTTCCCAGTTTCTTTATAACTGGCAAGGTCGTTTTTTGCTTATGGACAGACAAGCAAACCAACAAATGACCATAAAAACACACCTTCTTTGGCACTAGCATAGTTAACTAGATTAAGGGCCACTGTGTCTAGAGCAGAGAGTTTTTAGACAAGTCCACAGTTTGCCCTGAGTGCTTGTCATGCCAGATGGCATCAAGAATGCATGAGCAGAGGTTTCCATTCATACTCCCTCCCCACACACACACACTTGACATATTTGATGGTGCAGAGCCATGAGGAGATACAAAAGGAGAGATTATAAGCATGCGATTCAAAAGACAAGATGGACATGCAAGAAAGGGGGACCTGGAAATACACCTGAGTCCCATTGTGCATGAGTTCCATAGATCTGATGCAATTTATAAAGCAGTAATAATTGCTTCAATATTAGCTTTCACGTGGACAGGTTTTTTTGTGCAGAGGGATGACATGACATCTGACCCTTGTCCTATTTGTAGCTGTGGCAAAATGGCGCGCGTCACCGTGCGCGACTGCAAGTGTAATTCCACCTGTGCGCGGGGACAAAGGCTGGAGGGCAGGCTCGGGGCCCGGTGTCCTCTGCGCTGCGGGCTTGGCCGCCTCCGTGCGTCCTGTTCGGCCCGCCGGGCTCGGGTTCCCTCTCGGCTTTCTGCTGAATAAAGGCACCGGCAACCAGAGCCATGCCGCGCCATGCAAACTTAATGTGTGTCATTGTGTTCAGCACCCTACGCTAGAATGTGTAATTACCTGTGCCTCAACTATTTTTTGAGCCTGCGTGTGTGTGTGTGTGTGTGTGTGTGTGCGCATATGTGTGGGCGTGTGCATTGTGTGCATACGTACTGTATGTGTGTGTGTGTGTGTGTATATGTATGTGTATGTGTTTGTGTATGTGTGTGTGTGTGTGTGTTTGTTTGTGCATGCATATGTGTGTGTGTGTGTGTGTGTGTGTGTGCGTGTGTGTGTGCGCGTGCGTGTGTGTATGTGTGAGTATGGGCACAGGAGGGTAATACTTGTGATGTATCACCACTAGAACCTCTGACAGGACTTTGCTGGGGCTAAATATCTCACTGAGGGCAGTGAATGTCCATGCTGTGGTGCTGTGCTGTACTTTATCATTCAGAATGACCCCAGGTATCCTGAGTAGCTGTATTGTAGTTCCTTATGTTATGAACTTAATTGTGAAGCTGAAAGTGACACATTTTCAAAGGCATCTACAGTAACTTACACAATTACCAACCATGTCAGTGACGTCATGAGACTGATGTTTATCACATCTGGAATGTTTGATTAGGAGCACTGTCTGTTTTCCTGTTCTCTAAATGAAGAGTTCAGAAGCAAATGCCTCTAAATGCTAGCCTGACTCTCGCCAGACCCTTGTAGTTCCGCCATGCTCCACCAGAGGCGTTTCGCTGAGCTCCACACAAGGGTCTGGACGCGAGGGCAATCCAAACCCCTGCCAGTGCTCAAAAAATGAGCAACCAATCAAGAGCGCCGAAGCGAGTGTTTGATTCAAATAACAATGGCGGCACGTAGCGAGGAGTCTTGTGCTGACATTGATTCTGCTATTTCAACCGTTTTGTCGAATCTATCGAGTATTCATTCTTTAAAAGATTAACAGAGAATAGTTTTGAAGACATTTATTGGTGGCAAGGATGTTTTTACTCTTCTTCCGACCGGGTTTGGCAAGAGCTTGAAGAAGCCTAGGACGTCATTCAAGATAACAGGCAAATGCGAGGATGTTTTACAAGGACCCGCCTTCATAAATACATCTCCTATCGAGAAGTCCCAGATCCTTGTGTGAAGCAGACAGCGAACTACAGGATCTGGCGAAAGTCAGGTTATCTAAATGCCTCCTCCATCAAAAAAATGAGATGACAATGGTGAGGGAATGCTCTCCACACATAGTATACATTACTGTAATCAAACAATTTCGCTTCAAAACCTGCTAAATATCATTCTCTTCCTGGTCTCAAATATAGATGTGAGCAAAGACCTATAGGACCCTGATAAAAAATGCTAATTTAAAAGAAAAGTGGTTAGTCCCATATTTCAGAAAGTATTACAGTAATCACACCATAATGTAATACATGGAGTGGTGCCTGAGGAGAGAGTGCACGTGCAAAGTTATGTACAGTAGTCCACACTGATTACTGGCAACTCAGTCATCACAGTTCTACTGTACGTGATGATTCAGTGTCGTGAATATGGGTCATGTTGATATTAAGGGCATTGACCTATTGTACCTGCTGGCTACAGTATATTGAGAATTGATCTGAGATCAGTTCTCAGTTGTTCATGTGAGATTAGAATCCATCCAAAGTGAGGGAACTGAGGTTGAGGACATTTTTACTACGAGGAGCCCATAATAGCACGTAACTTGCAGACGTGCACAAAAACCAAACCGAAAATAATCATCTGTGTGGCTCTTTTTGGGCAAACAAGATGTTACACGATACAATGACATGCAGGGCTTGAATCAAATATCACTGGCACGTTATGATATACAGTAGTAGTCACCAGTATCAAATGACCTGTTAATGTTGCATTTACTGTATTATCGATCTAACAATATGCTTCAATATCAGTATGTGCGCCTTTGTCTTTGTTTGTGTGTGCATGTGTGTGTGTGTGTGTGTGTGTGTGTGTGTGTGTGTGTGTGTGTCTGTCTGTGTGCACGGTTTTATGACATTTGCTCATGATAACCTCTGCCCACAGGCTTCTTCAGGAGGAGCATCACAAAGAACGCCGTGTACAAGTGCAAGAGCGGCGGCAATTGTGAAATGGACATGTACATGCGCAGGAAGTGCCAGGAATGCCGACTCCGGAAGTGCAAAGAGATGGGAATGCTGGCAGAGTGTGAGTACACATGACCTGGGAATACTACTATACATGCATGGGAATACAAGCACACTTTTGTGATGTGTGAGTACTTTGGCATCATGTGTTTAGGCTTGTACTGTACCATTGTACTGTAAACAACATGATAGCTGGGGTATGGATATTCAGCTTCGGTGTTGTTCATTGGCTGCTGGCATCCACGCCTTTCCTGTTGAAGGATAATCTGAGAAAGAGTGACCTGATGCCTGGAAAGATGGAAACACTATCAGAGCTGAAGTATGGCAAAGTACCAGGCCCCATGCCAAGGGGCAAGGGGTCTATTAGTATTTACTTTCTTTTTTGGAGCAGCGTCTATTTGTTTGTGTGTGTGTGTGTGTGTGTGTGTGTGTGTGTGTGTGTGTGTGTGTGTGTGTGTGTGTGTGTGTGTGTGTGTGTGCGTGTGTGTGTGTGCGCGTGTGGTGTGTGTGTGTGTGTGTGTGTGTGTGTGTGTGGTGTGGTGTGTGAGTCTGTGTGTGTGTGTGTGTGTGTGTGTGTGTGTGTGTGTGTGTGTGTGTGTGTGTGTGTGTGTGTGTGTGTGTGTGTGTGTGTGCATGTGCGTGTGCGTGTGCGTGTGTGTGTGTGTGTCTGTGTGCTTTCTGGGAAAAGACAAAAAGAAATGCTCTGCTTCAGTACCAGGAGAAAGCTGCTGCCACCACTCACAGCTTAGACCTGATAAATTATGATACTGTACATTATGTGATATTAGTCCTGCGTCAGTGGACTAGATCTGGGATCACCACTGACCTGGCCATCTTGGGCCTTTTGCAATTTGGATGGGTTTGAATTATTAAAGTGACACTGTGAAACAATTCACCTCTTTTGAGAGAGTTTTACGAAGGCAACTAATTTTAGTGTCAAATGAATGGAGAATGAAGATGGTAATGGCATACAAGACATAAATATAACAAAGGAAGAAATGCAAGCAAGGTTTATCAGTGTTAAGTGCGCTATCGATGGAGTTCACAGGGTTTTCGTGAGCCTTTCGTCAGCCTCTTTGAGCCTTCTCTGATTGTTGGTCCTTTTTCTGAGAGCTTATGAAAAGGCATAACACTTTGCTCTGTGCTTTTTATAAAAAAAAAAGCTTCATGTTGAAGTGCTGTTACAGAATTGTGTTGTAGCCTTTTATGCAACGTGACGAACCATTTTCCACAACATTAAACTGCAAATTACAAGCTCACGTTAGCACACCTCAGCAACTAACTCAGAATACCTGCAAATTGGCAGATGTTCGGATTGGAATGATACTGCTATGTCATCTGTCAGAACATATGGCGGCTCGTTGACGTCACAAGGATAAACAAAAGTAACTGACAGAGACCGAGGGTGAGGAGTGTGTTTTGGCGTGGTATGGGGCTTGTTAAGATCCCAACTTTCAACTTATTTCTGATTATTCTTCAAAGAGATCAGGCAGTCATGCAATGCATTTGAACAGCATTTTGTATTGGCAACACACATACCATTATGCACACTCATATGCATGTGCATAACACAAACACACCTTTTTTTATATAACTCAATGTCATCCAATCCTCTTTGCATACAAGTGTGTGTCTCTCTGTGTGTGTGTGAGTGTGTGCGTGTGTGAGTGTCTGCCACAGAGAGAGCTCATTTCTAATTCTGTTGTGAATGCCACTGAGATGCAGCCTGTCACACAACACTCAATGGAAAGGTCCTGCCATTGTTGTTCCTGAAGGGATGATGTGGCTGGAGAGGCTGAGGGAGGGTGAGAGTAGGATGGGGGGAAGAGAGTCGGGGTGGGGGGAGGTCAGGTTGAGTGGTAGGTAGGCTCAATGAGGAATTCATTAAAGGTCAAAGACACTGGGTTTACATTAGCAGGCCCAACCTCATGGCACTTAATAAAATACGCACACAAACCCACATGCGCACAAACTCACCCAGTTGGTTACACGACACATCGTTACACCTACTCATTGGCTGACGCGTTTATCCATAGCAACTTGCATTATGTCAGTTATCACAAGGACCAGTCGAGTGCTTTGCTGAAGGGCACACCAGAGACAGCCAGGACATGAATGCACACCTTGTCTGGCGACTGCCAGCCCAAATGTATGTAAATGAATAAGTATAAACTGGAGGCAAGTAGTGGAATTTTGAGCAGGCATTTGACAGAGTTGGAGGAGGGTGTGTGTGTGTGTGTGTGTGTGTGTGTGTGTGTGTGTGTTGGGGGGAGCTGTGAGGCAGAGGGAGTCCTCCGGAGCTCCTGTTGCTCATGCATAGTGTATGGAGGTGTTTATAAATATTGTAGGCAGCAGGCGTTTACAAACCTGTCTGTTGGCACTTTACAGCGAGTCAGGTCTGAGAGTATTTTCATGAGGTTGAAAAGCTTGTGTTTCTTTGAAATAATAAACCATGTTCCCCATTGTCAAAGATATTTTACCGTAATTTCACTTATCAATTTATCATGTCTGCAGTATAGTGCTGTAATTCATCAAATATGAAATTCAAGGGAACTGGCAGCCATCTGTCAGATACCAAACCTGAATTCTTGTCGTTGACTTGATCAGAGATGTTTCCCTTTCCACTGCTTTAATCTGGTTTGATACCTCATCACTCAGAATTACGGAAAGTCTACTGCCACTTATTATCACTGTACCATCAGAAATCACATCCAGCATGTTAAGGGAGTTAAGGGTAACTGCGATTTCAGTGCAGTATTTTCTGTTCACTAAAGGTTCACTAAAAGTTACTGGCACTCATAATGATGTGTTGTCCTCTTCAGGTTTGCTAACGGAGATACAGTGCAAGTCCAAAAGGCTCAGAAAAAACACAAAGAGCTCCCCGGGGGAGTCGGCAGGGGACGACCCAGAGGGGGCAGACTGCGGCGACACCAAACAGGTCACCTCCACCACCAGACTCCCAAAGGTGACCCAACCTCTGCTCTTTTTTTTTTTTTTTTTTCACATTGAGGACACGTGTGTAGTCGGGAAATTCACAGGAAGTTACATCAACGTGTTGCCAAATGTCTGGCTTGAAAACATGCTGCCTTAAACCCACATGTTATCAGTGGTGTGTAGGACGACTGCAATGCGTTGAACCTGGTCACTCATTTTATATGCGAGAAGTTGGCAAGCACAGCAGTATGCTCAGGTTTTATGATAGTTCAGTGGTGTCGTTCTCCTATCTCAAGGATAGCGCTCAAACGTTGTGTAATATTCAACCTGCGTGTGTTGGAGCTAGAATGGGACAGCTATGGGGATGTTCAGTATGATGCCACTGCGTGTGTTGGAGCTAGAATGGGACAGCTATGGGGATGTTCAGTATGATGCCACTGCGTGTGTTGGAGCTAGAATGGGACAGCTATGGGGATGTTCAGTATGATGCCACTCACTGTGTAACTTGGTTTGTCTTGATCTTCAGGAAAAAGTGGAACTCAGTCAAGAAGAACAGGCTCTCCTAAATTACATTGTCGATGCTTACAATAAACATCGAATCCCTCCAGATATGGCAAAGAAACTGGTATGTGACTTTCCTTTGTACAACTGGTAAAGTGCAAATGAATTCCCCAGTGGCTCCTGTCTTGAGTCTTGAGTTGAAACAATAATAGTGTTACAAACGTTAAGGTATGAAATTCCTTAGCACCGCATGAGTGTTGGCGTTCCAACTAAAGGCAGTAAAAGTCATTCCTCTGCCACTGTTCTCTGGGCTTATGTAACTTATTGCTCCACTGAGCGGGACGTTGACTCACCTTTTCCCTCCATCTGATCTCCCGCTCCCACTCCCCTCGCCTGTCTTCAGCTCCAGGAGCAGTTCAACGCAGAGGAGAACTTCCAGCTCCTCACAGAAATGGCCACGAGCCATGTCCAAGTCTTGGTGGAATTCACCAAAAATATTCCAGGTTTGGAAGCCTTTTGGAAGCCTTTTGTATTCAAACCTGCTATCTATTTATCATCACCTGTGCCAATAAAAATCCAATATGCATGTAGACTAATGTTTAATTAAAGGAGTGTAGCTCCTACAGTATTTCACCACAAACTCATTTTGGCTCTCAGATAGTCCTTACATTTTCAATCATATGTGGTTTATGGAACACAGCCATGGACAATGTAAAAAAATAATAACTTAGCATACTTTGATAGACCACCGTTAGGGGAAGCTGAACGTTCTTCTGTGAATCTTTAAACAGCAGACAAAGATAACTTGGTCCATCCATTCTGGTATCAGTTAAGCTAACTGGAATAGACTAGAAAAGGTTGCCGTGTACCAGGGCTGCAAACTAACATGATGTTTGAGGCACTATGATGGATTACTCATTACTGGATTTCACAGACAAGACTAAATAAGTGATTGTGTTATTGATTTGTTTTTTTTTTATAGATGATATTT
Organism: Sardina pilchardus; assembly: GCF_963854185.1. Lineage (NCBI taxonomy): Eukaryota > Metazoa > Chordata > Actinopteri > Clupeiformes > Clupeidae > Sardina > Sardina pilchardus. Next base: position 20,739,763 of record NC_085003.1, read on the forward strand.
TTGTCTTTCAGCCATGTGATTAATTCAATGTGCAAACATGCAGCTACTAGCATTGGAGTTTTAGAATATGTGTAGGCCTTATATGTGTACTTTGCCAGTAGCTAATTGCATAGTTCCTCTTCCATGGTGATTGGCAGGTTTCCAGAGCTTGGATCATGAAGACCAGATTGCGCTCCTGAAGGGCTCTGCGGTGGAGGCCATGTTTCTGCGCTCGGCCCAGGTCTTCACGCGGAAACTACCGCAAGGACACACGGAGGTGCTGGAGGAGCGGATCCGCAAAAGCGGTATGACCTCCTGAACACACACGAGCAGACTAATATGGCCTCCTGAACACACACGAGCAGACTAATAGGCCTCCTGAACACACACGAGCAGACTAATAGGCCTGCTCAATTACTTCATCACAGTTCAGTGCAGCAGATTCCCACACGCTTAGAGGACTCCAGAAACTTTTCTGACTGTCCTATAGTACAGTACACATCACTGACAACTCAAACAACAAAGTCATCACCAGTCTGTTTACATGCAAACGATTGGCGAAGTTTGACACTTTCATAGGGTTCATCATAAATGATTCGATCTCTCACTTGAAATGAATGTGACAGGAAGGAATTATAGCAAGTACCGGCTGCACACAGGTGTGTGTTACACAGGTAGCGCCGTGCTGCAGGCTCCATTTCAGCACTGAGTGGCAGCCTCACTCTTACACAACATCCTCAGGAATGGCTTCAGACCCGGGGTTGTGTGGCCAATGAGAACAGTCTGCGCAGTCCTGTGATTTTGAGAGGGTGCTGACATGCAATGACGCATGAATACAGACAGGGGTGGCATTAAAATATAATGGAGGAACATCTCAGTGAAGCCTTTCTCATACCATTGCTCCAGTGTGGTTTAGACACACAGGTTGTAGACACATTATGCAGAATACACACCCTACATTGAATTATGTGTAGTGTTCTTGCTATAGAGTGTGATTGTGATCAGGTTTATGGTCAATGGATCAAAAAGCTAGTGGAGGTGGGCATAAGTCAGTCTAGGAGACAGAGAAGGCTTTTGCCATATGCTGCCTGTGTCCTCCATTACCACCAGTTGTTACCCTCCCTATTATGAACTTCTGTATTTGTATTACTTATACTTATGGCTTACATCTAAGAAACAGCGAGCTTAAGACTTTTAACTGGGCTGCGAGTATCAAATATCAGAATTATTTGACGATTATTTAATATACCCCTGTCAACCCTGTGCTATCCGGCTGATGCAGCTGAATGGATAGTGAGTGTGTGTGTGTGTGTGTGTGTGTGTGTGGCGGTGGTGGGGGGGTTGTGTTTTGAACACGTCACTCTATTCCGCTGGTGAAGGGAAAGGCCAGCCTAGGGAGGAATGAGAGGCTCTGTCTAAAGAAGCTTTTGTTCTCTATCTAAACATCAAGGGGCTATTGTCCTGCCATCTTTCTTGGTCTCGGTCTCCCCTGTCCACTTATGACATTTCTTCCGACTGAGAGCCCTGTGATGTCAAAACACTCAAGCTTCTTTCATTTCATTTTTTCCCCCCATGACTATTTGTTTATTTTTCACAAGAAAGTGACAGGTGTCAGGTGTATTGGCCTGCATGCCAACTTTACTTTTTTTTTTTTTTTTTTTCATTTTGAGGACATCTCCAACGTTTTCATAATTTTGAGCCATCTGAGCGTTGGTGTGGTGGTATAGGTCTCATGGTGAGGATCTCCCACTGGAGCCACAGTCAATTGACCATATCATTTTCCAGAGCACGGAGACAGAGACAGAGTTGTATCTCTCAGATGAGATTGTCCATCGCAGCACCACTGCTTTGCATAAGAAAAGATCCCACCATGGGCAAAATAACAGATATCTGTGTGTGGATGATACAGACCTCAAACAAAACCAGAGGGGGAGACCCTCTGAGCCATCATTTCAATTGCCTCAGTTGTGTGAGTGGGTTTCAAAACGATTTTAATGTCTGGATCTGAGCATAGGAATCATGGGTGGTGGCAGGAAACAAAAACATAAGCTAACATAAGCATGATGTTCCATAAAGGCTATCATATCACAAGAGGAAATGATCTAATTCGGTGACACAAATGACAGAACAGGTTTTTGGCGCAATTTAGAACTACTTTACATGAATGAGATAAGGATCAATATTTCAACCAATGTTTTATTTTATTTTCTCAACACAGTGGGTCCCATTTCAATTCATGTGTGTAGAACAAGGTAGACAATACTGCCACCTTGTGGTGAAACTGACTAATCACTACCACTCTGAATTCAAAGTCGTCCTTGTGGAAATCACTGTTTGCTGTCAGAGGTGTAAAAATGCAGCTTCTGACAATAAAACTAGCAACTAGCTGCGTTAGAAGAAGAAGAAGAAGAAGTAAAAGAAGAAGAAGAAGCCTAGGGATAACAGTGCAGTGCCTTTTCATGCACTAAGAAGACTTTGGAATAACAGTATAGTGCATTTTCATGCGCTATAATAATAAGAAGATGAAGTTGTAGAAGCTAAGGACGAAAAGTACAGTCCATTTTCATGCACTGTAATAAGAAGATGAAGCCAAGGAAGAATAGTACAGTGCATTTTCATGCACTGTAATTAGCACAGCTATTCAGCCAGGGAGAGCAGCTAATTCGGGAGATCACCTGTGTTAAGTGCACATGTAGAACCAATGCATGGTTGGATATTTAATTTCTGAGGCCTTTTCCACCTCTGCCAGCGTCTTCCTGATTCCTGAAGTTTCAGAGAAAATGTCCTGAACTGACCCCTCAGTGTCCTCTGCTCACATACTCAGGAAACATGTAATTTCCTGGTAGACCATAATAAGTAAACCACAATGGGAAACCTTAACATAAAATGGGTATTTGTAATAAGTCAGTATAACTAGCAAAGAACCCTTGAAATATTCATTTGCATAATTCTCCGATATACATTACAGTTTAATGCAGTTAATGATCCTGATGGGAAAGCATTTCTTCAGTGTCCGTGTCTAATGGCATCTGTCTCTCCCTCTTGTTTCCCCAGGGATCTCTGAGGAGTTCATCACGCCCATGTTCAACTTCTACAAGAGCATCGGGGAGCTGCAGATGCTGCAGGAGGAACATGCTCTCCTCACCGCCATCACCATCCTCACACCAGGTGAGCCCATTGCCATGGCAAAATCAACACCTCACGCCAGGTGAGCCCATTGCCATGGCAAAATCAACACCTCACGCCAGGTGAGCCCATTGCCATGGCAAAATCAACACCTCACGCCAGGTGAGCCCATTGCCATGGCAAAATCAACACCTCACGCCAGGTGAGCCCATTGCCATGGCAAAATCAACACCTCACACCAGGTGAGCCCATTGCCATGGCAAAATCAACACCTCACACCAGGTGAGCCCATTGCCATGGCAAAATCAACACCTCACACCAGGTGAGCCCATTGCCATGGCAAAATCAACACCTCACGCCAGGTGAGCCCATTGCAAAGATCATTAAGGGCGGAGCAAGATACTTCATGAGAAGCCACTTCCTGGAACCCGAATCGCAAGAGGGAGGGGGGGGGGGCAAAATCCCCCTTTATGCAGAGCTGTTCCATTGAAGTCTATGGGCATGACACACCCCTTTATGCAGAGGAAGTGATCTCCGTTTTGCGCCCATATAGACATGAACTACGACGACGTATCCTGCTCCACCTTAAGGATCTTTGCCCATAGCCATGGCAAAATCAACACCTTTCCAGTGGAAGTATTCTTGGATCCAGTTTCATCTGTAAAATCAGAATCAAAATAGAATAGTTGTGAGTTTTAGAATATCTTTTTGATTTACATACCATCTATCTATAAATTACAGGAGCGTCTATCTGTCTGTTCATTTGTCTGTCTGTTTTTATCTCTCAAACCATTTCTCTGATTGATTTCCAATGTAGCAGGTGTCTTCCCATATGAAAAAGAAATAGAAAAAACTTATACTGCCAGCAATGTGTTTTATATACAAAACTTGTATGATTTACTCTTGAAAGTGGCCCCTTTCTCGTTTTCCTCATACAATGTCATACACAGATTTACTAAGGATCTTATAATGGTTTCACTGTCATATAAACATCTATCAGGATTCAGATAAAACATGGTAAAATTGTGTATGATTTGTCTATTTCTTTTCCATATGGGTTGGAAGCTTGTCCCATATAAGACCATTATAAGATCCTTAGTAAATCTGTGTAACCTGAAACATATAAAACTTTGTAAACTGTAAGGGCTATACATGTATGAGGAAAACGAGAAAGGGGCCACTTTCAAGAGTAAATCATACAAGTTTTGTATATAAATTGTATATATTTCTCATTATTTCTCATTAGGTTAGTGCTTAATTGATTGTTTTATTGATAATATTGCTATTCCCCCTTTTTGTAATTGTTCACTGTTATTTAATTTGTATTGTTATTTATTTGTATGTCGCTTTGGACAAAGGCGTCTGCTAAATAACCATAACCATAACCATAACCATAACCATAACCATATAAAACACATTGCTGGCAGTATACGTTTTTTCTATTTCTTTTTCATATGGGTTGCAACGGGCAGGAGTAAGTGCAGTGCCATGTTAAACAATATTTGGATTAGTAATGCAAAAGATATCGGTAAAGATATCGGTAAAAGAAGCACACATTGACTTTCTCCGCTCTACTGTATATCCACTCCCCCTCTCAAACACCCCCAACTGCTCCCTGGCTGTGTGAAGGGCTGCCCGCTGCTCTGGGTGTGCATGTGTGCTCATGGCACTACTTCAGTGGAGAGCACTGCAGCGTTGCCCAGCTGCCCCTTTTGTTGGATCTTTAAGAAAAGATTAACTGTTATAACTCTCAGATAACAGGAAGACAAACGCACAAATACCAGAGAAATTCAGAGCGGTTAAGAGGGCAAGGAAGCCTACTGTTCCACAGAACTCATGAACGTGCACCCATGACAATGGCCCACAAAGCAATCAATATAGCACTGATAGTCTTTTGGAGTGTTTCACTGGCAGTAGAGTTGCTACAGTATGCATCACAAGCTCTGCTGGAGAACGTTTCACAGCGATAACACCGATCTTTTCTCCCCCCCCCCCCCCTCTAGAGCGGCCGTACGTGCGGGACCAGGCGGCGGTGGAGCGGCTGCAGGAGACCATGCTGGAGGTTCTGCGGAAGTTCTGCAAGCTGCAGCACTCGCGGGAGCCGCAGCACTTCGCCCGGCTGCTGGGCCGCCTGACGGAGCTGCGCACCCTCAACCACCACCACGCCGAGATGCTCACCTCCTGGCGCATGAGCGACCACAAGTTCACACCACTGCTCTGCGAGATCTGGGACGTGCAGTGACCACGGACAGCCAGTAGAGGGAGGGATGGAGAGAGAGAGGGAGAGTGAGAGAGAGAGAGAAGAAGGATGGTAGATGGAGAGAAGAAACAAGAGCGAGAGAAAGAGGAGGAGTAGCAAACAAATTGCGGAAGAAAAAGATTCGGGAAGAAAGAAGAGGAGGATGGGAGGAGATGCAACTGTCTCAGCAAAAAACTTTACACTGACATGGAAATGCATAGGCTGGCAGACAGTGGGAATGGCTTGTGCTGTCACTACATGCTACTACTTGTACTATAGGCCACATCAAGAAAGATTGAAGATAGTTATTACAGTGTTTAAAGGTGTAAGGAGTTTTGATAAAACGGCCCCTTGTTCTGGAAGTAATGGTCTCTTATTAAATATGTTTGAATAGACTGTTTCGAATCAATCTCTGTTTTTTAATGGCATATCAAGGCTGAGAATATTATTATTGTTATTATTGTTGTTGTTTTTGTTGTTGTTGTTATTGTAACTCCAAATATCTCTTCAGCTATTGTTTTCTCAAATTAATTGGGGTCCACACTTTTCCCGCAGAAGTCAGCACTTCACCTTTACACAATTCAGATGTTTTAATTCATTTTTATCACCTTTATCTCTTGGAGGCCATGTTTGGACATTAGTATCTTAAAAGTATTATTTCCAGCCTGCTCAGACTTTGTAGGATGGACGACATGTTCGCAGCATGACTGGACTATTTAAACATTTGTACTGCATGTCCATTAATTTTATAGGCCTTGGAGTAATATTGAGAGTCCTGTTTTTTTGTGTTTCTACCCACAATGCATCAACCCACAATGTTCCTTTAGTGTTGTGCCAGTATTTGATGCCTCCACAACAAATGCATATGAAGATAGTAATGATAAAACAATGTGTGATGCATTTCTGGGTCATTTTAGTAGGATTAAAAAGTATATGGGGTAGGCTACTGGAACACGAAAATGTATGTAGAAATAGACATTTGTTGTATAAACTGCCAATGTTGTACCATGTTTCATTTATAGATAAATAGGCTACACTTATAATTGCATTGAATACCTGGTTTGATATCTGATAGGATATGATACTTTATTGTTCCAAAGGGAAATTTGTCTTGCACATTCTTGTCCCTGCCCATACATTGAACTACTTCCATATAGATTTTCATGTGTCTATTAGTTACCCCACGTGCCATTTCAGTCCTTTGAAAATGACTGAAAATTGCAACCTTTCTTTGTTTTATCCTTAATATTTTAATGCTGGGATTTTGCGACCCACTGATAATATCGACAAGGGTTGAACAAAATCTGAGTCGGTGCAGCAATAGCCTTATTGTATTTGACACAGAATGACTCATACCACAAAGGAGAATTGCTGACCAACATCATTTTGAAGATTTGGGAACAAATCAATGAATCAAAATTGGAGAAAAAGTTGGGGACATGTCCGTGAGTCCCCATGTAGGCTACATGCCCACGGAGTAGTTTCCTGGCTACGTTAGCAGCTCCCAACTCATGAAGATAACCTCATGCAGGTAACCTCATCCCTCGATGGTATGGTCATTTGTGTGTTTAAGGACTGACTGACTTGATAAGATTAAGTTGTGTTTAATTGGAATGGTTTAATTGCAAAAGTGATGGAATAGATAATCAATAACAGGACCTGGCTGTTGGATCAGTGTCAGTCACGCTGTCATATAACAATCATAAAAGAGTAAAAATGAGGTTATGGCCCTTCAGGGACTGGCATTCCTCCCCCTTACAGTTAGCTTCCTTGAGTTTATCTTATTGTAGGGTTATTTTATTATGTTATGTGTACATTACGACAACATAAATGCAACATAATCTTACCCTCACATGATTCACTCTGCCATATAAACTATAGTTAACCCTCTGTCTTCTCATTGGGCTGTTTGTGGAAAACATCCTCAGTGCGAAACGTTTGGAGAAAATGGTGCCACACCGTTACTAAACACAGTCACGTCTCTGGATAGTAAAACATCACATCCTAAAACTGTCTTTCCTTGAATGCTCAGCCTTTTGGAAATAATGAATTGCCATGAATTGATGTGCAGAGGTATGTTGCGCATGAAACTCCAATAATCCTTAATGAATCACCAACCTGATGTGTGTCAAGGAAATAAATGGAAATGGTGCTTCTTGATCTATAAAAATATAGTAATAAACTTAACTTAGTTATTCCTTGACCTAATGTTTTTGCTTAAACAGATCAAAATGGACAAAAATGCAGTGACTATGTGAGTGAATGGCCAGGTCCCAGTCATGAGTAAAGTCTTGAAATTAGATACAGAAGGAAATGTGAATCAAACACATGTTCTTTAGGGATATTGGGAATGGGAACGGTGGAAAATACTGTAAATACTACAGGTTTCAAATGACTTTTGTTCTGGAAAAATAGCATTACAAATAATGTCCTTGTTCCTGCCTCTTTCCTTGTTCCTACTTTGGACTCTAGGGGTTTTACCCTAGGGACACTAATGTTTCTTTCCTTCCTTGTTTGATACACGTTAACCTTCCTTTTTATCACAAATGACGCCTCCTTCACTATTTATCCCTGACAAAATCTAAGGAAATGGACAAAGTCCATCCCCCTTTAAAAAAAAGAGGGGACGATTGTCTGTAGCTACATATAAGAGGTGCCAGCGGTGTCCAAAGCAATCTCTAAGCAAGATCATGGAGGGAGAGCAGACAGAGGCTGGTGTCAGGTAGAAATCTATTTGATAATAATACATGAAATGCTACCATGATATTAACCATATTTTTCCAGATATTTTATGAAATAGAATGTATTTCTTATCATAAACATTATAGAATAAATCAGTAACTTTTTATTTAATTGTAAATGACAAATAATTAATAAAGCCGGGATGATTTCTGATTTCTTTCATTTGTTATTTCTGGTCACAACTGTTATAGCATATTTAACATTTTAGTTTTTAGTATAAGTTTTATATAAGTCTTGCCAACAATAAACACTATTCATAACTATGCATAGTTATTTTGTATGAACAAAAGTGAAATTTGTATGAAGTTTTCTTAAACTTGTTTGTTCCATTTGTATCCATTACAAATCACATTCCTGAGTAATTTTCTGACATTCTTTTGAAATCTGTTTTAAATCTGGAGGCTCACTTATTGTTGTTTTCCATGCTTTATGTCTCTTTGTGTCAGGAGGGCATGGGATGCCTGCCGAGAACTTCCCATTATTCAGGATGAGCAGAGACCCAGAAAAAGAGTGACATGCTTCCAGTGGTTCATATGCATAATTGTCGGCTTACTAGTCTTTGCTCTTGCATTGATAAGCAAGGTACGGCTGTAAGAGCTTGTTTTTATAAATAATTGCATTCTATATCTGATTTTTACATATTTTGTACTTGAAAAGCTAAAACCAATATTATTTCTCTCTTCGAAACAGTCCAGCTTTTTGGTTCTGGTTACCCTGGCGAGCAATGCGACAGAGACGGTGCAATCAGACCAGAAGCCCCTTGTGTTCTTAAGCATCGGCTGTGCTGTGATTGGGCCCAGTGTCCTTCTCTTCATCAAGAGCCTGTGGAAACTCTTCTTCAAAGACTCCAACAAACCCAAAGGCAAAACCATACTGTGGGTGAGTAAAAATCCGCTCTTTGTTGGATATGCGCAGCATGCAGTACAATCCAACCTATTACACCCATTACTGTACATTACAAGGACCTTGGACTGCACAACTTTCCGTTTAATTGGATTTTCAGCTTTGTGATCGGTAGACCCCGGTGTTATGGGTGGTAGTCACACCTCTTCATCTCTTACCCTCAACATCGGGACACCATAGGGCTGTGTTCTTGGTCCTCTGCTGTATTCCATATATACAGTGATTTCCTGTGTATTAGCCGCATTGGGTGTAAGCCGCAGGGCAATGTTTTATGCAAGCTAAAAGACACAAAACCATATAACATATTAAGGGCATTTACCTCAAAGAAATTTAGCAATAGTTGGGAAATGATGGTACATACTGTATGACTGTATGACTGCATGACTGCACATGATTCCAACACCATTGCTAAATTTGCTGATGACACAGCAGTGCTTGGCCTCATTTCTGGCTTATCTGAATGAGATACTGTAGGTAGATACACTGGAGCCAGGGCAACAGCCTACTCCCCTGCGGAAAACCTGAAGTTCATGTAATTGTGTAGGATCAAGTGTACTTCTAAATGTCTGAATAATGGTGCATATGGATATCTTGGCTGTTTTCACAGGTGCTGTGTGTGGAGTCTGTGGTGGCTCTAGGAATCATTCTTCTCACTGTGGTCTCTATGCCACATTTCGACATCATCACCAACGTGACGCTGCTGAACAGCGTCAGTGTCCTTTCTGCAGCGTTCCAGGTGGGGGCTGAGTGCATCGCCCGAGAGAGGAAGAGGATCATTGCCATCCCCATCATGGCCGTTGTGCTGATCGTCCTGGGGTACTTGCTCTTTGCCCTTGGTTTTCTCCTAGAAAACAGCAATGACTCTCAGATCGAAACTCAAATGGTAGTATCGGTGACAATAGCCATACTTGGGTCCGTCCTCGTCTCCCTAAACTGGTGGGAAAACTACTCCACCCTCTTCAACATTCCCTTCTTAGAGAATATCTCAAAGGACATTGCCAAATCTCGGAACATGGTGTGCATATTGTCAAGTGCCGTGCGGGTCTTAGTGACAGCAGGGGTAGTTGGAGCATATGTTCCATTATCAGGCCAAGACTGGTCCTCAGTCACAGCCGTCCAACATGAAGAAAGAACATTCATCCTTTGGCTGCTCTTCTCACAGATAGCGTCCTCTGCCCTGTGTCATTGGTTTGTGGTGGTGGCCTGCAAGATGCACGCCCTGAGAAGTAGCTTTGCCGTGCCCATGTACTTGGCTTCAGTGACCGTCCTAGCGGTGTTCTTGGGTCCAATGATCTTCATTTCTGGAGCGTCGGAAGACACTGCTACTCACTGTGAGAACCTGAAAGACATCAAAAACTTCAACGAAATCTTCAGAGGTCCAGAATGGGCCTTGAAGCTAGTGGTCGACGGCACACACACGCTGTGTGCGCGGCCGGGTGTGCGGACCCTGGACACGGCGACCCTCGCTTTCCTGTTCTGCTCCACCGTTAACTGGTGGTTGGGGCTCATCCTGAGCACCGTCTACATCTGGTTTCTGCGCATTCAGCGCATCGAGAGAACCCAAGACCTGTTTGTCAGAAGGCTCTATGAAGGGGCTTTTCTAGAACAGTCCATGCTGCTCAACACACGATTTGAGATCTTGAAAATGAGCAAGTCTAAAAGGTTAGTCCTCTAATCCTTTCATTGCGTATCTGAAAATGAAGTTGATCAAAATTGTGTTAAATTATAAAGTACTTCTCTTGTCTGTCCTCTGTAGAACGCAACAGAAGGTGACTGTTTATTTGTGTGCTACCATGTGGCACGAAAACTACAGCGAAATGATGAAGATTATCATCTCAATGTTCAGGTACCAAACGATGAAAACATAACCTCCTTGGCGGAGGTAATAAGGAAAACAAATTCAATTTCAGATATGTGTCTAAGCTACTAACCAAAGATACTCTGATTTACTTTTTTTTTTGCTAGATTGGACAAGTACAGGCCAAAGGGGAACCTGAGCCGTGATGTGGGTTTTGAGTTCCACATCTTCTTCGATGATGCTTTCAGAGATGTCAAAGACAGCAGTGGACGGCATGTGAACGAATATGCAGAGACTCTCGTGGAAGTCCTGAGGGAAGTGTACATGTAAGTCAAAAGCACGAGTTCAACCTCTCAGTCTCCACAACTGGGAATGGGCCCAGTGTCCTGCAGTGTACCTCAACATGATAATCATGATAGCGTCTGAATCACTGTGTGCCACATTTGCCCGACAGAATCTTCAGTGAGGACGACCGGAGTCTATTCGCACAGAGGCCTCTGCTGCCCAGTCAGAAGATCATCACCACACCGTATGGCGGGCGGCTTCAGTACACTCTGCCCAAGGGCAACACCCTCATGGTGCACTTCAAGGACAAGCTGTTGATTCGGCACAAGAAGCGATGGTCACAGGTAGGCATTGGCATTGGCACAGAAATGAGGCTGCTTCCAAGGCTTTCATCATATCACTTTGTACCAAGGTCTTGTCATACTGTACCACTCTTGATCTGTCAGATAGAGACAGGAGTAGATACTGATTAACTCTCCGTTTTATATTTGATATTTTATCAATTATTAATTCAGAGCACATGATTTGAAGATAAAGACTGATTATTGTTGGTGTTTTGTACTATAGTTCTCTGGTTATTCAAGTGCTCATGTAAACGGAAGTAAATGGATATTCATTATCGGTTTACTGCCGTTATCGATTTATAAACAATCTGTTTAACGCACCCAGGTTTCTGTCAATATTCTGATTCTTTGAGACATGTAGGCCTACACACCTTAAACAGTTTATTCCAGTTACCCGATCAATGCCAGTAATCGTTTTTTTTTTGTGTGCAAGTAAACACACTCAGTGTCGATTATCTTGTTCCCTTGCAGATAATGTACCTCTACTATCTGCTTGGTTGGAGACTAAACAACAAGTATGCTAGAATGTTTGAGCGGGGAGTAGATGAGAATTCTCTGGCAGAGGAACTAAAGGTAAAAACCTCACATACTGTACACAAGTCACCAGAGGTGGAAAACCCCAGCTTAAGTGAGCAAAAGTCCGACCATGTATTGGTTCTACCTGTGCACTTGGTGATCTCATCAATTAGCTGCTCTACCTAGCTGAAGAGTTGTGCTAATTAGAATCAACATGGTTTAAATGAATGGTTGGCACAGATACAGTATGTGGTTGGACTTTTACTCACTGAAGCTGGAGTTTTCCAAGTCACACATACAGTATATTCCAGTAAAGTCATCATGCTATGAACCAGTCCAGACGAGGCTCTCTTTGAATCCAGAAAGAAAAGGACGACACGTACATCCTGGCTTTGGACGGGGACACGGATTTCCAGCCATGTGCAGTGATGCTTCTTATCGACCGGCTGAAGCTGTACTCCGAGGTGGGCGCAGCGTGTGGCAGGATTCACCCTACTGGCGCAGGTATGTGTTTCCAGGGCAACGCATGTCAATCATTCTGCCGGGCACCATTCTGTCCTGCTTTGCTCCTATAGTTCAAATACCTGAGACGGATTCAAAATATTCTGTGCAATATATACATATCTTTACATTGATGTCAGTTCCTAGTTACGGTGTGTAGTGTGTGCTGTGGGATGTATCCAGGTGAAATGTGAGTGTGTGTGTGTGTGTGTGTGTGTGTGTCTAGGCCCCATGGTGTGGTACCAGAAGTTTGAGTACGCGGTGGGCCACTGGATGCAGAAGACCGCTGAGCATGTGATGGGTTGCGTGCTCTGCAGCCCCGGCTGCTTCAGTCTGTTCAGGGCCTCGGCCCTCATGGACGACAACGTCATGAAGAGGTACACCACCAAAGCCTCCGAGGCAGGCCACTACGTGCAGTATGACCAAGGTCAGTGAATCCACCTTTAGGAGCACTCTCTGTGTGTGCTGTCGCGCAGTAGAACTGCCTATGTGTTTATGAAAACAGAAGAAAATGTTGGTATACCATAGCAAATTTAAACCAAAAATGATTTGTACAGACTAATCAGGCTTATCTGACATTGCATTTAAAATAAGATAATAAGATGATACTTTAATGTCCATTTACACTGAAATTTGTCTTGCATTTCAGCTCAGCAATCAGCATAGAAAGATATTAAAATCAAATTACATTCAGGATCATACATTCACACCACATGTAACAGGTGTTACCTACACACAGATAATGCCCAATAGACTGGGTGCCTCTCAACTTCTCTTCTCGATCCTCGATGCTCAGTCCTCCAGGCTCATTCCCACTGATCTGTAACTAACACTGGATAGACTATCCCACTGGTGCCACCCCATTATGTAGATCAGTGAGGACAAAGACCAAGGAAGGAAGGGAGGATGTATAAAAGACGAATGAGAGGCACCCTAGGAGTGAGGGATCTACTTTACCCTCCTCTGTTGATTGAGTAATGATGACACAGACTAAGGGAGGAAAGAGTGTTTGTATTTATGTCTCCTACAGCTGGGCATCCTAAAGCGTGTTCCGGACAGAAGACAAAGACCTGTCATGTGCTACTAACTAACACAGGACTTGTACCCTGCCTGTGTGTCTAGAATTTCCCCTTGGGGATCAATAAAGTCTCTATCTATCTATTTATCTATCTATCTATCTATCTATGTGAACAGGGGAGGACCGCTGGCTGTGCACGCTGCTGCTGCAGCAGGGCTGGAGGGTGGAGTACAACGCGGCGTCGGACGCCTACACCAACGCCCCGCAGGACTTCAAGGAGTTCTACAACCAGCGCCGCCGCTGGGGGCCCTCCACCATGGCCAACACCATCGACCTGCTGGGCTCCGGCCAGGTCACCTCCAAGAAGAACAGCTCCATCTCCATGCCCTTCATCCTCTACCAGATCGTCACCATGATGGCCTCCATCTTGGGCCCGTCCACCATCTGCCTCATGATCGCAGGTAAAAAAAAATGAAAAGATTAAAAAAAGATCACATTATATAATGTCAGGAAGAGGTCTTCATGAAAAGTGACAACAAAACAACACAGTACACTACAAATTGCAACTTACAATAGTTTCCTGAAAATACTGAAATTAATTCAAGTTTCTGTGGTTCTCCCTTTCAGGAAGTTTCACCTACATTTTCAACATGGGAGCCAATCTTGCCTTGGTAGTCGCAGTAGTGCCCCCTGCTGTCTACCTCGGGCTCTGCTTCAAACTGAAGTCAGACACGCAGATCAAAGTAGCTGCAGTGATGAGCATCATATATGCCTTATTCATGACAGCGACAATTCCAGCAATCATTGGTAAATTATTTTAGAATGAATTCATTTTATACAAAAAGGAGTTCAGTCATTTAAAAAAGACTTCAAAATGTTAACAAGAACCCATGAAGGTTACCGTAGTAGGCTACAGTTTCATGTCATCCATCCATTTGGGTAACAAAAGCGCATGTCCCTGTGCAGGCCAGATGGTGGAGGAGCAGACGTTTGTGACGCCGGCGGGCATCTTCTTCATCAGCATGGTGCTGATGTACGTCACCACGGCAGCGCTGCACCCGCAGGAGTTCTCGCTGGTGGTGTACGGCCTCCTCTACTTCCTGTGCATCCCCAGCGGCTACCTGCTGCTCACCATCTACTCCATCGTCAACATGAACAACGTGACGTGGGGCACGCGCGAGAGCGGGGCTGGCGCCGCCAAGGCCCCCGTGGCGGCCCTGCAACGGCGCGCCCTGCAGGCCAAACTGTGCAACTGCCTCTGCTGTAAGGCCCCCCCAGTGGAGGAGCCCAAGCAAGAAGTGGTGGTTCAGACAACAGCAGTGACTGAAATGCAAGACCTGGATGACCACCGTGACTGTCAACCGCAAGAGAGGTACAGTAAGATCACCTTATATCTACTGTTTTTTTTTTTTCTATTGTAGTAACTACAGTGCTAAACTACAGTAACTAAAATGTAGTTATTTGAGCCAATAGCATGATACCAGTGTGTGCATTGTCTGTCTGATGTACAAATCATTTTGCTCATTCAATTAAACTAAAATACATTCAAATTGTAGTTCCCTGGAGCCTCCGGGTCCATATCCTGAGCAGAGTAAGTACCAGATGCATATGGCACCATTCACAAACACCATTATGTCCTACAACAATTTAGATGTGTGTTCAGGTTATAACCAGGCTTCTGCTCTCTTCTTGTACTTGTTCCTTTATAGACTGGATTGCACAGTTGCAGAAAAAAGCATATGGTTTTGGATTAGCTGAGAGTCACCTCACAAGGGTGAGTTCATTTTGAGCACAATTACTGTGCATGAATCATGATTATGTTATTTCCTGAGGTACAGTAAAAGCCACTAACAAATCTCTCTCCCTTTAGGATGAGGAAGACTTTTGGAGAGAACTCCTAAAAAGATATCTGGAACCACTGGTGGAGGATAGGGACCAGCAGAGAAAAATAGCAGATGATTTAAAAGATCTACGAAATAAGGTGATTTGACAACACTTAAGTTTATTTCACAGTATATATATTGAATCTATGTTAAAGAACATTGTGTATTTTAGATGGACTTGAAAATATTAAATAGAATATTGCTGTCAGACAAAATGTCAAAACAAAGTAAAATCAAAAGAGGAGAGGCCCAAGAGGGAGAAAAGAATACAGACATGCAACACTTTGAACTGGAACACACCCAGGACACTCATTTATCCTGACAACGTCATACTTACCAAACAACACTTCCAGGCTGCCAACCAAAGTGCTGTAGGTGCAGAAAAGTTAATGATTTCATTTGTGAATGAGGACCTAGTCAGTAGGCTACAGTATATTTCATCCTGATAGGTCCAGGTTGCCGTTTGTGAATGATGCATGTGATGAACTTTCAGGTTTTATCTCCATAGGTGACCTTCATCTATTTCTTCTCCAATGCTCTATGGCTGGTGGCCACTTTTTTTCTTCAAGCCATTGGACAAGCTGTCACCATAACATTTCCAAAGATATACATCAATGGCACCATTGACCCAGTCAAGACCTATTCAATAGACCCTGTTGGGCTAATGTTTCTATTGAGTTTTGCATGTCTTCTACTAGTCCAATTCGTTGCCATGCTATATCACAGGTGATTACAAATTTGGCAAAATTTATCTTATTATAGTAACAAATTGGAGGGTTTTGTGTTCATTTGTTGGCTAGTCATCTATGTTTGACCCTTTCAAAACATGTTTATTTACTGCAGAATTTATACCATGATCCATTATGTGTCATATATTGACACGGAGTCCAAATCTGGGCAAAAGTTCCTGAAGCAACAGTCCTCAAAGGAGCTTGATGAGCAGGTACCATATATCAATTATCGAGTTATTTTTATCCAAGCTTTTCATTATCCTTGTTGGGCTGACATTGGACACATTCTTCATTCCCAAAGGTCCCTGACTTCCAAGAATCACATCTTCACATAAATGGGCTGGGCAAGGAATCACTGTGCATCCAGAACCCAGCAGCAGTGGAAGGCGCAATCACGTTGGTGTAAGAGTTGAAATGGGAAACACTTTGATAAAGACAGCCAAAGCTGGATTAAATGCTTTACCCGTCAACTTTACTCTGATGGGTCGTTCACAATCAGGGAGAGCACTTGGTTTAAGGCTCAAAATTGCGTATTCTCCATGTAGTAGGTCTGTATATCTGACAACAGTTGGTGGAGGACAATTGGTCATGGTGATATTGTGGAATATTTGTGGGGAAAAAAAGAATTTTACGATGTCTGTTTACAAGAGTAAGAATGTTTATTATGAATACCTGGAAGTGTGTGGTGGAGTGACACAAATGTAGTTTCTCACCATATTTCTGTTTGTATACAATATTTGTAGAGTTTATTAATGTTCATTGTGCCAACATAATGACACCATTGAAGTAAGTTGTATCAAAGTCTCTTTTTTATATCATGTTGTGTGTTTCATTTATGCTAACAAAAGTGTTTAGTAGATAAGTGAAGCATCACATTTAGGGTGAAAATGTGTGTAGGCTACAGCTAATTCCACTAATTAGTAATACACAATTATCAAACATAATCATATTTGAGGAACGCAGACATATAAGTAGTAATCCCAAAATGTTAGACAGGTCATGACTGAACCCACAACCATTTTTTTTTGTTTTTGTTTTCTTTAACATTTTGATGTTAAATCAGGCTATCCAATAATAATTGTGTTTGTGACAGAAAATCATTGAATTCTGATGGCCTGATGGCCTCTTTCGTCTTGATTGTTGTACCTCTGCTTTAAAGCTCTTTCTTTATGTACTATTCATGTTGAATACTTTATCTGTTGTGTGTGTATGCATAATCATTTAATGCAGCAGTCCATCTTGTGAGAGAGTAATGCAAAGTAATGATGAAATAAAGGATTAAATAAAAACAGTGAGCACATGACACACATGACACGACACTTCATGAAGTAATTTTATTTAAAGACTTGTGAGTAAAAACAGTATATGCCTGATGTGTTTAAATCAGTCTATACATAAAAAAAGTAAACATTAAATCTCATAGAATAAATAGTTGGTGAACAATAAAGGTATTGATCTATACTCCTTTGTCTACATTAGTTTATACTCTTAGAAGCAACCATATATACCAATCTATACACTATTTACATAATAACTTTAGTTTAACGACTACTTTAGCTTATAAAGTGTTCTATGTTAAAATAATTTGCTCTTGGAAGTACTTGGAAATGTTGGCTAAAGAAGTTTTGTTACTATGGTGGTAAACATGTTTTGCCCCACGGTGGGGTACACAAACATAAAGGCATATACAAACCTAAGAATCTACATCTCCAGACTCTCCGTTATGTGTCAATTGTACTACTTAGAATAATAAAATTGGGCAGGCACAGCTTCTCAACGGTCCGTTGGATGTCCCTTAATTCTGAGTCCTGCCCTGGCCCACGGGGGCCACTGCGTAGACCAGGAAGCCGGAGAAGGTGGTGTAGCGGCCCTGGTTGCTGTAGATGCCGTACCGGTCGTCCTGCTGGCTGTAGAGCCACACGCTGTCTCCCCTCTGCAGTAGCAGCAGCAGGCTCTGGCTCTGCATCTCCCGCCGTCGGGACATGTCCTCGTCGAACACCATGGCCTGCACCTCGCCCTTGCCCAGCATCAGCTTGACGGACACGGCCCTGCGTGGATGCTTGCCCACGGTGAAGGCGAAGAAGTAGGCGCCTGGGTAGCGGCACGTGAAGTGGCCCGACGTCTTGTTGAAGTGTCCCCCGATGTTGACGTACTCCACGTCGAAGGTCAGCGCCTGCTTGCTCTGCTGGAAGACCCTCTCCCCCAAGATGGGAGACGTCCGCGCCACGGAGAAGGCTGAGCGGGGCTCCTCTGCCGACTCCTCCCTCCTCGTCCAGCCGTAGTCTCCTGGCGATGGACAGCCGGGGA
The DNA here is from genome assembly GCF_963854185.1 of Sardina pilchardus. Classification (NCBI taxonomy): domain Eukaryota; kingdom Metazoa; phylum Chordata; class Actinopteri; order Clupeiformes; family Clupeidae; genus Sardina; species Sardina pilchardus. The sequence continues at coordinate 20,758,135 of NC_085003.1, forward strand.
ACGGCAAAGCCGGCGGGGGAAGGTGGTTGTTGACGTAGCCCGTGTTTGATGACACATCTGGGTAGACGAGGTAGCCGCTAAATGTGATGTAGGGGCCGGCGTTGCTGTAAAGAGCGTACTGAGGGTTCTCCTGGAGCAGCAGCCACACAGTGTCCATGGCTCGCAGGCTGACCATCACACTCTGACTCTGCACCTTGCGGCCCTCTTTGCGGTAGTCGTCGTAGGCGATGGCCTGCACCTCCTGCCCGTTCTTGACCAGCATGACAGACAGCAGCTTCTTGGGGAACTTGCCCACGGTGAACGTGAAGTAGTAGACACCCGGGATGCGGCAACGGAAGCGGCCCGTGTCGGGGTTGAAGTCGTGACCCACGTTGACCAGCAGCCGGTCGAAGGTCACAGCTCGCTGTGAGCCGCCCGTGACGCTGCTGCTGCGGGTGGCCGAGAAGGCCGAGCGCTGGCCGGTCACCAAGGGAGGGACATGGAAAGATCCGGCCAGGCCCGAGCAAGTGAGCAGATAGAGCAGGAAGGTCAGAGGCCGGGTCAAAAACGTTGATGTGCCTTGAGCTGAAAATAACAAAATCAAAACAGGCCAGTGATGGGAAAATGACAATAACAAAATATGAGCATAAACATTGATGCCTTGCCTTAAAAGACTTCCTAAAGACAGTGTCAACAGGAAATCCTGTTGACAGATCAAAGACCATGAAACAAGTCATCTGAGGACTGTGAGGGGAAAAAGACAACTACATCAATAAACCCCTCCATTACTGAAGTCCTTAGGCTACTCTACAAACAAACCACATTTTGTTTTTCTATAGTCTACGTATAACAATGGGGACACGATGGAATGTATAACAGACTCTGCTAAGGTATACTCAATGTGAAAGTGCTTTTTTTTCTCCAAATCGGTGTGTGATGGTTTGGCTAAAATAGCACATGAGTGGGTTAGGAAGTCTGGTTTAGCCCTGTCACAATGAATCGTGCACCTCAGATCAAGTGTTCAGTGGAAGCATCAGTCCTCTAATTCAGCTGGTATTGTCTGTTCTCTCTGTGCACTCAGAGAAGGCAATAGATTAGACCTTGGTTCATCTGGCCCTATGTGCTGGAACGCTGGAACAATGGCATATTTGGGAGGGGGTGATGAAGCCCGCGTGGGACTGCGACTGAGGTGAAGGAATGTCTTTTAAAAGTATACCAACCTCAACTGCTTTACCAGGGGAACCTATTGTGTGTTTTTTTTTTGTCAAAAAATGGTCATCTTCATCAAGGAATGCATCAGTTGTTAATGGATAAATGGTAGCCTATAGTCTTATTGATTGAGTTGAAGCAAATAAGTAAGCCATATGATACATTTAGAAAATACTGTTTCAAACTCTGTTTAGAGTTTAACAGGTACTAATCAGGAAGGGTATGTTGAATGTTACAGCAATTGATTGATCTGCTGAAATTAAAGCATTATTTAGTAGCATTACTTCTCAAAATGAGTTTTTCAAGACAGGAATGACCTGTTTGGCTGGACAATTTAAGAAATTAAATGAAAAAAAAATACTTTAATCATCTGAGTAATTGCTTTTCATCCTTATGGCCACCCGTTTCAGAGAGAGCATTGCCATGTTAGCCCTCATTCCTCGCACATGATGGAATTATATATAACTATGACATTATGCTACATTTGAATTGAAAATGAAAAATTAAAGAGAAGAAAAGAATGAAAATTACACATCTTGTAACTACAAACTGGAATGTTTCTCCCAGCAACTAGCTTGTCCTTACACATGCCTCACAAACGCTACACAAAGAACATATTTCTTTTTCTCGTCATGTTTATAAACAGCGGCTGTCCTACCTGCTCTGGTGTGGTGTTGCTGATGCATGTCTGGGATGACTGGCGGCTTCCGCTCCTCTCTGGCGCGCTGCACGGTCTGCGTCCCTTTTCTGCTGATATGCCACCCTTTCAGGGGAGCTATGGCCTCCCCACAGAGGAGGAGCGTATGAGCAGCAGCATCTCTCTGGACCCAGCAAACAATTCACGCAGACCTGGCACCCTGAGTAATAAAGTCCTTGGAGTCAGGGTTCAATGTTTGGCTCAGAGTCAAAGCTCAAAATATATATCAGAATTTGTTAATATATCTGTGTATGATGGGAAATATGAAAATGTTTTACTGTCAACAGAGTATTATGTTTATTTGGTGAAGCTTGTCAAACTAAATATTAACCCAAAATAATTAAAGTTTGCAACATAACAGGGAGATGAACACATGCAGTAAAATCAAGCTGATTCAAGCTTGACTTTTTTCCTGTGCTGTCATAGAGGACATATTGCATCTGGGGCTGTGAATATGCCTACTAACCAAAAATAATCCTCTTTGGTATTCAAAAATGAAGGAAAATACAATACATTCTGGCCTTACTGCAAGCATTCTGGCCTTACTGCAAGCAGTGATACCACCTCCAGAAAGGCAAGGTCATAATTTCTAGATTTTTTTCATCAGTCCATGTCAGTCAGTTCATCAGTCAGTTCATTTTTCCATGTTGGTGGAATGAGTTGCCCAGTAGCCCTACTCTCTGTTCCAGCAACAGTTTTCAAGAGGGGTCTTAAGGCATATTTGTTCAATATGCACTTAGTCTATTTAGCGTTTCTTATGTGTTATGGTTTGTATAATAATATAGTATTGCTTTGTTATAATTATCCCATTGATTGGATTTTACATTGTTGTTTATTTTGGCTATTCTCCTTAATTTTTTTGTAATTGTTCATTGTTAAATTACATTGTTAAATGGACAAAGGCGTCTGCTAAATAACAATAACCATAACCATAACCTATGTTATGTAAATCCACACAACTCTTTGGAGTGGCAGTCAAGAGGCCCAGCTTCGAGGCTGGGTGGGGTAACTGCTCTCTCTCTCTCTCTTTGCTACAGTTACATTTTGTCTTATATCTATTTCATCTTTGTTATTTACTTTAACTATATCCTACATCCAACTACTCTTATGATTTAGGCTACCTCATGTCACAACCTGATGTTGATTTTGTATTAACCATGGCTAGGTCCCAAGGTCTGAAATGACTTCCACAATCCACATTTTCCTCTTTGGAATAGGCCTAGAGCATCTTACAAAAATAGCCTAAATGATTGCTAATGAATGAACAATTCTATAGATAGGCCTACTTTATTTGACATTAACTTCATCCCATCTTGGCTAGTTCTGCGTTATTTTACAATGCAAACCTATTCAATTTGCATCTGGGAATGGGAACAGATAAACTCTAAACTACCTGTGTCAGCTATGTTCTCCAATGTATTGTTATCTACCATGCAACAGCTCACAGGGAAATTACATGGTCAAGAGTATGCATGCATACAATTTCATCAGAAGAGCATAGTCATTTCTACAATGAATGTACCCTTTAATAACCTATTATACTTTGGCAAAAATGTGAATTTGTCTCCAGTGCATGGTTTTAAGCCATAATGGAAATGAATAGGCAAGGCTGTGTCAACACAGCAAGAGCCAACTTACACTTTGAATGACGTTTTGTTCATTCATTTGATATTGTTACATATTTACGGAAACATAATTAGATTTTTTATTCTACTAATAAACTAAACGTTTTAATGGACCTACCACATTACTAATCAACTCAGTATAGATTATTAATGGACGATACATTTCCGAGTCGTGACGCAAAACGCCGGAAGACGTGTGTGTGTCTCCGCCGTAAATGCAAACGAAAGGAGTAGCACTGGGAGTCAGAGCCAGACTACAGCAAAGACAAGATGGCAGGACTGCCCCGCAGGATCATCAAGGTAACAGTGCATTGGCATTTCAAGCAATAATTTAGATCTTTGTATTAAATTCCACACAATCAATTTCGCAAGATGTGATGCCTCAGTCACTGAGTGAAGTAATGTGCAAGGTGACAAATGGGATGGCTATCGGTCGGTTAGCATATGCCTCTATGAAGGCTGTGGCTTGCTAAGTGAACTTCCGTTCAGCTAGTCCTCGTTTCCAGCCCGAATAAGGGTGGGTTAAAATTGAACTGGATGCAGGCTAAAGATGGCGGAGAAGTGTGCTGGTGGTCAGTCGTGCGTTGATATTTCTTGCTGTATGTGTTTAACACATTCAGTTGTTTATGCTTAGCCAATATTCGTTTGTGTATGCACAATAGTTTGCATTGTCGCTAGCTAACGTTAGCTGACTATCACTTGCTAGCTAGCTTCTGCCTTAATCCACTCAGTTATTGTAGCTATCCCAGCTAACGGTTGCTAGCCCTTGTTAGTCCTGTAGGCAGTTAGCTAGCCATTGAACTACCTCCCTGGCTAGCTAGCTATCGCCATTCTGTGGAATATCTTGTTATATTAAATATACCCACCAAACGGTGTGGGGACTTACGGGTAGTTGAATCTATTGTTGATCAATCTTAATTAAATATATCAGATGCTCATGTCATACTGAAATCTGCTCGTTTAGTTCATAGGTTGCGGCTAAGGAAATGACACTGCATGCGCTATCAGTTAGGCAAATGCTATAAGTGACAAGGCCTGTTGAGCGATGTTTGGAAAAACAGAAACGTTGCTGTCCAGTGAATGAGGGAACTCCGTTCTCTGTCGTGTTGGCTTCTTTACGGATTGAAAAACGCTAGGCCAAAATCAATGTCTTCATTCCAGTGGTCAACTCCTCAATGTTTAGTTTCGTGGTAACATTAGGCTAGCTTGCTACCCAATCTTTACGTTATTGCAATATTAGCTAGTACCTCAAGACTGTAACTGTCAAAAGTTGTCCCTTCTCACGAATCGTTGTAATAATGAGCATCAAATCATAAACCATTCATTGGTCTATACGTGGCAGCACTTAACTGCAGTTTGATTGAGTGGTTAGCACAGTGGATGAAGAGACGTTTGCTGGGGACGAGGTGCAGTCAGCGGCAAGTTGGGCTGATGCATTATTTAGTGTGTTGAACTGTCAACTCAGTTTACAGTGTTGGGAAGTTTGTCGCTTGGTGCATTTGACACGTTGTATTTTGTACATTTTCTTTTTTTAAACCTGCTTTACCAAGAAGTTTTATCAACCAAACGAGAACAGTAGATGATTGCAACCTATGATTCCCACACGTTTCTTCAACTCTTCCTACAAATGTAATGTAATCGAATGTTGAAGAGAGTTTTGTTTGTCCCGATGGAATATAGTAAAGACTTGTTTTCTAGTCCCCCGCCCCATGGCCATTGCATGCTTGTGTGTGGGTTCCTTGACATTTTAGGAATTCCAGTCCAGTTTCCAGAGGCAGAACAAGCTGCACGAGCCGGTAGTGGTTAATGTTGGTGTACAGGCTACTTCAGCACACTGGTGAAAATGGACTTAACACACAATGTTCAATTATTTGTCCTGTGTGTGGTGTAGGTTTACTTTCCGTCTGTTTACATAGCCCTGCATGGATACTGAAAGATGTGCCAAAAATATTTGAGAATCAAAAACATGATTTCCATAGCCTTTGTTTTGGTTTTACAATAGCATTTTGAAGAAATTTGACTGGGCATAATTCTCCAGCAGCAAATGCTTGTCAAGCTAGCTATGAGAGAAAGACTGTTGTGTAATCAGGTTATGTGTGTGAGAGGTGTGGTGGTGTGTCCGCTCCTGGTTGTGCTGGTGGCATAGCTCTCTCAGGTGCGTATGTTATCCATCCCTCCTCCTGAATTCCTCATGTGCTATCTGATTCTCACAGTCCTTCTGCAGGAGGCCAAGCTCTCAAGAGCACCTGCAGGTCACCCAGTGCATCTTTTTGTGGAACAGCAGGAAGCTGTTAGCTAGGTAATATCTGCACATTTCATCATGAATATGTATTTTTCGGTTTTACAAGTAAAGTTGGGCTTACATTCAAGTTTACACGTCTTTTTTTAGTACCCCTCTAGATTTGTGATCTAATATGATGTCACTTTTAGCACCCCTATTCCTTATAATGGCCTCGGGTGCCATGAAGGGCCGGTGCGTTACTAAGTCAGACTGTAAGGAACTTGTCAACGCCTTGGCTTCTGTGTTAAAAGTCTGTTTGTCGAGACTAGAGGCACTGCATATTCTTAGACTAGAGGTATTCCTCCTATTCCTCCATGACTTTTCTTTACATAGGAAGAATGGCTCTCCAGTGTTGTTCAAGACAAGATCATCAGTTCTTTTGCACTTATTGATCTGCTGGTGACCAGAATTGGCCGGTTTTTGCCGTGATTGATTCACATGCCGATTTTATGCCAGTCAAATGCACTCGCGTGCTGCACTAGAAACAACATCCCCCAGCTGAGTTTGCAAAGTCTACAACACTCAATACAAAGAAATCGCTAATACAAAGTTTTTCTATGCGCAGAAAGTGAACGCTGTGCTTTGCCATATTGCATGGAATTTCCTAACATCCGTTGCAACTTCATTGCATAAACAGCACTCATCATCACCGCCCATCTCTACGCCTGCTTTGACTTTTAATACCTTAGTCTAGCAGATTGGGAAGCGGATGGTATGAAAGTGAAAATACGATATTAGAAAGGCAAAGAAAAGTTATTTGCTTTTTTACATTGTAGCCTACAATGAAGAAAACTGATGCTCTGAATACTGATTCAGCTGTGTCTGAAAGTTTCTCTAGTTGATGCATTTAACCAGAATTTGGATTACACCTGTTTTTAACAGATATAGCATACATGATTGTGGGTGTGTACCTCCTCCTCTGTCTTTGCATCAGTGCATATCAAAATATGTTCATGGCAGCATGTTCAAATGTATCATCATGAACATTGTTTTTGTATTTTTAGTTGGATATTGGGTATGAGGACAGGAAAACGGTTGTTCATCATAACACATTGCATTTAGTAGTATAGTGTATGTGAATGTCCCATACTGGGAAGCTTTATAGTTAGTTATAGCTAAAGTTAGACTTGAAGAAGAATCTGTCTGTTGCCGGTTCTGTTTTTTTTATTTAAATATATAATCAGCCATTCCATTATTGAAAACTTGATTAAATGTCTATGTTAAAGTGTTCTATTAGAGAAAAGATAGAAAATAAATATTTGTATGATGTAAAGTGGTTAGAAAAAATGAACCGCGAATTGGCTAAAATCGGTATCAGCAGGTCAAACTCTCGGAATCGGACCAGAAAATTGCGATCAGTGCTTTGTTGAACTTGTGATCAGTATGTGTTCTCTTTAATTGTAAGGTGATCAAGATAATTGATTGTAATGATCAAAAGAATTGTTTGTAGACCTGTTTTCAAAGAAGAGGATTTATGCTAAAAGCCTCATCTGTAGCCAAAGGGAAATAATCAGAAATTGATTTATCTGCTACAGGATGGCACAAGCCCTGACTCTTAAACCTAAGTGAACCAATATTCAATAAAAAAAATAACCATTTCACCAACGCCACCTAGTTACTACAGTGGTTTAAGACCTGTTCTAAACACAAAATAATCATCCGTAAAAATCTTGCATTCGGCACAACAAAAAAAACATGTTGGCTTACAGTACCTGTTGCGTACTGCTTATGTAACAGGTTTGACTGAGGCTGTGGCGTGGGAACAAACTGAATTTTTAGGATATGTGGGGATTTTGACTTAACCTGTGTCTTATCACTCTCACGTGTATCCCTGACGAGCAATTTTAGGGACAGCTTGCAGAACACATGACTGCTTACATAGTCTGTGAAGGGAAAAGCTGTAGTGTCAATACATTTCCAGTGTGGCCTGAAATACAGATCTTTGACATCAGCTACGCTAATGTAATTTATTCTCCTGGTGTGACAAGTGCAGCTCGCTCATACCCACAATGCAACAGGGCCAGCAGTAAGACACAGATGTTTTTGTTCATAAGGTAGCCTACATCTCTGGAGTTTCATTTCAATGAACTCCATTGCCCCTCCTCAATGTGAAGCAGATCCAGCTGCTTTGCCAGAGGTGGTCACCAGGGTAGCAGTGCTCGGTGGTGTATTGGCCCTTGAGTCAGTCTGCTGCTTCCTTCAGACTTTGTTTTTGTTGATGGTGTCTCGTTCAAATGTTTTGCTCCTGTTGAAATTGTCCATAGCCAGAGTGGACACCTTGGCTGTGTCCAAAAGTCAAGCGCGCACGCTGGATAGTACCTTCTTTCCAGTAGCGTCTCAGTTAGCTTGCTCCTCAGTAGGCCTATGCGTCCCTACCTACATTTGGACAGCACTAACTAGTTGGCGTCACATGACTCGGGGAGGGGGTGTGTTGACTATTTGCATGAGGTGTGGAGCTTGACCTGCGCTGCGCAATGGATTATGGGATATCTGAGGCCAAAAAGATGCATCGATGCATGCTTGGAAATCACGCCAAACGAAGTACCCATCTAGTGAGAGCGCTTGACTTTCGGACAGTCTATTCTGACGTAACTGCCGGGAAATGCACACTGCCCAGCGTGTGTACTTATGTTTCAGACACAGCCCTTGATTGTTGAAGTAGTGGTGGAGTTTGGGGACACATTTGCTGTATAAATCAGTGGAGGGAAATGATGACCCAGCAGCTCTGATTTGGATGTTCATGAGTCAGTGTCACATCACATGCAGTGCCTGGTAGTGACGCCTAAGGTTTAAGAACGTTGCATATCGGAAGCTTTGAGGTGTTACACAGATATGAAGACGTGGCTTCATAATGGCTTCTCGAATCTCCATTTAAATTTATGCTTTTCTGTCTCTGTCTACTCAAGGCAAAACATGATTCAGTAATAATTTTCTTTATTAAAACCAGGCTTTGCACTGACTGTTCCCGAGCAACTAGGGACAGATATGCAATATTGAGAAAGGGAAAACATCACTCGCAAGGCTGGTAGGCCTATCCTTAGGGAAAACATCACTCGCAAGGCTGCTGGTAGGCCTATCCACATCACTAGCAAGGCTGGTAGGCCTATCCACATCACTAGCAAGGCTGCTGGTAGGCCTATCCACATCACTAGCAAGGCTGATAGGCCTATCCACATCACTATCACGGCTGGTAGGCCTATCCTTTTTTGTAATGTTTCTACAGTTTACCCGCATGGCTGTTCAGCCGTATTAAAGGGATATTCCGCCATTTTTGGAAATACGCTCATTTTCCACCTCCCCTCGAGCAAAACAATCGATATTTACCTTGTTCCCGTTC
>NC_085003.1:20769762-20884762 GCF_963854185.1 Sardina pilchardus
AAAGAAAAGGACTAGAATGTTTTTAGTGTATGCTTTTTAAGCTCAATTTCTTCACATATGTAATATTCTTGAATCCTATGAATCATCAACAAACCGTTACAAATAGGGGTCTTACGGTACACATAAATCACAATTCCGTACGCGTCTTGGTGTTGAAGTCATGGTTCGGTCCGTTTTCGGTAGAGTAAGCCTGTGAGTGCCCCTTGCCTTCGTTCCCTGACAATATTGCAGATGCCCAACACATACCAGCTGGGATAGTATTTCGAAAAGTGTTTTGTGTTGTTAATTTGTTACCTTTACACTCCTAGTTACAACATCTGTTAGTGTGGAATCATTGTGTAGCTCAAAACAGCACTTTGCCATTTTCAAGGTATGTATTTACAGGCAGTTATTTTTGGCATCCATTTCACATCCATTTTGATGGTATATGGCGAAGGACATAAACACCTTTGTCCTTCCCACTAGCCATCCGAGTTATGCATTATATAGTTCTGTGGTCGAGGGCGGAACACTCGACACTACTACGAGAATGTAAGAAAAGTTTTCACAGCATCACCGTGCCAACTATACCGGCAAAACATTTGGGCTAGCAAACCATATCGGTCTTGTTGTTGCCAACTGGGCAGTTGTTGATGTTGGCAAAGTTTGTGCATGCTTTTGAAGTGGTGTGCTAGCTTCAGACCAAAACTTCATAATGCTGCTTTAATGATATTAAATCACAAAGACCTATTATTATTGTTTTGCGTGCCTTGCTGTTGTAGTCTAGCAGAATGTCTTCCTTTGTTCCAGGAAGAAATCTTTACAAAAAGGTTTCATGTTTCTTTCTTTCTTAAATTGCTGGATTAACTCAAATGTTTATACTTGTTTTGCTGTCAATATTTTTCAGAGCTGTAGCAAAAACGGTTTCGAGCAAGACCGTAATTTGCATTAACACCAAATTGTCTTACAATGCAAGTGCAAGGGGCATAGACACACATATAAAATAAACTATATTTTTCACAACTGAAAATGTTCAAAGTAGAATGACGCGTCTGTGATAGTGTGGTGAGGTCTACAGACAAATCAAAGTATTGTAAACATAGCCTTCCCTTTGGAAAATATATATATTTTTATAAGACAATTTTCTTTCACAACCCTTACAACCTTTACAATACTTTGATTTGTCTGTTGACAACACACCACACTACCACGGAAGTGTCATTCTATTTTGAACATTGTAAAATAGTTTGTTTTTGACGTGTCTATGCCCTTTGCACTTTGGTTTGCATTCGGTGTTAATGCAAACAACTGTCTTCCTTAAAACTGCATCAATTAACATAATTACAGTATGCTCTCAAGCAACTGTTTGCACCTGATAGCTTCTGGATATGGACCCTATGTTGTTCTTGCTCCAGAACATTCTTTCAAGTTTTTATGGCCTTCATTGGCTGGGTTGAGCCTCAGGGAAAGAGAAGGCTATTGTTTGAAATGTCTAGAATATACATGCTGCAGGATTCTACAGACTGTTGACACCAGCTTTACCTTATCAGACAACCTGCCGTCAAGCAAGTTAACTCTGGAGTGGCTGTTGCCATAGCAACAAGCATGCGCTCTGACCTCAGGTTATGGAAGAGAAAATACCAGTTTTCTGGAAACTTGTGTGTGCAGAATCTGCGTTGGTTGTCAAGCTCGTTTTCTTTCCTGCCCCCAGAAGTGTGTGTGTGTGTGTGTGTGTGTGTGTGTGTGTGTGTGTGTGTGTGTGTGTGTGTGTGTGTGTGTGTGTGTGTGTGTGTGTGTGTGTGTGTGTGTGTGTGTGTGTGTGTGTGTGTGTGTGTGTGTGTGTGTGTGTGTGTGTGTGTGTGTGTGTGTGTGTGTGTGTGTGTGTGTGTGTGTGTGTGTGTGTGTGTGTGTGTGTGTGTGTGTGTCACTGAAACGGATTCTTGTTCATTGCTGCTTCCGGTGTTTTTTTTTTTTTTTTTGGGGGGGGGCCCCCATCTTGTGTTAGTTCTTCTGAGTCATGATGGTGATTCATCCAGAGCAAGACTCTCCACTCCTGGCGCTCTTGTGGTGCTGGAGCAGCTAAGGATCCGTCACACACCCACAGGAAGTCCACTCCACACGTCTCATAAGCCCATGCACAGGATGCCTCTTATTTTCTGCCCCTCGTTTCATTAACATCCACTGCACTTCCAAAAAGCAGTTTATGATTGGATAATATAGATGTTTTTTTTTGGTGGCAACCTCAGATTGTATATTGCCGACTGGTTCTTCATAGTTTTGGATGTATATGTTTGTTACATACAATGACTATAATTGTATGGCTGTTCATCATTTTAATCACAATGTGTGTGTTTGTGTTTCAGCACGGACATGGACCAGGCTGTATGCTGGGAACAACATAGAAGTGTAGAAACGAGTTGAAGAAGAGGAAGAGGATGATGTGGATGTCGAGTGTGAACACAACTCCTCGTGGTCCGCCAAGATCTGTTCATTTGCATTTAAACGACAGTCTTGGGCCAAACAAAACATCAAACAAAACATCTATACCTATCAAAAGAAATGTTACAGAGTATATTAGAGAAGAAAAAAAAAAACAACTGCAGACAATTGGTGAGTTTAAAAACATAAGCCGAAAAAAAGGAAAGAAGGAAAAAAAAAAACCTACCTGAAATTTTTGTTCTTGTCCTGAGTCACTATGCCCTGCTGCATGGGCAGGCTTCACGTGCTCCATCATGGCTTTGGATGTCGAGCCACAAGCCGGGTATTATAGGTTTCAATGCACTTCACTAGCTCGAGCATAACATCAGCATCATTTCCACAGTGGCTAATTGTGGGTGAGTGTAGATTACAGAAACTCTTGGTGTGGGCACTGCACACGTGTACGCCACCTACCCGAAGAGCTGCTCTCGCCTACTCTTTCCCACAATCCACTGCTGTGGAATCTTCATGTCACGCTCCTGCTGCGGTCGTTGATCTGTATTGCCGGCCACAGACATCTGCTTTAAACAGCGCCTCAGTTAACCTGGGGAGGGGGGGGGGATGGGGTGGGGTGGGCTAGCCAGGTGACATTTTTACTGTGTTTTTTCCTCCCTCTCTTTTAAAGCCTTTTTTTTTTGTTTTCTCTCTCATGTTGCTGTTGATCTCCTTGATAGCAGCCAAGTCACCTCGACTTCCAGGCTACGGACTCATCAATGTTAGGAAGCATAGTGACTGATTACGAACTCTAGCTTGGCTTTTTTAAAAAAGTGAAATAAATATATTATTAATAAATAATAATAACGAGAAACCATACATGACTTGAAAACAAACGATTAAGCAGTGGCATGGCTGAGCAGAGCACCAGCCGGCCATCTCATTCAGTGCATAACCTATGACCGCTGTCAGTGTATAGACCTAACTTAGGTGTGTGACAATTGTGTGACTTCTGCCAAGGGAAAAGGCAAGGGCAGTGAATATGTTTATGTATTAGACAAAAAAAAAGGTGGAAAAAAAACAAACAAACAAACAAGTATATTTTGTTATTCTAGTGGGTCTTAGTATTTAATTCTGACCTCTTTGCCATTGCTGTACTAATTGTTCTCTGAAAGCTCCACCATACTCCCATCACCATCCAAGAGCACCTAGGCCCACGTGTCTGTTTTCTCTGTTTTAGTTGTTTTGATTTTTGTTGGTTTCTGACAGAACTATGGTCGTGTCTAGGTTGACGCGGTGTCTAGAGGGGTTGTGGGCAGGAGGTTTGGGGTCGGGTGGGAGGTTCTGTAGATGATGAGTTGTAGGCTTTGTCTCAGCTGTTGATTGGTCCTTGGTTTAAAAGTCTGTATTCTCTTCACTGTTTGTAAATTCATTCTTTCTGTGGGAAGGGGACACAGTACTCCTGCCCCAAATGGAAGCAGCAACCGTCACCATACATACTTTTGTTCTTTCTGTAAATAAATCTGTTGATTAATAAGACATTGTCTGTGTCATTGTCCGTGATGGGTGGGATCCGCGGTGTGATATGTTTTGGATTTCTTATGAAACTGCTAGGAGCAGAAATTGATGTGTTGAAGTCAACTGAGCAGTGGAAACCTCAGTATTTAACGCCTTGGAATTGACCACAAGAGGGAGCTGTTGAACAGCCAGTGCGTTTCAGGAAAAATGACCATATCATCTAGGGAAGCTTGAGTATTTCTGCTTAGTTATTCGTGATGTACAGAAAGCTACTTGCCTGTCGAGCAGTGTTTACGTCAGTCATTGTGTCGTGTGGCTGGTACAATGTAGGAGGGACCAGGTTTTGGGAAAACGATACGCAGCACTATATAACCTAGCCTACTTCGCTGCCCAATGTATCCATTAAACGCCCGCCGATGCGAAAGGAAGATCCTGTTGCAGCTGATCGAAAGCGTCTGCGCAGTAGCAGTGAGCAGTCAGCAGCAGTGGTGAGTGTTCGCGCGGGGGACCTCTGTGCTGAGGATCATGCTTTCGGACCGCGGCAAGAAGCCACCATGGTAGGGAAAAGACCACGGATACATGTGAACAGCACGACGGACATCCACGAAAGCCTGCTATCGATGTGAAAGTGGTGGATGGGAGCTTTGCGCTTTGACGGCATCAGTTGAAGACAAGCATTCGTTGAATTTGTAGCCCACCAAAGCACTTGTTCGAGGAATCCTACGCTGACTCGCTAGTACCCACTTCTCTATCACAACGGCTGGACACAAAATTGGAATAGGCTACATGATGAAGTTTAAGCCCAACCAGACTAGGACTTACGATGGCGAGGGTTTTAAAAAGCGAGCCGCCTGCTTGTGTTTTAAAAACGAACGGGAGGACGAGGTAAGTTTGGCATGCTTTCCTTTTGAATCCAGCCAATTCAAAATGACACATAGCCCAGGCTTTGTCCTTATCCACGCACCTCCGTTGACTAGGCTACATTGTATATTTTGTAGTCTTGTGGATCAACTGGTTAGACACAATGTAGCCCCATCTCAATGCTTCACAAATCTGTAACAAGCACTTTGTAACAGTCGAAGGAACTGATTCCAGGAGAGTTCGAAGAGGCCCTTGCCATATGTTGCCTTAGCCTACCTAATACTGAGTTCACTGAATCAAAACTCGGACGAAATCTTGTTCATTTTGTACCTTTTAACCACTGTACAGGTGTGCGTAGAGGTGGCATGGGGATACTCGTGACCACCTTAAACCCAGAGTGCGTGTGCAGCATAGCCAGATATGCCCTGTGAAATGTTATAAACTATGCAGTCTACCGGCTGTGTGGTCTCTAGCCTTCCGTCCGAAAATTACAGTTTAGTCAAACACATGGTTTGTAAACAGTGAGTCAGGAAGACCACATCATATCGCTTGGCTCTCACATTGCTCAACATTTAAGACAACTTGACTGAAACACCCTCTCAACAAGTAGCTGGGGGCAATAAGCCCATATGAATAATCTGGTCCGTTCAGCCCCCCAGCCAAACACACACACACACACACACACTAGCTGAAATGTGCAGACACTGTTCAGTGGTGTGTTTTAATATTTCCCCAGCTCACACCTTTAGGAATTGAGAACAATGGTGATATTTCCTCCCTGTGTCTGAACCCATGAAGGGAGCTGGCTGTGGAAAACCAGTGCCAGTTTTTGGAGTGGCTGCATTCATTTTTTATTAGTTCATAGCAGCTTGCCAGCAGTTCCTGTTGGCCTGTGGGAAGCTCAGTCCAATGTTGGTTTGACATCAGGGAATGTGGCTCTGGGCCCCACACACGGCATGCAGTTGAGTCGAGCTCCCCTGCAGCTTCCTTCCAAGTCTGCCTGAGAGCCCCTGTCTGTCTCTGTCTCTGTCTCTTTCTTTGTCTCTTTCTCCTTGGCTTTCTGTCTTCCTGTCTTCCTGCCTCCTCTTTCACTCCGTCACACACAGACATGAACACAGGCACTTTTTTTTGGCAGCATGTGTTGAAAGGACCGCTGCTGCCCTCCTTGCAACTGTCACAAAATCACAGCTCTGTGCAAATGTAAGTGCATCTGAATGGGCCTACCTGGTGATTTAGTATAATCGGTGAAAGACGGTCAGACTGGGACACTGACTCGCAGGAGGAAAGAGGGAGGGAGAGAAGGAGAGGAGGACATGGGGTCAGGAGTGCATGTGAGTTTAAAGTGTAAGCTCATGATTCCTGTGCACATGACAACCCTTTCAACTCTACAGTGCCTGCCCCCAACCCTGACCGTGACCTCGCAATCGGCCCCTCTCAGACCCTTATGTGAGTACGGCTATCTACTGGAGGCCTCCTCTAGTTCTTGATTGGTGCCTTCGGAATGCAGACCTCAAAGTAGTGTAGTGGTTTGAAATGCAAGTATTGTAAAAGTTTTATTTGTCAGAGAAAGGCATATGTAGTGTCAAACTTCTAATGACATGATGTGTCACTGGTGATTGGTAAAAGGTTGAACAGGGGAAAGACACCAGTTTTTTTTCTCAGCAGTTGTCTCCCAGACATATGCTCTCCTGTCATGAAGTGCCAAATTCACTTCTGGCCCCAGATCTCTCCCCCTGAGTGGGAAAGAGAGACACAATTAAGCAATTGTTAGAACTGTGCATTTACACCTTGATTTGCTATAACAGTAGATGATATCAGATATTGATATTGATATTTCACTGTTTAATTGTCAGACTTTTGAATGTGTGTAGAACACTCTCTCCCTTGATTTAACAGTACTCCGCTCTGATGGAGAGAATTAAATCTTTCTTAGGGAAGCCAAATATGACCAAAACGGTCCATATTACGTACACTAGATCAGTGGTTCTTTACTGGTCTGCCTTTGGGACCCACAATTTCCTATGTTCATAAAGTCGCGACCCATATATTTATTTAGCGTTCAAGCCAACAGATATGGTAAGCTATATGGTAACATACAAAGTGCCTTTAGACCTACTTGTCTGGAACATGCAGATTGGCAGTTTGGCATCACATTTGTGTTTACCACTAAAATTATGTCTAACATATTAACATTGTTTATGTCCATGGCAATGACAGACACTGGCTATGAATGAAGCCTGTTAAAATAAAGGTACAATATTAGATCTGATAAGGTAGCATTTTGAATAAATCTCCGTGATTTTTGGGTCCCGACCAACCAGTTAACACTGCACTAGATCATATTGATTAATGATAAGGAATTGCACGCAATCACAAAGGCTTTTACTACATGACTTATTTCAAAGGTTACATCCTGGTTCAAGTGTCTCAATGCTACTGAATCAGCAGCGTACTCATCCTCACCTTAGATCCTTAGAGCAGGCCAGGCTGTCAGCAGGAAGAGTTCTGTGGGAGACCGAGAAGCCCAGATGAGGCAACCGATATGATTCAGTACTCCCACCCAGACACTGGTCAAAACTGACCTTGGGTGAGTAGAAAATGCCCTGGTTCACCAAAAGTGCAAGCTATCATTTCGAGTCTGGGAACGCAGTGTAGAGAAACCGCCTTTTGTCAGAACACTGGCTGTGTGCCTCATGTGCTTGTGTGGTTGCTCTGAGGAGAGAAAAAAAAAATCTCAGAGATCCTAAAGATGGCAGACATACATGACTTGGAAACTTTTCTTGATCGTTAATGACCGTTCGCACTCTTGGTGTTTTGTAACCCGCTCCTCAAGAGGGACTACACTTCAGTCTAAAAATACTACCACATGTTATGAAATCATGTGCCCGGGAACCGCGGAGGTGTTCTCTAATGGTTGAAGACAAACTCTTGAGATGATGTACATCACAGACACGTTTCCCTGAGCATGTGCATTAGTATCCAGGGCAGAAGCAACGTTTGAATTCAAACGCTAAGTTGCTCCTGAAGTTCAATATCATGCCTGTCTTGCCCTCATACACAGAAGGTCAATACTGTATTTTGAAAAAAAATCTGGCATGGCACTTTTGTTATTAAGTGCTTTGTGTGGCTCCAAAGGGTATGGCCACCTTTGACCCCAAATGGTCTGCATCGCAACAAGGCCTCCATCTCTTTACTAGGCCTCTCTGTATGTGGTGGCGGGGGGTGGGGGGTGGGTGCTTGGAGGTGCGGTAAGCAAGTTACACTATGTGCTAAAGCACCAAATGACCTATCAGCTGCAATTTATAGAACCAGGTCGGAGGCTCTAGCTGCCCCCCGGACACATTCTCTTTCCCACCTCACTCTCGCTCGCTGATAAACTTGCTCCCTCTCTCTCTCTCTCTCCTTCTTTCCCTCTCCCTGTCACACTACGTAGCTGCGTGAAGCCACTTCAGATTAAAGCCATAAGTGTTTCAAGAGAGCAGAGTGGACTTTTGACGTCATGACTGCCCCACACATCGTCTTTTATCAAGAAGCTTTGACAAAGCAGGTGGATTTGTCCAGTGGCACAGTTCTCTGTCTATTGTCCTGATTAACTATAATGACAGTCTCTCAACGTTTTAAACCTTTTTTTATGACCCTCCATGTTAACGTGAGTAGACCTGTTCTGAGTAGACCCATACTGTACGTGCTCATATACAGTTTTTTTGGTGTTAATGTTGTTTAGCAGTGAGCCTTTCAGATAAGATGTCCTATAGTCTGCCTCAGTGTTGACATTTATGGGAGACTATGTATCCTCTGTGCCATAGATCTGTATGGTCTGTATGTTGGACAGAAATGTCCGAAAGCACACACGTACGTTAAACTAGCCTGTTGTCTGGCCGTGTTGTCCCCAACGGGCTGTCTGGTCTGGCTTGTTTACTAGAGAGTGGGGGCTCGGCCGGGCCGGGCCGGGCTGAGCTGGGCGGAGGTGGACGTGCCACAGCTCCAGCCCTGGCCTCTGTTCCACTAAGCTTCAGTTCTCATGCAGAAAGACAACTGCTGATCCAGTGCTTTTCCAAAGGCTTGTTTGTGCCAGAGTCCCAGGGAGAACGAGTGTGTGGACGAGGCGAGGGAGAGGGAGAGAGAGCAAGCTGGTGGGGGCGTATGAGGAGGAGAGAGAGAGAGGGGGGGGGGGGGGGGGGTGCATTGTCACCTATTGGTTTGGAGGTGACTGTTATACTAAGTTTTAATGCCCTCTTTACCTTCTTAGAAATCCATGTGCCCATCTACAATAAAGCCAGTATCAGCCTGTGTTGGTACATAAATACCAACTATTTTTGAGGCCAGTGCTTCACTTCAAGTGCAGTAATAACTTGCTGTGTTTTTGTAGAAGCTGTTTAATTCAATCTAGTAACTTTATTAATTATTTTCATAGATACCACCAACTCATATATTCCCCATTGTTAGCTAACCACGAGGCAAATTATCAGTAATAATCTACAGTTAATATGTGAATGTCTTCTTCAGTGCTTCATCCTCTTACTCTAGATGTGGCAAGAACAAAACAGATGATGGTGGACTACAAGATATAGATAGATGATATGATTCTCCATCAATGAAGCTGAAGCTGAAGGTGTGCTCCTTTCTATTACTGGACATTAACAAGAGGCAGAACACGCATGAACGGTGGTCAGGAAAGCACAACGGTGCTCTTTCTAACCCAAATGGCTGAAAAGATTCGTTATGACTGAGCCACCATTTTCTCAGCCTCTTTTATTGTTGCGCTGTTAAAAG
Organism: Sardina pilchardus; assembly: GCF_963854185.1. NCBI lineage: Eukaryota > Metazoa > Chordata > Actinopteri > Clupeiformes > Clupeidae > Sardina > Sardina pilchardus. Next base: position 20,779,306 of record NC_085003.1, read on the forward strand.
CAATTCAATGTGTTGTATCACCACATGTCTTGGCAACGCCACCAGCCAAAACCAGAAGGCACAGCAGAGGGAAGTGCTATCTGCACAGTAATCCAGCGGGGTCGAGCTTCCCCCACTCCAAGCTATTTACACTAAACAGTTCTTGAGGAGCGCTAAGAAAATTACACAGGATGAAAGCCGTCCAAGCCACAGATGGGTCTCACTGCTTCCATCAGGGAAATGGTTTCGGTGCACAAGAGCACGGGGTAAAAGCATGAGAAACAGTTCTTTTAACCACCAGGCTATCATGGCATTGAACTGTCAGTATAGTGGTATGCTAGGTCTGTTTATGGTGTTCTATGTCTTATATCCTATTTGTATTTATTGAGTTCTGTATTTGCTACCACAGCACAAATGGTGTCTCACTGCCACAGCAGTGTTTTTATTTTATCTAATAAGAAGGTGCAGATGGAGCAATTGCAGTGATTCACAGGATCAACCACAACCCATAAGCTCACACCTTGAAGGAATGCTTACCTTTACCTTTTCTACCTTTTGGTTTTATAACTAGTTAAGTGGGTCTTACACCTCAAGATGGAATCTGGCTGTGTGTGTGTGTGTGTGTAGGGGAGGGGCTGTTATTTTAATAAATGTGAACCTGGTTTTGAAAGAGATTTTCATTTTCTCCTTGCGCTGACGGGAGTCTGCCGGACTCTCTCCTGAGCCCGAGGGGAGTTATTCCTGGGCCCAGTGTTTTTCTTGCCTTGGCTATTATTGCTCTCCTACTCGGCACAGCATCGCCCACATTCCCGTAAATATTGTGGCAAACTTGCATCACAGAAGGGGTGGTAGCCGGGGCTTTTTTACAGCCAAGATTCCGACTGAAGAGTGTGAGCCCTGTTGCGTCACGTGATGCCTCTGCCTCGCCACTTGTGATCCAACACCATAAACACACATTCCCGCTGAGCTCCGGAGCAGTAATTATATATCATGTTAATATGCAGGGCAGGTTTTTAAAGGCCACGACACATTGGTGGGGCTCCGTATTAGTGGTTATTGGTGGCTGCTGATTGGAGGGCTCTTGTCGGTGCCTCACACTGGGTGAAGACATTGGTGGGGCTCCGTATTAGTGGTTATTGGTGGCTGCTGATTGGAGGGCTCTTGTCGGTGCCTCACACTGGGTGAAGACATTTCACAAGCTGGGGCCGAGGTCTCGGGTCTCCTGAGGAACAGGAGAGGTTGCCCTGCTGGCCCTGTGATCTCTGCAGTGCCTTAGGAAATGCTAATGAAAAACCTAATCCCTTTATAAAAACCTTCCTACCTTTGGGTCTCAGGAAGCTACTGAGCCATGCGCTAAACTGCTGGCAGATGAGCCAGCACCTCGTGGCTGTGAAGTGCAAACCTGTGGGACGCTGGCTGTGTCGTGCTTTTGTGCAGAGCACAAACGTATATGCATACATGGGCATACACATGCCCACATCTGTTTGTCAGGGTATCCTCTGGCAGGAGTCATGCAGGCCCAGCATGTACACAGGCTTTCAGAGGCGTGTGTGTGTCTGAGTTTGTGTCAGGGGGTCCCTTGAAGTAGGTCAGTGTAACACCAGGCGCAGCAGAGAGTCAAATGACCACGTTTTTCTTTTTTTCCCCTCCTTCTGGAGGAAAAAAACCCCAGCGGAGGCTGCCAGCATTCTTCATTGTGTTTGGGGCGTTGGATTCACGTCACAGAGGATGGGCTCATTCATGGGCACACAGGCCCCTCTGCTCTGCCAAACGCCTGGCTGCTGGACGCACATCCCTTGCTTTGACAAATCTGCTCTTCACCTCCCCCACACTCCACTGATCGCTCGCTCATTATCCCTCTCTGATCTTTCTCCCAATGCACCACTCTTTTCCTCTGAGTAGTCGTAGCCTTCGGGTCCAAGATGAAGGCTCCAGATTCAGAACGTCTTTTTCTAGTGTAACAACTCGAGTGGAATTAGTCTCAGTGTGTGACGTGAACATCTGGAGGAGCGAGGGACCTGCTGATCGGCCTGTCCACCCCACCGGGGTCGCTTCCCCTTGGCTTAAGTGGGCTTCCCCCAGCGGCCCTCTGCAGCTGTTGCCCATTGGTTATTTATGAGGCCTGCTGCGGCGTACGAAGTAAACCCTCCAGCAGAGCAGAGCAGCGGGGTGGGTGGGTGTCCCTGTAAGTGTAGAGGCCTCACCACCACCTGACAAGTGGAGGGTCTCAAGCCCTAAATACCCATTGGCTTGCAACTGGATTTGCAACCAGGACCATTACATGGGTGCCAGGGAAGTTAACTGGGAATGTTTTATCCGTGAAAAAGCAACTCTAGATGCGGGGCTTTTTACTAGGAAAGCGAGGACTCAGGGTTGGAAAAGTAACAGGGGGGCTACACCAGATGCGTAACTGAAGCGTTCCGTTCGCGACGCGTAAAACCCATTTTAGAAGATGGGTCTATTTTTTTCGAATGTACGCGCCACTGTTGCGTCTGGTGTAGCTACTTCCATTGACTACAGTGATTATTAACTGCTACGACCGGCTGCAACATACGCGTCGCGAACGGAGCGCTTCAGTTACGCATCTGGTGTAGCCCCCCTGTAACTGTAGAATAGCTCAAGATCAGAGCGAGCATAAAGAGAGAGCGAGAGGATGAGCTCTGTTGAACCACTGAGGTCTGGTTCGCGTCGATGTTGTTGTTGTTGTTTACGTTGTTGCTTGTTTCAGCTGCATCAGGCCCCGTGGTAGCTGAGCGTGTTGGCTTGTGAGCACAGCTGAGTCATGAGACTGCAGAGGAGCAATGCTGGAGCAAAAAAGCACCGCCGGTCTCGCCGGTCTCGCCGGCCGATTCTTAATTCCTCTAATTCCCAGTGTGCTTTAATATGATTGCAAACTCTGGACGCGAGCGCACGGTTTACAGTGCGCCGTGTCATACAGCTTGGGTTATGAGGCTGTGTGGCACCACAGGCTTAAACCCTGCTCTTTGGCTACAAGCGATAACAAGACACATAGACTCACACAAATACACACACACACACACACACACACACACACACAGAGTTGAAGATAGCATCAAGACGTTTTGGCTGCTCTTGGCCCAGGTAGTGGGAAAAGTCTGTTTGGTGGTTCATTCCTCTAACTGAGAGTGATATTGGTTTCAGATGTGCTATGCAATGAAGTGGAAGATTTAGTTACAAACACAGGTACTGGATACTGGGTGTTTGTTCTGATGTTTGTTCTCTCTCTCTCTCTCTCTCTCTCTCTCTCTCTCTCTCTCTGTAGGTGCTACTTGTGAGCAGTAGTCGACACCCGGACCAGTGGATAGTTCCAGGAGGAGGAATGGAACCAGAGGAGGAGCCCTGTGGAGCAGCTGTACGGGAGGTGTATGAAGAGGTGAGCATACCCATCATCATCATCATCATCATCATCACCACATTTGTATTGATCTTCGTCGTTTTTTATCATTCCGTAACAATATCACGTCTCTCCAGTCACTCTTCTCATTCGTCTTTTTATCTACCCTCCCTTCCTTCCTCGGTCCTCGCTCCCACTGATCTAAATAAAGAATGATGGGGCGGCAACAATGGGATAGTCTATCCAGTGTTCTTTATAGATCAGTGGGAAGGAGACGGAGGACCGAGGAAGGAAGGAAGGGAGGATAGATAAAAAGACGAATGAGAAGGGCCCAGTGTGTTACCTGATCGATATTTTGTAAATAACTGCGCTGCTACCTGGAATGAAATATAAATAATGACGGTTGACGCCTCCTACATTGTTGGCAAGGATGCCTTGCTCGTCACACACACAAGTTACGCAGCTTAGACGGGTCAGGACTATTTCTGTGTGCCAGCAGCTGGCTCTAGCACAGCCTCTCCCACCCCTGCAGCGTCCAGCAGCGCTGGCCCCCCTCGTCACCTGACCGCTCCAAAGTGCGCCGCGCGAAGGCTGTGGAAACAATTAACATTGCAGGAGCCACAGCTGTACGGCGGCCAAGCGAGTGCTGACCGAGAGAGTAGCGCGGCGCGGAGCGGAGCAGAGCAGAGCAGAGCGCGGGCCAAGCCAAGTGGACGTCGCTAAGAGAGCGGAACCACAGGTGGGCCGGGGAGACGAGAGAGGGGAGCGATCGGAGCAGAACCCCGAATGCTCGTCCGGTGTGTCCGGACGCTGGGGTTTCCGCTGCCAGGGCAACACCCGGGTAATGGTATTGAGGCTGATTAGAGGAGGCGCTTGTGCTCGTTACAGGATCTTGAGGGCTGAGGAGAACCTGTTCCAGGAGAGTAATCTGTTGACAGCTGTGAAGCATTGCAGTGACATTTGGAGACCGTGTCCTGTTACTGCAGTCCTCGACACATCCCTGAATAGGGTCTGAGGAGTCAGTCTCTCTCTCCCACACACACACACACACATACACAGATACACACAAACACATACTCACATGGGCACGGCGGAACCTGTGGGATACAGAATGTGAATATTTTCTCCGTGTGAGACTGCCGCGGCACATTTTGGCCCTGTTTGGGTGTACGTTCGGACAAGTGCCAAGGTCCCTGCTGCTGTGAATCTGTTGTATGGTGAGGTCAGGCGGCCTAAAAGCAGGGGTGATGAATAACGATGCTGGGGACATATCCGGCTATATAAAGAGCAGCTAAGTCAGTCTTGTTGAAAGCTGTGGAAGTTGCCCTTGATAACATATTTAGCCCAATTGCTGCGAAATTATAAGATTACCAAGATGTTGCGCAAAAGCTCTTCAGTTTCTTTATAGGATCTACAGTAAATCAAACCTTTGGTAGGAATAATTTACTCGTCTCATGGATCGCTCAAATACTATACAGATCACCCCTGGTCAGGTATTTCTTCAGTCTTACCCCTGTCAAGATAATATGCCATCCATAATGTATTAATAATTAAAGCATTTACATTGTCCAATAAATTGACCACATATAAAAAACCTTGCCAGCTCGAGCAGCTTCTATAAGTAAATTTTCGAGGAATCTCTCTCTCTCTCTCTCTCACTCTCTCTCTAAGTCTCTCTCTCTTCACCAGGCCTCGGGGGCTGTAAGCAACACTGCCGGAGGCTCTGGGCGTAGACTATAAAGTGTGAGTGAGTTACAGCATCACAAGGCCACGGGATCCGGCGGCCATTAGCTGTGGCCACGTGCCAGGCGCGATATGCCCAGAGTGTGGGCAGGGCGCTATCCAGGGGAGGGCTCAGGAAATATACGAGCGGCCCGGCCCGGGGACCCGAGAACTATTCTGCCTCATATTTCTGTTTTATTCGAGGAGCCCCCCGGCTGAAGTGGAGATGAGCCTCTCTTCCTCAAGCAGAGCTGATAAGCCCACGGCCATATTTTATCCACCCCCGCTACCCTTCCTGAGTCGTGAGGTCGAAACCGAAAGGTCGATCAGACCCCCTAGATCCGAGCTTCTGCGTTGTGCGGATGAGCTGGAGCCTCTGGGGTCTCTGTGGGGGAGATCGGTGCAAATGGCTGCCCAGGGTAGTGTTGCCGCGCTGCACAGCTCATGGATATGCGCTGGGGGAATGTGGCGACGCATGGCTATGCAGGGGCCAGCTCGAGTCTCATCGCGGCGTCCTGGTCTCACCCGTCAGTCTTCGCCCCAGCCTCCCCCCAGCGGGGTCGCTCGCTCACGCTGGCCCTGCGCGCGCCGCGCTCCCAACGGAGCAGAGACATCATGTTCCCCTGCAGGTGTGCGTTACACCCGTTTAGGCTGTGCTGCTGTCGTGTTGTGAAAACACACCGCTGTCAGGAACACTCCGTCTTGGCCGAGCTGCAGTCTGTGTGTGGCTCTCAATCACTCTGTGTGTGTGTGTGTGTGTGTGTGTGTGTGTGTGTGTGTGTGTGTGTGTGTGTGTGTGTGTACGTGTGTGTGTGTGTGTGTGCGCATGTAAGCATGCGCATATGTAATGGTGAATACCAGAGGATTGGCTGCTTCTCAGTGTGAGAGTTTGGTCATCCTCTTGTTAAGCCAGTGAGATCAGCCCCAGTTGGGGAGCACAGGGCCTTGGTGTCACCATTAGACACATGTCCCCTTTCATTCCCCCGACGTCACACCAAAGGCCAGGTCAAGCACCGTGACAACATAGCCCCTATTAGAAAAGAACAACAAACGCTGAATTTACATTTGGGTCATCTGCATGATGGCTTCCTTACAACTTCAAACACAAGGAGCATAATTGTTGCTACGTTTATGATATCACTCAGTATTTAAGTCACTCACACTGTCAGTACATTTGTTTCTAAATGCGTTCTCTTATAAGGAGGGCGAATAAATCTTTTCCTTTCTTTCTCTCAAATTTGTTGTATGGAATATTTGTGCAGTATAGCAGTGAATTGCCGCAAAAAATGCGGTCTCAACTTTAAGGCTCAAGCTTGCCATCTCTCTGTAAAATGAACCAGACATGGATTGAAGAGGATTGTTGGTGCTAAGTGCTTTTCCACGGCTGGATATCTTAGTTGTTGTTCCATGTTTATGTCTGTCCAGGCTGGAGTGAGGGGCACCCTGGGAAGACTCCTGGGGGTGTTTGAGGCAAGTCATGTGATCCATATTAAGTTACATTACGTAATATTAATAATGGTATTTAAAAAGAACGCTGCAGTTCCTTTGAATTATTTATTGTCAAGTATATTGTATGTGTGTATATGCTTGTCTATTCGATCAGATCCAAACGTTGTTGTGCTATTTTGTAAATATATACAGTATATGAGGTGAAGTAGGTGGTGTGTGTGTGTGTGTGTGTGAGAGAGAGAGAGAGAGAGAGAGAGAGAGAGAGAGAGATGTACTGTCCTAAGTGTACCATTTCTCTTCATTTCTGGTCCTCTCCCAACAGCAGAACCAGGACAGCAAACACAGGACGTATGTTTACGTCCTCACGGTGACCGAGACGCTGGAAGACTGGGAAGACTCAGTCAACATCGGTAATTATCCACCCACCAACCCACTTGAGCCATGTCTGACACTTTTACACCAAGATTTAAATTGGTCTCGAGTCAGGAGCCAAAAGACATCTAAACAGTTGATCTATGCTTGTCTGAATTGTCTGACAGGAAGTAAAGTATTTGGAGAATCGGTTTCGGAAGGCATAAATCAGGGATAATTCCCAAACTTGGAAAAACATGAAAAGACATCCGAAATAATCCTGTCATGCATGAGGTAGTGATTACTTCATGGAGTCTTAGTAAGAAAAGACATTTGTCATCTCTTGTTAAAATGTCTGATACCAAGCCAATAAGTTGACAGCAGTTATCCCAAAAAAGCATGACTGTTGTTCGAGATTCAGGTTATGGTTTTATTATCTGTTGTGATTGCTCTCAGATGAGAACATGATTACTAACCCCAGAAATGATGTACAAAATACTTGCTGCATTTTTTGCAGTTGTTAAAGAGTTTTAAAAATAGAGTGTGACAGGAGAGCATGTAACTCAAAACTTGGACTATTTGTAGATGGTGTGGAAAGAAAAAACCTGGTAATCCTTCACTCCCCTTGCTTGTATAAATAGACATGAGTTTGTTCATTGGGAAGGAGGGGCAGTGGTTGTTTGCTAGGCATGCTTGTTTTCTTGAATTGGATGGTGCAATCAGAAAGTGATACTGAATTAAACAAACCAACCAACCAAAAAGCACATCACATCACAAGTTGTTATTTGCCATGAGTCAAATAGATACTGATGCCATATAGTCATGTATTAATATCAATTGAATACTGATGTGTTTATGTGTAGGCCTTGGATATAAAGGTGGGTGGATGTGGCTTTATTTCATTTTCAACCTGTGGGGAAATTGACTTGTTTTTCTTTCATTTGACCTTACTACACTGATGATATATCTACATTATACATGTTGACGTATCTAAATTATGCATACATACAAGTTACTTTGCATTCTCCTTCAAGTCCAGTAAGTAAAAAAAGGGATGTGTTTTTCTGTAAAAATGCTTTACAATGTGTAACACTAGAAGACACATTCAAGGTATTATTCGCAACATTTCCCTTATATTTGCTTTGTGAACCACTAGATGGCAATAATGCGCACTGCGCATTCCTTCTGTTCCATACTGCCAGATGTTACTGCATTGAGAGAGGTCTACACTATGGGCACACATCAATGGTCTAATTAACTGGGAAAAGGGTCCATGATTCTTCAAGTCAAGCCGCAACTTAGGTCGTGCAGCTCTTCATGGGACATTCTTTTAACATGTTTATTTATGATAAATAATCCACTGAATTAGACCTGACTCATTTCACTCTAGTGGAACAAGCCTCTAATTCCTTTCCGTTTAAATAACTGTCAGCAGAGCCATGACATTTCCATGGTTAAGTATACTTTGGAGATCTTGGGGTCAGATTAATCTAGTGTTCTACTCTGGCAGGCCGCAAAAGGAAGTGGTTCAAGATTGACGAGGCGATCCGTGTGCTGCAGTGCCACAAGCCTGTCCACGCCGAGTACCTCCGCAAGCTCACGGCTAACTGCAGCCCCTCCAACGGCAACAGCCCGGAGACGGTCACCCAGGACGACAACGCTCCCCACCACGTCACGCCCTCGCAGGACTGCGGCCAGACCCATGTGCACAGATAGGACAGCCACGCAGGGTGGCAGGGTGGCGCCAAAACAAACTCTACAACAGGAGCACTCTGCTGTGGACTGAACAAAGAGACTTTTTACTTTTTACCTGCATGATGGGCTTCTTCGTTTACTATTTTAAACTTTTTTTTTGTTGAGACTTCAAGAAACCAAAGGAAAGACTAACTAATAGAGTTTAAGAATGCCTTCATTGGGCCTCTGCGGCCACTTTCAGATTGTAGTAGCCTACTTACAGATTTTTTACTATTCTCTCCAGCCAAACAAAGTCAAGATGTTGAGGATATGATCTATGTGAGATATGCAGACAGGGCTACACTGCTTTGGTACCTTTTTAATGAAACTGAATCGGCAGTGCTGCAGTATGGACATCATACAAGCTGTATTTATATTATTTTGGCCACTTTCTACAGTGACTTCTTTTCTTGGTTTCATGACTGGAAATGGTAGACCAGTCCACCATTGTAGGGTTTTAGTGGATTGCATTACAGTGGAATGGAAGTTTAGGGAAAATGGCAAAGTTTTGGTGGTTGAAAACGTTAGCTGTTTGGAATGCCTTTGTTTGTCAGTGAATACTGTGTTGGAGTGTGAGTAAAGTAAAGTGTTAAATTTTGCCATGTAAGTTACATTTGGTCTGACAGTCTGTAATGCATGTGAAAAATAAAATGACAGTAGTTTTTTATATATATATTTTACCTCATAAAGTATTTCAAAGCTGCTGTAGGCCTAAACATCGTTGGCATTATGTGTTACCAGACCTTGCCAACGTATGTACCCCCTCCCTTCGTTATATGCACAGTCAACTTTGTATTCACTGTCAATGCTAGCTTGTTTATGCACTCCAAAAAAAGTATCGCCTGTAGCTTTAACAAACATAGCAGTGACATGTCTTGAAGATTCTCACATCGGGAGGGGCAAATCAGTAATATTTTCCCCTTGACCGGAAAAAGTCTCTACTGGGCGGTTAAGGTAGTTAAATGGCCTTGGAATACACAAGCAGCATCATGTTATACCAGGAAAAAGCCTTGAAGGGGGAACTCCATATCCTCTGAAACTCTTACCTTCAGGATTTCATCCCATAAGATATGGCCAATCCACAAAAAGGTGAAGATTGTAGTTGGTGGCTTTAAAGCTAAGAGATGTCCATTTTCTACTTACATCAGCTAGTTTGGTTGTAATATATTGCCATTTTAGTTTTAACTCAATATAGGAAATAGTCCCACATCATGGTCTTAAATTGAGAGATTCACAAATACATACTGTGCTATTCTGTGTGGGGAGAATTATGAAACAGGAGTGTTCAATACAGCTGGGTAAAGGGATGTTTTTGAAGGAAAAGAAAAAAATGTGAAGGAATGTGCTCAAACATTCACAATGACACAACGGTTGGAAAGTAATGAAACCATCTTGTCATTTTAGTCTTAGAAAATAGGCTACCATTATTTTACCATTTTTGTGGTAGCAAATCCACATAGGCTAGGCCTATTCATTCAAATTCGGAGAAAATTGCCTATTGTCATTCTGAGGTTTAAATGCAATCTTGCATAATTAAAATATCTGTGTAGGCCTAATAAAATGTTGGTTGCCAATATGTTAGTGCTCATGAGCATGAACTAGCCTAGTGCTTGAGTTTGCCTTACACCAGAAAGAACTGGTTTCTTTGACTAACATTGTCAATGACTGTATAAAGTAATTTTTGATGTACAATAAAGATGTATTTGTATTATTTCATTACACAATACACGCTGATTTTTTTAAGCATCATTGACCAGCATGTGGGCAGCATTTTGCTTCTTGGAGTAGCTTTGCCCTTGACTGAACATTTTAAACTTCTTGAAAAATATTCAAGTATGTTGTCAATGGAGAAAGAAGAATATTAACTCTCTTCATACAGTATCCAATACACTGTTTATTTATTTCCCAGAGAGCCAATGAAAGAATCCCTACAACTGTTTATCCTCATGTCTCTTCCTGTAGACTTGACTTTTGAACTTCGACCACCTTAGTGGATTACATGACCTTTCCCCACTTGGGTTCGGTTGCAGGGGAAGGCAATAATGTTAACCTACAACTTAATGACACGTATTAGAAAATGAATTCCCATTAATGATTATGATAGGTTTCATTTTTTACAGTTTGAGGATCTTGAACAGCGCCACCCGCAACACACTAGCCCCGCCTACCAATGCTGCTGAGGCTGTCGCGGGCAGTCTAGTCAGGTGTTTCTGAAAGCGAACATTAGGAAAAGTTTTATCGAAACTACGTGGTATTTTTCCTTATTGATAAATAAAGACACAACAGCATCATGCTCAGACGGATATTACAAATGGTAAGTCTTCTGCGCTTAGTCGCCTGTCGCTGTCTTAGTGTTTTTGTCATGCAATGTTTGGATTCATTCGTTCTCCTTTAGCAGGCCCAACATACCCTTCGTTGTCTTCGCGTATTCATAGATAAGCGTCAGACCGATAAAGTTCATTCTTGCTCTATAGATAGAAAGTAAAACAAGGAGGTCTCTGAATGTATGGGTTTTATTCAAATCCTGACACAAAGAGAAAGTGAATGTACTATGGATAGCTGTGGTTGAATTGGACCCAGTGGCCATCCGATATTAACGGGTGGGTGGGACGTTAGCGTAATGTTAGCTAGCTGGCTAGCATCTCTGGTACTGTAGCACCCTCACCTAGTAAGATGTCAAGACGCTACTGTAAACAACAGACACCGTTTAGCTGCTACTAGCCAGTCTTCGGGACGGCCCCTTATATTAAAACCACATTGTCAGTGCATTTGCTGATGTCCTGTGCGAGCGGTGTATGCAAATAGCAGTCACAAGACCTCGTGACTTCATTTCTACATTCTATTGCCCTGTAGTTCAAGAGCACAGACGTTTGCTAACGCCATAGCATGAAACCAGGGTCTGTGGCATTGCTAACGTGAAACAGCTAAAAGCTGCTTTCTGTTGCTTATAATAGTAGTAGGACGGAGTAAAGATTAACAGAAGCCGCGAGGAAACACTAACACTGTTATGCAGTTCACATAAAGATGTCAACGCAAGTGTCTCTTGCAATGGCTAGACTCCTTTGCTACACGCTAGCTAGATAATAGTTACCCTACCTACCTGGCAGCGTTAAGCTAACTAGCTACTTATCGTGGTTTGCTAGCCAGATGCCAACAGAAGTAATCCACCTCACGTTACACAAACCAAAACAAAACTCTAGGTAATGCTAACACTAACAACCCTTCCATTTCAAACAGGAGGGAAAACTAGTGTTTACACTTATGTGAAAAATACCCCTCCCTGATTATGTGGATAATTATATTATACATTTCCACAGGACTTCCTATTGTCCAGCCATAGGCTAGTTGTCAAAAGGATGAGTCCCACATCAGTGATTTGAAAACCATTAATTACCACAAAACCTCTAAACAATGTAAACCTACTAGCAGGCAATCTCAGCGGGCAGTCTTGCAGTGCCCTAGAGTTTCCCTCTGATTCAACAGCAGTCAGGTGAATTAAATGAGGTTACCTTATGCTTTGTCAGTAACAGGGATTTACATGTAAGATGCACCACATTCACTAGTGAATAATGACTATGAATTTTCCATATAGGAATATTCATTTGGCAGACACTGTTGTCTAAACTAAAGTGACTTACATGTCAGCTATATTGCAAGGGATTACATTGTCCCCGGAGCAACTTCGGGTTAAGTGACTTGCTCAAGGGCACAACGGTGGAAGCTGTGAATTGAACCCACAACTACTACTTCAGGCTACTGAACGCTAGCCCAGCTCCTTAACCACTACACTACCACCACCGCTATTGCTAAATGTCAGTCTACTTTTGTGAAAATAGTTAAACATTATTGAAAAACATCCTTCAGTCAATTTACAGTATCCTAATGCATGTCCAGTGAGGCGATTGGTCTGTATATGAGTCCAATGAGTGAGTTGTTGCCTCATGCCTTGAGTTTCTTAAAGGGGGCATAAACAGATTCACTGTGTGGGTTAGGTCTGCCTGTCTTTATATACTGTGGTGGGTGTTTGTGTTGTGAAGGTCATAATTTGGTGAGTGTAACAAACAAGACAACTGACTCTCCATAGCATTGCGTTGCTCCATGGGCTGCACGTGTCCTCAGATAACCCCTGGGTGACGGCCATGCCGAGTACAAGCACAAGGCCGTCCTCCCTTTGCCAGTGTCACTCAAGTCCTTTCCTCCGCTACAGAGGAAGTAGGCTAGTGCATAGGAGAGTGGCTCATTCTCATGTCACTAATGGGAAAGCTGTGTGAACTCCTGTCCTGTTTTACCCTGAGTGTTTTTTCTTAAAAAAAAAAAAAAAAAGAAAGAAATAAAATTTTGCCTCAAGCAATTACCGGTACTAGAGTGCATCCGATACAGCAAAACTAAAGGCCAATATTCTTCTTCCTCTTGCTGAGTACTACTGGCAATCAGCTCCCAGTTGCGTGTGTGTGTGTGTGTGTGTGTGTGTGTGTGAGTGAGAGAGCGAGAAAGTGAAGAAGGAATATTCTTGCCCAGCCAGGTTCAGTCTTGACCTCGGTGCCAGGCCCCTCGGCCGTCAGCGCACAGCCAGTAGCTCATTAGCACGCCCGCCCCACGGAGCCCAACACCCGAGAACAACCGAGCATGTGTGATCTGAGCTGACATGTCTGTCAAAGCCCTTCCCTGTCACTCTATCACTTGCTCTCACTTTCTCCACTCAATTCTCTATCCTACGCTCCTATTTCAATAGTAATTTGCTCTGTCGGCATGAACTAGTTTATTGTGACCAGAAACTGGAACGAGGATACAGTCATTGTATGGATAAAGTAAATGTAAAATTATGTTATAAAAAGTAGGCCCCAGCCATGGCGCGACTGGCTGGGGCACCTGCACCGCACGCCGGCGACCCGGGTTCGATTCCCGCCCCGTGGTCCTTTCCGGATCCCACCCCTACTCTCTCTCCTACTCGTTTCCTGTCATACTCTCTACTGTCCTGTCCAATTAAAGGCATAAAAAGCCCCAAAAAAAATAATCTAAAAAAAAAAAAAATATATGTTATAAAAAGTAGGCTATACATTTCATATGTGAACGGTCTTGTATCTCTGTGTGTGCATAGATCCCTGATCTATTTATATAATAATGTGAGTGCTTAAAGTGCCTATGGAGGGCTTATGTTGGACCTCGCAATACTATTCGAAGTGATAATGCCTTGTTTTGTAAACAAGTTTTTAAAAGTTGAATGTCTTTCCATCCTCTCCCCAGACTCCTGGGAAGGGAGGCTCCCAGAGCTCTGAGTCAGAGCCTCCATCTGCAGACCTGAACAGCGAGCAGACGTCTGAGGTGAGATGATCTCTGACCCTTCTAGCAGCCCTTGTGTGAGAGTGTGTCACCACATCTAACACAGGCATAACCCTCAGAATGCCTGTGTGTGTGTGTGTGTGTGTGTGTGTGTGTGTGTGTGTGTGTGTGTGTGTGTGTGTGTGTGTGTGTGTGTGTGTGTGTGTGTGTGTGTGTGTGTGTGTGTGTGTGTGTGTGTGTGTGTGTGTGTGTGTGTGTGTGTGTGTGTGTGTGTGTGTGCGGCTGTGTGGGGGGTGGGGGTTAATATTGTGATTCATCCAATTCATCAGTGAGATTCACCAGTGGTGTGCTTTTTACAGGGTTTCATATGCCCTCAGTGCATGAAATCCCATAACTCGGCAGAGGAACTGTTCAAGCACTATGAGGTTTACCACGAGTCTGCAGATCAGCCCTCACCCTGGGCCTCTGGAAGGTAAGAAGCTTACCCCCACTGTTCTTTCTTTAACTACACGTATCGGTATGCTCTCCTCATGGCTCTCCTCCAGACGGGATCTCTAATTGAAGGCTATTCTCCTCACACAGGGAGGACATGGTGCTGCTCAGACAGGAGGTGCAGGACCTGCAGGTCTCGCTGAAGGTTAGCCAGAACTCGAAGCCTCCTGTGGGCCCTGTGTTGTAGGCCACATGGCAGACCCTGGCCTGCATTGGCTGACACATTGGATGCAAGGCGTTTACTGTGTGTTTGCTTCCAGCAGTGGGTTCATTTGTCGTTTGTGTGTTTTGTTGTGGTTTGTCAGGAAGAGCGGTGGTTCTCTGGAGAGCTGAAGAAGGAGCTAGACAAAGTTCAAGGGCAGCTGAAGCAAGTAATTCCCCTCAGATGACTTTTCTGTTTCACTGTCTGTGTGAATGATGAACTGAAACCGTAATGTAATGTAGTCAGTAGGTTGCCGTTGTGCTTGGCTTGTGGTTAACCTTTTGTACCCGTTCTCTCTTCCTCCGCAGGGTGATGGCCAACCTGGTTCAGAGGATTCAGGTCAGTTTGTGATGCTACTATTGTCATCGTATAGTCCAGGGTTCCCACGGGTCATGGAATTTCTGGAATATCATGGGATTTTGAAGTCTTTTCTAGACATGGAAAGTCAGGGGATTTTTTTTTTTTATTTTTTCTTTATCATATTTGGAGCAAAGTCATGGAATTTCAGTGAATGTAGCAGTTCAAAAAGTATTTGCCAAAATACATTAATATAAATATATTTCCACACAGAATGGGTGTATACCTGGTGATTAGCTTTACTGCTTGTGTGAGTGATGGTTAGACCAACTGTTCATTTACTGTCCATTTATTCACCTTTAAAGCAAGCAACACTAAAGCACTTTTCCTCTGTCGCACACACGCTATTTGTTTATCCAGCAAATAACAGACAAGGTAGAATATGTTGCATGATTTTATGAAAGTATGATGTATTGCGACATCGAAGCAAGTCAAATTTGTAGTTTCTGATGGCTCATTTCATCGAACTACAGATACACTACCCCACCTCATAAAGTTACATAGTGCGGTTATAGCCGATAGAGGGCCCCGAAGTGAAAGCAGAAGTGCCGTTCACTCTGTTACGAGTTGATGAACCGCTGAAATGATTTTGGAAACATTATTTTAACGTACGAAAAACTCTTCAGTGTTGCTGTAAAATAAGTCAAGCTCTTGAACTCTACATGGCTGCTTTGAGATCTTTGCTCAATATATTGTACCAAAATATATTGTATTGTGACTTAGAGTGGGAACCCTGTGTGTGTGGGCTTGTGAACATGCGTGCTTGCGCGTGCATGTGTTTTGGTTTGAGAAATGCTGGTGGCAGCGTGTGGAATGAGTGGCTGTTTTGCTTTGCATTTTTAATGCAGATGTGTTAGGCTTGGAAGCTGAAACCATAACTAAGAGCAAATGTGTTTACTGTGCGCAGCCCTGGAGATTAAGCTCAACGAGGCGGAGACGGAGAAGTTCAACATCAAACAGATGAAGGACCTGTTCGAACAGAAAGCTGCCCAGCTGGCCACGGAGATAGTAGGCAAGTATGCCACCGCTCAGCAATGGAGAGGTCTATCACTTGGATGGCCATTCTTATCTGCAAAGCATGACTATGGCCGCAGGTACTCATGCCAACACCTCTCTGTGTTCCCTGATGCTACTGATCCCAGGCATTCAGGGCAGTGATTAGTTGTATCTGGTGTGATCCTGATAGTTTGGGTTGAAAGTTCTGTAGTATCACCGTGCCAGCTGCCATAAGAATGCCCACCCCAGGATCAAAGGCAACTCTAGACTGATGACGGAGAATGCTGTCTTTGTCATTTTCTGGCATCCAATTGGATGTTCTCTGGAGGGAATAGCTGCAAAACTTCAGCTAGTTTGTTTTCCTCTACAAAGCACCTTCAAAAGTATGTCTTCAAAAGACAGCTGCATAGCCCACAGTGACCTTTTCATTGTGGTTATGAAAAGTGATTCTAGTTATCTTACACGTTTTATGCATTGTTTGAGGCACATATGAATCATGAAGTCCCTTCTATTTCTGAATATTCATGCTCTGGAAAGTAATGTGTGTCACTATTGTGGTAGAATACCACTGTCCTTATTAGCATGTGCCAGAGGTTCAGTAGGCTTTGTGTGTGTGTGTGTGTGACTGTAAGAGTCACTCTGTTGTTTGTCTCTCGTCTCAGACATCAAGTCGCGCTACGATGAAGAGAAGAGCTTACGCGAGGCAGCCGACCAGCGCGCCTCCAGTCTGAGCCAGGAGCTGCAGAGAGAGAAGCAGGAGAAGGATGAGCTCAACACTGAGCTGGTAGGCCACGCACACACACTTGCGCGCACACACGCGCACGCACACGCATCCACATCCACACACACGCACACGCATCCACACACACTTGCACACGCACACACACACACGCACATGCACGTACACGCACGCACTCGCATTCACCACACGACAACAACAGTCTCCGTGTGATCCCTGTGACGTGTCTCGGTGACCTTTGACCTGTGTGTGCAGCTCCAGCGTCCGGGCCAGGAGGACGTGGAGGTGCTGAAGAAGGAGCTGGTGCAGGTGCAGACGTTGATGGACAGCATGACGCGCGAGCGTGAGGACGAGTCCGAGCGCCTGAAGAGCCAATACGACGAGCTCCTCGCCAACCACACTACCTCAGAGGTACAGAAGGGAACAGCCCCCTCCCCCTCCCCCTCCCCCTCCTCTCCTCTCCTGTCTTCTCTCTTAACCAGCATGTCAAAAATAACTCCGTCATTAACAAAGACAGCCTGGAAAGTCATCCGGCCAAGATAAACAATAAATAATATTTGACACTATGATTAGTATAGTATTTCAGTGTCAGCCTTGATGTTAGCCGTGTTTATTTTTCTGCTGTTCTCAGTACACGTCTGATTCATTCAGTAAGAATTCAGGCGAGGCTGTTATCTGTTTTTGATAAGCTCCTTTGAACTTTGACCTCAGACAGATTAATGGTCATCTAGCGTGTTGGTTGTAGTGAGCCAGTGCCTTTATGACTGATTCCTGAGGTTAGACATTGACTTTGGACCGCCTCGCCTTCTACAGCCGCCTGATTGCACTGTTGGCCTCCTCCCTCAGAGTGACCGAGCAGCACAACATTACTGTGTTTATGTGGATGTAGAGCACTAGATCACAGTCACATAGTTACTGTATACATCACTAGATAAGCCTGGGTCATTCTCTAACTTTGGCCTGTTATTGGAAAGAAATCTGCGGCTACAAAATGAACGTCGTCTTTCTCCGGCAGACATCAAGCCTGTGCCTCATACAGTAAAATCCCTGCAAGGCTGCTAATTTTTTCCAAGCATACGTTTGTGAATAATTCAGAGGTGGGTTTCTGCATTATTGAAACGCACATTGCCCTGAGGAGGGGGAGAAGTGCGAGTCATGGGAAGATTGACCCCCCCACCACCACCACCACCACCCTCCTCCTCCTCCTCCTCCTCCTATTCATTCTCTTGTGGCTCTTAATCACTGCCGCACCTGTCTCCTCCCTCATGAATACATGGAGAAGCCTATCAGCTGCTCAGGTGGAGGGGCCAGGGGATGATTACATTTGGTGTGCAGAATTACCAAGCGACTTTCCAGCTAGTTGATATCGAACATGCAGGACTGTACAAGGATGTTTCTTTTTTTTATTTTGAGGTTGTTTGAGGCTCTTCATTGATTTCCGATATTTCTGTCAGTTCTAACATTTTTTTTGTGTGTGTGTGTGTGTGTTTGGGCAATTGTATTCCTTGTCTGTACCTGGTTTCCCAAAGGCATTGCAGTGTTAAGATGATCATATTAGATTAATATTAAGGGCAACGCTACAGTGCCTTTTGGAAATGGGGTTTCAGATCTGTCCTGCTTTTCTGCCACTTTCCCTGTTTGTCCACTGACCTGTGGCCCAATAGCCTCTAGTTGTTCATGTGTGTGCTTTACTTACCTGTGTGTTTACTGCTGTGTCTCTCCTCCTCTCCTTTACTCCACCCCTCTCCTCCCCAATCTGTGTGCTCTCTCTGCTCTGGAGATCCGTAAACTGGAGGTAAACCCCCTTTATCTCCACCAGCTCCCTCTCACCCCGCACACCCTCCCAAAGCGTCAGCATGGAGGAAAGATGAACAACCTAACAGATATAAAGCTTTTGTATGAAAATAGACATTACAGGACTCTCTTGAAAGAATTGTTGGTGTCTAGCAATGATTTGTTGATCGTGTAAGATCCTGTAAATTCACTTTAAGCTCAAATCAAAAGCAGCAAAGTAATCTCTTGTCAGGGTTTGACTCAGTGTCCAGAGGAATGTCCAAATATGGAGTGTTCACACTGCCCTTTTCTGCCTGTTTCGTTACATCAAATTCTGCGATCACTGTATATGTTGTGAGTTTGGTGTTCAGTGTTCCAAAGCATTTGGTGTTGTTGTGGAGTTGCATGTTGTTGTTGTGGTGGTGGTTTCCCCTGTTTGATTTAGTAAATATTTACTTGTTTACTTTGTAATAGTAAACACCAAGGCTGTTTCATCTGTAACTGTGTGTGTGTGTGTGTGTGTGTGTGTGTGTGTGTGTGTGTGTGTGTGTGTGTGTGTGTGTGTGTGTGCGCGTGTGTGCGTGTGCGTGTGCGTGTGCGTGTGCGTGTGCGTGTGCGTGTGCGTGTGCGTGTGCGCGTGTGCTACAGAAAACCATCTCCCAGCTGAAGGCTGAGCTGGAGAAGGGGCCCCAGGAGGCTGCTGTGTACACCCAACAGATTCATGAGCTTCAGAGCAACCTCAACAACCTCCAGCAGCAGAATCAGGTAACACACACACACACACACACACACACACACACATACACTTAAGGTATGCATAGGGCAGCTGCCATTTATTCTGATTGGATGATCATGACGGTAAAACTCTCCCGAAAAGAAATTGTTGCCCAATATCAGTGGGAACATTCCAATCCACAACATTGCTCAAAAGGTTGCCTCATGTGTCATCAGCTTTAATCTAGGAAATGTGCTGGAATCCAAATCGTCACAACACTGACAAGTAGATACACAGACACACTATGGCATATGTAGTTCTAGTAATCTGACAGCAGACTTTGAAACAGGTGTACACACGCACACACACACACACACACACACACACACACACACACACACACACACACACACACACACACACACACACACAAGCACAAGCACACACACACACACACACACACACACACACACACACACACACACACACACACACACACACACACACTTGCACCTGAAAACTGCAGTCGGCAAGATGTTTTTGATGATATTCACTGACACAGTATGCTCGGACAGAACAGCATAAACCAGACGGTTTTAGAAAAATACCCGCGCTTCTACCTCCACCTAGAGCCTGTTATTTGTTTTGCAAAAGTCCACCGCTCCCTGTTCCTCTGGTCCAATAAGAGTTGTGAACATTGAAAATGTTGGCCAAGTCCCCTCAATCTGCCAGTCTTGCCGACTGCCGTTTTAATCAATCAATGCGCAACAATGACCTGCAAGCTCCTAGCGCATGAGCCTGTGGCCATCTGCTCCACATCACATACGGGCCACAGACAGACGGACAGACAGACAGACAGACAGACAGGCCTATTACCAGACACCACACCCCACATGCCTAGTGAGTCCCTCTAATCCCTGTCCAAATTTAAGTTTACTGTAGAAGTGTTTACGAGTGGGCATACACGAGAAGAGGCCAGCACATTTTACAGGCCGCTGGCCCCCGCCTGCAGGCTATCAGACGACCCCCCCCCCTTCCCCAAACCCCCCCATCAAAGGCCTCTGTTGTCAGCAGGCCGTGTGTTTCTCTGTGCCATCAAAAGCGTGTTGACACAACTCCAGCTCCTCTCTATTATTAAAGTAGCGGGGGGTAACGGTCCCGGGTGACCGGCCCTGTGTCATTCACACTGAAATACGAGCACAGGTAACAGACCTCCCACTACCCCCCCCCCGCTGAGCAGCGTGTGTCTGTGTGTCTGTGTGTCTGTGTGTGTGTGTGTGTGTGTGTGTGTGTGTGTGTGTGTGTTTGTATTTGTGCTCAAGGGGGATTAAACTGTCACAGTCAGAACAGAGTGATGCCAGGGGGAGAATGCCCGGGCTCCGTTTGTGAAGTGGGGTGCATGGCAGCAGCAGGGATTAGGAAGGGAGTTGGATGAGGCCCATGGCTGCCATCAGCGCCTGGCTGCTCTGTCACAGCGACCGCGCACCGATAAGCACGGGGAGGATTGATGGGTGAACGAGGGGGGAGATTGATGGCTGTTGTTCACCAGGGGGGGTCTCTGTGGTGAGGGGCGATGAAGCACTTCTATACAGTCAATGGGATGAATGGACAGGGAAAGAGGTTGGATGTACTGTACAGATGGACGGGTGGATGAATTGAGTGGTGGATGTGTAACTGAGTATGGTTGCAAAGAGCAAGAGAAGTAGGACATGTCTGAATCAGGGTTGTGAGTCACTCAGGAGAGAAGGCCAGAGGTAAGGTGTGTGTGCGCGTGTGCGTGTGTGTGTGCGTGTGTGTGTGTGTGTGTGTGTGTGTGTGCCGGCAAGTGAGTGAATAGCCTTCGTATAAACGATTCTCAGCTGTCGCCTGGGAATCTGGTGCACGATGGACAGCCTGCGCGATGGCCACTGTCCCTGTCACCCGCTCCGGTTAGCGATGGAGTCGTTATCAAGCCCTGTTCTTTATAGGTGTCTGGCAGCGCAGGGTCATGGTACACACTCACACACTCACACACACTCTTGGCATTCGAGTGCCACCTTCCAAGTACTGCGAAGCACTGGCCTTTGAAGTGTCAGCACACGTCACGCCAGAGCCTGGCGCTCTGAAGGGTGAGTGTGGCTTGTGTAAGGTGGGACCGTCCTCGCACCCAACGAGCCGTCTCGGTTGTTGACTGGAGTACCTGCGAAGACGTGATGATGTGTGTTCCATTCGCTCAGCTCTCCCTCGTTCACGCCGCGTCCGGCATTTCATTTGACGTCCGAGAGGGTGTTCCAGTCAGACCTGGGTGCCAAAGGAGACAGACACAGGACACACTGACCGATGAGATCTGTGTCTCCGTCAGGGTGTCTGTTTTCTCAGACAGTAGATTTCTGATGGCCTTCAGCAGTCACTGTCGCTGGTGACTGATGATGTGCCTAAGAGATGGAAAGTTAAAGTGCTGATGGAAGGACAGAGGATATGTTACACCTCTTGTAGTTTTGTCAACCCTGTGAACACACTGATAATATTACATTTTTAGTCAAGTTATATTTATGTTGTGCCATAACTTAAGCCTACCACACACATAAAGATAATCGGGCTGATTTTGCCCAAATTTTCCCCCTTCTGATCAAAGACAGAAAATAGCCGATTATCTTAAGCTCTTAAGATTATCTTATGTGATTCTCTTGTAGTGTGTGGTGTGTTAAGAGTCAAAATTCCCCCTGCCTCGGAAAATGTTCGGAAAACGATTTCCTTCATTAGGAATTCATCGACATCCATCGCTGTGAACTGTGAACATTAATAGTGAAGTTTTTTTGTTAAGCCACCAGGATCGTCATTAAAGTAGCTCAAACTGTATATGACACTGTAAGTGAATGTGCGCAACTCTAGAGGTGCCTCTCATGTAAAGTTTATACATCCTCCCTCGCTCCTCGGGCCTCGATCCTCACTGATCTACATAAAGAATGATGGGGCGGCAACAACGATAGTTCGTCTATCTTTCTTTATGTAGATCAGTGAGGATCGAGGCCCGAGGAGCGAGGGAGGATGTATAAACTTTACATGAGAGGCACCCTAGGTTTACAACCCCAGCCTTGCGCTGAAAATGTTCAAAATGGCGCATGCGTGACAAGCATATTAGCTGCTCTACCTGGCTGAATAGTTGTGCTAATTAGAATCAGCTGGTTTAAGCGAATGGTTGGCACCATGAAGCTGGATTTGTCCACCTCTGCATATGAATATGTTTCAGAGCACTGCACAGAGTCCGACCAGAGATTGATCATACTGATGAAGGCTTATATGAGCTTTACTGTAGTTCGCCTTGGATAAAAGTTTTAATCTAAATGGAAATGAGATGTACGGCACTTGTGCATGATTGGCATGTAGGTGTGAGTGATATCAAAGATCCTTAAGGCGGAGCAAGATACGTCGTCGTAGTTCATTGTCTATGGGCGCAAAACGGGGATCACGTTCCTCTGCATAAAGGGGGTGTGTCATGTGTGTCATGCCCATAGACTTCTATGAGCCAATTTCACAGTGTCCAGGTGTCTGGCCTAGTTGATGTTAATGATGCCTTAATTGGCAGGGTAAAACATCTTCCTGTTTCTGTCTTTCCTATAGACTGAGCTGTTCCAGAGGAAGTTAGTTTACACAGTGGCGACATCTTGTGAAATAGGCTTATGGAACAGCTCTGCATAAAGGGGGATTTTGCCCCCCCTCCCTCTTGCGATTCGGCTTCCAGGAAGTGGCTTCTCATGAAGTATCTTGCTCCGCCCTTAACGATCTTTGGTGATATGTCCCTTATGATGACCCCAGTGTAACCTTTGACCTCCCCCTCTCTCCCCCCCGGACACAGAACCTGTCGGAGCGGCTGAGCAAGCGGGAGCGCGAGAGCCAGCAGCTGGAGGAGAGCGTGTCCGAGGGCCAGGCCTCGCTGCGGACCCTTCAGGCCCAGCTGCAGCAGCGCCACCTGGAGGCGCAGGAGGCGTCAGCACGGGCCGCCCAGGCGGAGGCGGCTCTGGGCCGGACTCAGGCCGAGCTGGGCGAGCGCGGGGATGAGGCGGCGCGGCTGAAGCGCGAGGTCGGCCAGCTGGAGCAACAGCAGCAGGAGCTGAAGGCCGAGAGGAAACAGCTGCAGCAGCAGCGCGAAGAGAAGGAGAGCCAGGGAGCGCAGCAGCAGAGCCAGATCAGCCAGGTGAGGCACCTGTGCACACACACACACACACACACACACACACACACACACACACACACACACACACACACACACACACACACACACACACACACACACATATACACACACACACATATACACACACACACACACATACACACACACACACACACACACACACACACACACACACACACACACACACACACACACACACACACAAACCTGCATGTTTACACACACACACACACACACACCTGCATGTGTGCACACACACACTTTTACTCAAACCTGCATGTTTACACACACACACACACACACACACACCTGCATGTGTGCACACACACACTTTTACTCAAACCTGCATGTGTACACATGCACACACACTCACACAAACCTACATGTGTACACACACACTCACACACACACTCACAGACCTACATGTACAAACACACATATGTACACATAGTCCTACACATACTCCTGCATGTATACATAGTCCGCAGAAGTTGCCGATGTATCCTATCTGCACCTGTTACATTAACAATGGCAATTACAACAGGTGTGGTTGTTTAGATTTATAAAATCAACATTCTGGTGTTCACCGGTACGTCACCTGATGGTGATCTTGGACAGGAAATGACAAACACTCTCACTCAGTACAACACATACACACATTTACACACACTCACAGACCTGAGACACATGTATGATAACATGATGAAAATTGTATGACGTGATGCGTGAAAATACATGTTCCCTGGTCCATGTAGAAGCTGGTTCCATCCAGTTGTTGAACACCTTGCTATTAGAGCAGATGAACACAGCGCTGCATAGTTGCCGAGATTGGAGGCGTGTAGAGTGGCATTTAATTTGGGCCCCTAAAAGAGATATGCCATCTGCCTGCCAGCCTCGTTCTCCCTCTCTGTTGGAGGCAGCGGCCCCTGTCCTTCCAGCGCCGAGAGGTGGACACAAAGCCTTTAATCTCGCTCAGTCTCTCAGATCCACCGGGTCTGCCAAAAGCGAACAGTACACCCAGAACCATCCAATCCGGCGTCCAGATAGGCTCCGTCACTATGCCAAGTGGGGAGGCCGAGCTGGATCTTTAAGGCGGGTTTTTATCAGGCATGGCAGGAATGTGGCATTCCGCAGAGCTGGCGGGACCTGGGCAGACAAGGTAACGCTTTCATTCAGGACATCTGCACAGGCCCAGCCATTTGCTCTGCCTGTTAAGGGCCTCTGATGAACACACACACACACACACACACACACTCTCTTGATTTCGCCTGTTATCTCTGGAGACACAGGAAAGCATGTGAGTGCAGGGACTTTCCAGACAACATAGAGATAAGTGTGTGTGTGTGTGTGTGTGTGTGTGTGTGTGTGTGTGTGTGTGTGTGTGTGTGTGTGTGTGTGTGTGTGTGTGTGTGTGTGTGTGTGTGTGTGTGTGTGTGTGTGTGTGTGTGTGTGTGTGTGTGTGTGTGTGTGTGTGTGTGTGTGTGTGTGTGTGTGTGTGTGTGTGTGTGAGAGTGTGAGAGTGTGTTTGTGTGTGTGTCTATGAACACATTTCCCTCAGATACTGTAACAGGCCTCCGTGCTCTTAGGTTTTGGAATCAAATATGTGTGATGTGTGTGTGTGTGTGTGTGTAGACAGTCAGGTATCAGTCAAGTCATTTTCTTGCTCTCGGGGCACTCGTGATCTCTATTAGGGCCCATCATTTACCTTGCATTCTTGTGTGTGTGTGTTTCTGTGTGTGTGTGTGTGTGTGTGTGTGTGTGTGTAGATGCACGCTAAGCTGCTGGAGGCGGAGCGTCAGCTGGGGGAGCTGCAGGGCCGTCTGAAGGAGCAGCGGCAGCTCTCCGGCGAGAAGCTGAAGGACCGCGAGCAGCAGGCCGCCGACCTGCAGCTCAAACTGGCCCGCTCCGAGGAGCAGGTAGGAGCACAGCACACCCCAGCACATACACACACACACACTGCAGGCCGCCAACCTGCTGCTCAAACTGGCCCGCTCCGAGGAGCAGGTAGGAGCAACACCACACCACACACACACACACAGCAGGCCGCCGACCTGCAGCTCAAACTGGCCCGCTCCGAGGAGCAGGTAGGAGCACAGCACACCACACACACACACACAGCAGGCCGCAGTGCTGCCCTCACCTGGTGGCAGGGGGAGGTGTTGCGCTGAAGGGCTCAAGTAGACGTGTGGGGACATGGGGTCCGTTTCATGCAGCGTTTATACGTCCTCCCTCGCTCCTCGATGCCTCGATCCTCACTGATCTACATAAAGAATGATGGGGGGGAAACAATGGGATAGTCTATCCAGTGTTAGTTATAGATCAGTGGGAACGCCCCTCGAGGATCGAGCATCGAGGATCGAGGAGGCATGATGAGAGGCACCCATGGTCTTCACACGGTGTGAAGTTTGCACAGTCTGTACAAACTCTCTGTGTAGCACCAGAACATTGTGTCCATAAGGTGCATTGACTGGTGAGAGATGTATATCTACAGTATGTCTGCATAGCCAAAAGCCATGTCGGCGTTAGCATAACAGGGATCTGCCATTTAAAGGGATGTACAGTGACGGCACATATGAATGAAAATGAATGCAGCTTAGATTCATGCTCTCTCTCTCTCTCTGTTTGTGTGTGTTCAGCTGAAGGAGAATGCTACTAAGACCACAGAGCTGCAGCACCAGCTGGAGAAGGCCAAACAACAGCACCAGGAGCTGCAGACGCTCCAGCAGAGCACCAACAGCAAGCTGAGGGAGGCCCAGGTAACACACCTGAGTAGCACACCTGCTACAGCACACCTGAGTAGAACACCTGTTACAGCACACACCCTCACCTGAGTAGCACACCTGTTACAGCACACACCCTCACCTGAGTAGCACACCTGTTACAGCACACGCTCTCACCTTAGTAGCACACCTGTTACAGCACACCTGTTACAGCACACGCCCTCACCTTCGTAGCACACCTGTTACAGCACACCTGTTACAGCACACCTGTCACAGCACACCTGTTACAGCACACGCCCTCACTGGTATCTCCAGTCACTACGCCCCTAATGATTCTGTTTTATAAGTAACAATCAATAGGTTGGGTGCACAATAGGTCTATAATATTCTTTCCATTTGCTCTGATTTGATACTTGACCTCTTAAATGTTCAACTGAATTGTTCTTTTTTACCTGTCCTGTGGTAGCTGAGACGTTGTCCTGTCATGATTCCTTGTCTTGCTCTTCCTTGGCCCTGGTCAGAATGACCTGGAGCAGGTCCTGCGTCAGATCGGGGACAAGGACCAGAAGACCCAGAACCTGGAGGCCCTGCTGCAGAAGAGCCGTGACAGCGTGAGCCAGCTGGAGGCCGAGAGGGAGGACCTGTGTGCCAAGATCCAGGCTGGCCAGGGCGAGACGGCCCTCCTCAACCAGCTGCAGGAGAAGAACCACACGCTGCAGGAGCAGGTAGACCTCGGGGGCACACACCAGAGCACACACACACACACACACACACACACACCCACCACTCACAACAACACTCACAACAACACACACTCCAGAGCACCCACACACACACACCACTCACAACAACACACACTCCAGAGCACCCACACACACACCACTCACAACAACACACGCATACATGCAAACCAGTTAGGTTCCATCTGAGCGATCATGCATCATAGCAAACTAGAATAGCCACTCACTCACACAGTCAAATACTAACATTTGCATTCAGGATTACACCACACGCACCAAGACAATGAACACGCTGGTCTCCTATGCATGCACCAGTGCACCACACAGTGACTACCCGACAGTTTCAAGTCAACTATCACATTTCACCAGTGTGTACTCTACAGGCTAACTACAGTAATTTCCCGCATATAAACCGCATTGTGTATAAGCCGCAGGACAGTGTTTTATGCAAGTTAAAAGAAACAAAACCATATTAACAGCCCCCCTTTATTAACCTCATAGCTGAAGAAACTTTGCAAAATCAATGTATAAGCCGCGGCTAATTAAGTCGGGAAATTACGGTAGTGTCTACTGTATCTAGTATCTGAGCCGAGCGTCTCCCCCTCTGCCCTCCCAGATGGGGCACCTGACGGAGAAGCTGAAGAACCAGTCGGAGAGCCACAAGCAGGCGCAGGACAACCTGCACGAGCAGGTGCAGGAGCAGAAGACGGCCATGCGCACGCTGCAGGACCGCTGCCAGGCGCTCGACAGCGCCAACGGGGAGCTCACCTCGCAGCTCGGGGACAGCCGCGAGAGGGTCGCCCAGCTGGACACGCAGGTGGGCACGAGGAGTGGAGATAAGCACACACACACACACACACACACACACACACACACACAGACACGCATAGACAGATTTCACCAGATTCTATGAATGTTTACACTCTAAACCCTGGTGGTTAATTGTGCATGGTGTCACATCATTTAAGCATGGCATTGCCCAAGTGAACATGGAGATGCATACACGATGCTTCCACTAGTGACAGACACGTGTCGTGCACACTGTTGTTCACTCCTCTATTATCGTCTGAACCTCCCAACAAATGGCCACATACTTCCCACTTCAGCCTCTTGCACATAGTAACGGAGCCTCGTAACCTCTCCACATAAAGTAAACCATTTTGTACTCCCCCCGCCCCCCCCCCCCCCCCCCTGCAAGATCCCGCACACACGCTCCAGTTCACACTTGCACTAAATCAGTGGCGCTGAGCGCTTTCTCCACACGCCGACGGTCACGTCTGGGCCGATACAAAAGGCCCCGGCCCCGTGCTGTTGGGACGTCAAGAGCCTTAATCTCCGTAAGCAAGAGCCTAATGGAAGCAGATCAGCTGAGTGTCCGTCCGGCGGAGCTTTAATGTCCGTAATCAGCCGGGCTCTCCAGAGCAGATAAGATTGGGCCGCTGTAACGGGAGACGTGCTCATGAGGGGCTGTGCGTGTGCGGTGACCAGGGTCAGACGAGGACTGGCTCCGCTCCGCCGCCCGCCGCGCTGCAGACGCGCTCGCGCCATAATGACACGTAATTGGTTGCAATTTCACTCTGCGCGTCACGCTGCTGAATTCAGACACCTGCCTATAAACAAACTCTATTGTTTTGCCAAGCACACACACACACACATACACACACACACTACTTACCGTTTTTGCCTTGTGGCTCACACGTCAGTCGTATTTACTTGTTTTGCAGCGTGCGCTTATTGCGTTAATGTTTATAATCTGTGCATGCTTATTGCGTTACGATGTCTCCCTTTTTGTATAACCGTTTGAGTTGTCTAGGGGTGAACATGTTGCTGCCTGCCTCGCTTTCTATAGTAACAGTCTGACAGTGGAGCTACACCAAGCGCATAACTGAAGCGCTCCGTTCACGAAGCGTTAGCTGAAGCAGTTAATAATAACGATAATTAAAGTAAGTAGCTATACCAGACGAGTCCAGAGACCAGTCTTCTAAAATGGATTTTACGCGTGGCGAATGGAACGCTTCAGTTACGCGCCTGGTGTAGCTCCCCTGTGAGTTAATAGGCTTTCTGTGAGTGTGTGAGGATGCAGCTGTGGCCTTAGGATACTGTGCTTTGTGCGGCCATACAGTATGATGCTGTAACTCCCCACCCCCCTCCCCCTCCCCCAGCTGAAAGCCAAGACAGAGATGCTGCTGTCGGCTGAGGCGGCCAAGAACGCCCAGAGAGCCGACCTCCAGAACCACCTGGAGACGGCCCAGCATGCACTGCAGGACAAGCAGCAGGTGAGCCCCGACGACCTCGACGACCTCGCGCAGCAACAGCTGGCTCTGTCTCCATGCCGACCCCCTGCCAGCCAATTAGCCCGGCGCCATCCCTCTGTGTTCTCAGCTGAGGCCTGTGTGTGTGTGTGTGTGTTTCTGAGTGCGTGTGTATGTCTGTCATTTTCCTGTGTGTGTGTGTATGTCTGTCATGTCATTTTCCTGTGTGTGAGAGATGTTAGTTCTTCCCTGTGTAGCTGTTGCAGTTATTGTTTATCTCTGCCTGCTGGGCCATCTTCACTGGCCTACTGTGATCTGTCTGTGTTTGTGTGTGTACTGTGTGTGTGTGAGTGAGTGTACGGTATGTGTGAGACTGCTTTGTGCTCGCGTCTGACTGCTGCATCTGTGTGCCCAGCCTGAGTGTAAGTGAGCTAAGTGCAGCTGCAGCAGCTGGGTATTGTGACGGGCAGCTCTGGGAGGGCTGTGTATGCCCACTGCTGTGTGTGTGTGTGTGTATAGGAGCTGAGTAAGAGCCAGGTGCAGCTGCAGCAGCTGGGTATAGAGATCGCTAAGACATGTGACCAACTTCATCAAAACGCAAAGAATTATGGGTATGTTTGGCTCGCCTGATGCCAGCCCATGTAAACTAGTGTTCTGGGTCTATGATCTGGCATGCTAATAATGAAAACTAAGCGTGAAACAATTGTGTGAAAAACAGAACATAATCTTGCGCTTCCTTCCTGATGCTATCCATGCCATTCCTCTCCTTTTTGTCACCTCTGAAGCATGGCGTGTACTATTATTTTTCCACGCTGGAAAACGATAAAAGATAAGCTTTATGTTACTGTATTGAATTTTATAACACAGCAGCAGGTAAACGGCATTTCGACAACTGCACTTCGTTGTTCCCGCACGTCAGTAAAAAAACTTAAGTTTTGGGCCACCGATTCCCAAAATGTGTTGCGTTTTACGTCACATTCTCAATCTCTATAGTGACGGGCAGGGCTGGGAGGGCTGTGTACTGTATGCCCACGGCTGTGTGTGTGTGTGTGTGTGTGTGTGTGTGTGTGTGTGTGTGTGTGTGTGTGTGTAGGGCAGCTCTGGGAGGGCTGTGTACTGTATGCCCACGGCTGTGTGGGGATGGCAAGTGCTGCCCACGTGTGGGTCCAGAAGTCATTGCCGTTAGTTGTGCAGTGGTGTACTGTAGGCCATTAACGAGCCTGTGCCTGCTCTAGTGTGGAGGTGCTGCCTCTACAACTACAGTATATGCACATATGAGTATATTTATAGTCACTCCATATCAACTAGCAAAATGGAAAGACGTCGATGGAATCTTCTCTCCAATCAACATGAGTGAGAGTGAGACTGTTTGTGCCCTTACATCTGCACCCTTTCAAACTGTTAGATGTGCATGATGAGCTCTGTGATGTCCTAGCAGACAACAGTTTAGTCTCTTTTATGTCACTGTTTTTGTTGAGCTTTGGCCATGTTTGGTCTGTATATATCTGAGTGTGTGTGTGTGTGTGTGTGTGTGTGTGTGTGTGTGTGTGTGTGTGTGTGTGTAGGAGCTGAGTAAGAGCCAGGTGCAGCTGGAGGAGCAAGGACAGCGGCTGCAGGAGAAGCAGGAGCACTGTGTCCAGCTGGAGGCCGGCCTCAAGGAGACCAAGGACAAGCTGCTGACCTCCGACCAGCTCACTGACGCCCTACAGGCCCAGGTTAAGGTGAGTGGGGCACAGCCCACACACACACACACACACACACACAGAGCTCTGTCGCGGTCTGGGTGGGTTGCTCATGCAGCAGCACCTCAAAGTTGCAACCCAAACTATGGTCTTGAATTTTATAATGAGCATTCCTGAGGCCTGCTTGTGTCCGTAATGACTGCTGTGTTTTTGTGTGTCTTGGTGTGTTGTGTATGGTCAACAATTCCATTTATCCATTTGTTAATGTGCGGACCTACAGTGTTCTACAGTGTTCTACTGTGTATAAAGCTGATCTGTGTGTGTATGTGTGTGTGTGTGTGTGTGTGTGTGTGTGTGTGTGTGTGTGTGTGTGTGTGTGTGTGTGTGTGTCTGTGTGTGTGTGTGTCTATGTGTGTGTGTGTGTGTGTGTGTGTGTGTGGTTCAGAAAGCGGAGCAGGAGCTGTCGGAGCTGCGCTCGTGGCAGGAGCAGGCGCAGCAGGGCCAGCAGAAGCTGACGCAGCAGGTGGCAGAGCTGGACGGGAAGAGCAAAGAGCTGGGACGCCTCCTCGGAGAGGAGAAGCAACGGTAAGGACTGGAGCCGTGTGTGTGTGTGTGTGTGTGTGTGTGTGTGTGTGTGTGTGTGTGTGCGTGTGTGCGTTTGCTGACTTTTTGGAATTTAGGACTTTTCTTTTGAACTCAAAGAGAGTAAACTGAGAATTAGCCCAGTCAGTCACCCTTAGCAGAGCACTCTCTCACATGCATGAATGGACCCAGATGTCGGCAATTTAGCAAGTGAAAAAGACACTCTCCTGTATGTACGTATGTACAGTAGAGATTTGTACAGCCAGCACATAAACAATGTCTGCAGGTGTGTATGAGTGTCATTAAACAGGTTTGTTTGTGTATCTGTGGTACAAAATATAGGCAAAATATAGGTAACCCCTCTCTCTCTCTCTCTCTCTCTCTCTCTCTCTCTCTCTCTCTCTCTCTCTCTCTCTCTCTCTCTCTCTCTCTCTCTCTCTCTCTCCGTGTCTCGATCTCTCTCTGTTTTTCTGTTGTCTCTCTCCTTTCCATCTCTCCTTTCCTCCTCTCTCTCGGTCGGTCTCTATCTTCACCTTTCTCTCCCTCTCTCTGTTTTTCTGTTGTCTCTCTCTCCTCCCTCTCTCCCTCTCTCCTTCTCTCCCTCTCTCTCCCTCTCTCTCTCTCTCTCTTTCCCTCCCTCTCTCCCTCTCTCTCTCTCTCTTTCCCTCCCTCTCTCCCTCTCTCCCTCTCTCTCCCTCTCTCCCCCTCTCTCCCTCCCTCCCCAGTGCTGTGTCCCTGCAGGAGGAGCTCCAGAAGCGCTCCTCGGCCCTCTCCGAGGCACGGCAGCAGCTGGACGGCAGCCAGCAGGAGCGCGCCGGCTTGCAGGCCCGCCTGGACTCCCTCACCCAGGAGGGGCAGGCGCGGCAGGCCGAGCTGGACAAGAAAGCCCAGGGCCTGGCCGCCGACCTCCAGAAGGCCCAGCAGCAGAAGGAGGCCCAGGCCAAGGAGCTGGCCAAGACCAAGGAGGGCCTGGCCAAGGCCTCCAAGGCCCTGAAGGAGAGCCAGAGCCAGCTGGACAAGGAGAAGAAGAGCCTGGAGGCCAGCCTCAGTGAAAAGGTTTGGGCCTCCGTGGTTTTCAGTGTTAGTCTATTGGTCAGAGTCAGTGTTTGTTATCCATCCCAGGGGCAAGTCTGTCGCTGTTATCTGCCCTTAGTGGTGTGTGTCAGTGGTATGAAGGGAGGAGCTGGGTCTCATCAGATGGGCCTTGATCAAAGGATCTCGGTTTCCACTGCCGTGGTCACGTCTGAGCCCATGTGTTGTGGGTCATTCTCCGAGTGCTGTGTGTGTGCTGTGTGTTGTGTGGTTCGTGCGCTGTGCCCGAGCCCATGGAGACATTGTTTAAAACAATCCCCCTCCATAAACGCCTGGGATGACCTCAGTCCTGCTGCGCTTCTGGGAAATGAGGCTCTGGCCTGCTTGGCCCTTTCCACCGCTGTTGGCACAGAGGGCAGTTAAACGTGTGCAGACGAGGCCCCGGGCTTGGTTTGATAAGGTCTCCATGAGTTAACTGGGCTGTAAAGCTGTCGTCTCCCTCCCTCCCTCCCTCCATCCCTCTCTCCCTCTCTCCTTCCCTCCTTCCCTCTCTTCTCCACAGGAGCAGGCTCACCAGAAGGCCATGCAGCAGCTTCAGAAAACTGCTGATACCACAGCCAAGGAGCTGACAGATGTCAAGACTCAACTTCAGAAGTTGACCGAGGTCAGTTCTCTTTTTTAAGTCTTTATGGCTCTTAGTGTAACTATGTGTAGGCCCCGCTGCTGTGTGAACATGAAGGGCGGGCCTAGTCCTAAAGCCAGAGCTTTTTTCCACAGAGCTTTTCCTCGAAGTTCTACTTTTACTCTACTCCTAATGCGTGTACGGGAAACGGGCCCTAAATAAAGCTTTTCCCAACAGGCAGAGAAGGGGCTGAAGTCACAGGTGGCTACAGTAAATGCCCAGCTTACGCAAGCTCAGGACACCCTCAAAGCCAAGGACAAAGAGATGCAACAGCTGCAGGCACAGCTGAAGACAACCCAAGGGTCCTTCAACCAGGAACTGAAGAAACTGGAGACCCAAGTGTCGGAGCTGCAGGCCGCCCAGGCCAAGAAGGCATGTTGTGGCATTGCTCGCGTGCTCGCCCCCCCCCCCCCCCCCCCCCCCCCTCCACACACACACACACACACACACACACACACACACACACACACACACACACACACACACACACACACACACACACACACACACACACACTCATGTCAGCCCAGCAGGGGTGCACCCGGGCCACAGAGGTGTTAGACATGTTCAAGTCAGCGCGTTGAGTGACACGCATGTAAACACACACGTCTTACACAAGCGTCTGCTACAGGCACATTTCTATAAAGCAACACATTCTCTTACACTTACGCATCTATAGCCACAGTGTATACTGGCATACCTTCACTGTTACACCTGTGCACCTTCACACACACACACACACACACACACACACACACACACACACAGACACACACACGCAAAATTGCTGGTAAGAGAGGCCAGCTGTACCCTTTGAGAGTTTATTTGGGTGGAGAATGCCGGGACATGACGCAGAAGCTCACATTCATCTGCTGAGTAAGATGGAGAGACACACTTAGCCAGAGGAATCTGGGCAATAATCTGGGCATTCGTTGTAGTCAGTTACAGGATATTGCCCTAATAAATTACCTGAATATGACGTCTTCACTTAAAACACAAAGCCTCTGTTTTTGTGAAGGTGTGTATATCTGTATGCATGTCTTATGAGTTTTTGACTGTGTGTCGTCTGTGTCTGTATCTGTGTCTGTGTGTGTGTGTGTGTGTGTGTGTGTGTGTGTGTGTGTGTGTGTGTGTGTGTGTGTGTGTCTCTGTGTGTGTGTGTGTGTGTGTGTGTGTGTGTGCATCAGGCGGAGGAGGAGGTGAAGCTGAAGGAGCAGCTCTCCTCCGTGTCTAGTGAGCTGAGCTCGGAGAGGAGTCGTGCTGTGGAGCTGCAGCAGAGCCTGGAGCAGCGCCAGCAGAGCCTGGCCACCCTGCAGTCCGACTGCTACGGCAAAGAGTCCGAGCTCTCCGCACTCCGCCAGGACCTCAAGGTGTGTGTCTGTGTGTGTGTGTGTGTGTGTTTTGATCATTACCTGAAATGTGAAAATTCTACTCAAAGGAGACTTTGAGGCTCTGTGATGAAAGTAAGCTGTGGCTCTTTGTGTGGCCTATTTACTATAGATGAGGTGTGTACATTTGGAGTGTGTATCTCACTACTGTGTGTGTGTGTGTCTCTGTGTGTGTCTGTGTGTGTGTCTGTGTGTGTGTCTGTGTGTGTGTCCGTGTGTGTGTCCCTGTGTGTGTGTGTGTGTGTGTGTGTGTGTGTGTGTGTGTGTGTGTGTGTGTCTGTCTGTGTGTGTGTGCGTGTGTGTGTGTGTCCCTCAGGCGTCCGGTGAGAAGCTGGCGCTAGCGCAGGAGGAGCTGAAGGCCAGCCGTTCCCACCTGAGCAGCCGTGAGGCCGAGCTGCAGCAGCTGAAGAGCAGCGGAGCGACTCTGCAGCAGAAGCTCAAGGAGAGCGAGGAGAGCAGCCGCAAGCAGCACAGCACCCTGGGAGAGCTGCAGAAGAAACAGGTAGCACAGCACAGCACAGCACAGCATACAGCACACAGCACAGCACAGCACACAGCACAGCATACAGCACACAGCACAGCACAGCACAGCACACAGCACAGCAGCACAGCACAGCACAGCACCCTGGGAGAGCTGCTGAAGAAACAGGTACAGCAGCACAGCAGCACACAGCACACAGCACAGCATACAGCACAGCACCCTGGGAGAGCTGAAGAAGAAACAGGTAGCACAGCATACAGCACAGCACAGCACAGCACAGCACAGCACAGCACAGCACCCTGGTAGAGCTGCAGAAGAAACAGGTAGCACAGCACAGCACAGCATACAGCACAGCACAGCATACAGCACAGCAGCACAACAGCACATCACAGCATACAGCACAGCAGCACCCCCACTGGCAGGAGTGAGCACAGTTCAGTAGCCTCTCTGCCTTTATGGGAGAGAACAAGAGGTGCAGTGTTGGGGATAAGGAACAACACAGTGTTCGGATAGCAGTTAAATATCTGAGATTGTAATGCGGTCACAATCTCGAAGTGCATTCATTTTTGCTACCCATTATCCTGCTCATTCTATAGTTACAACTTCCATAGTTTTTTTTCTATTTGGCGAATTTGTGATGTATAACAGTTAATTTAAACCAAAGAGCTATTATGAACTTGATGTCAAATATCGCAAAGCCATTGAAGTTCAATTCGGGTTGCCAAAGAGGGCGCTATTTAGTCAAAAGGACCATTTCAATACCCAGCCTAAATATAAGGCTTTAATTGGGCTTGTAAAATTGCAAATTGCAAATATTTTTTATCGATCAAACTTAAATATATACTATTTTAACATCGGAGAACACAGTACAATACTCGATTCACCCATTCTATGTCCTCTTTAAATGATAAAAGCAGAAGGTAACGTTTGGTTATTAAGCTGATGCTTATGTCCAAAGGTTACCTAGTACAGACGATGATATGGAGTAGACCTTGATAAGTGCTGCACCGCACCCATGCAATAAAATGAGCAGCATTTAGCATCAATTACATGAATACCGTCATGTAATGCATATAAAGTCGGATGTTTCTAAACATCTAATCAGTGTTGGTGGTGTGTGGCTGTAATGGCAGGAGAGTATCTTGTACATGCCACGTCACGTGTGTGTGTGTGTGTGTGTGTGTGTGTGTGTGTGTGTGTGTGTGTGTGTGTGTGTGTGTGTGTGTGTGTGTGTGTGTGTGTGTGTGTGTGTGTGTGTGTGTGTGTGTGTGTGTGTGTGTGTGTGTGTGTGTGTGTGTGTGTGTGTGTGTGTGTGTGTGTGTGTGTGTGTGTGTGTGTGTGTGTGTGTTGCAGGCCCAGACGCAGGAGGAGCTGCATAAGGAGCGTGCTCAGGTGGAGGAGCTGACAGCAGCCCAGAGCGCTCTGGAGAAGGAGAGGAGTCGCCTGGGCGCCGAGCTCAAATCTCTGAGCGAGAAGTCCGACAAGGTCAGAAGAACAGTATGCAACTGCACATGTGTGCTGTCATGCCCCTGATTAGAGATCCCCCAAGCTAGAGATGCCCCAGTGAGCTTGTATTTAGGATCACGGAGGACAGGACATGCATGTGGGCCCGTGGCGTGTTGTGTGTATCGCCATGGACAGCCTGGCTCATAGCAGACCTGACATAAAATGGGGAGACCACACCGTGGTGTTCGATAAATAAATAGTGTTTATTCACATAACTAAGTCAGAATAATGTATTAAAACAAAGTGTAGTGCAAAGTGTGTCTAGGGGAAATAAAACCAAAACACAATGCAGATGGAGGAAGCTTCCAGCAAAGGGCTGCGTGGTTGGAGAGACCTCTCTCCAGGCTCTCCCCATCAGACTAAGCCACAGAACCAGTGGAGTCCAGCTCATTAACTCCTAGTGCCAGCCATGCACTCAGCACCCAGCAGGAGACAGCCAGGCAGTCCATACCGTAATTCCCCAACTATTAGCCACAGCTTACACATTGATATTGCTAAATTTCTTCAGCTGTGAGGTTAATACACAGGAACAGTTGATATGGTATTAATATGGTTTGTTTCTTTGAACTTGCATTTAACACTGCCCTGTGGCTTATACACAATGCAGCCAATACACAGGACATTACTGTAGAATAAAGAGGGAAGGGTAGGGTGACACAAGAGTCAGCAGGGCCGTAACAGCATGTACTCTACACTCAGACAGCTCACCTTGATGAATGGCTTGATGTGCACATTCAGGTTCTTTGACTGACAGCTGTTTATACTGATCACGTGTTGTATTTTGTATCTTAAGCCTGAGCTACGCCTGACACGCCCAATGTTTGTAGTGTGGAGTTTGCTTAAGTAGTAGATGTGTGTGTGTTTATGTATGTGTGTTTATATGTTAGTGTGTGTGTGTATATGTTAACGTGTGTGTGTGTGTGTGTGTGTGTGTGTGTGTGTGTGTGTGTGTGTGTGTGTGTGTGTGTGTGTTATGTTAAAGGGATAATCCGGAGTGAAATGCACTTTAGATCAATTTTTCGGACTATTGGGAGTACATACGTTGAGTTGACACCAAAATCATGTCATTCGGATGTATTTTGAGAATGTTCGAGCTCACCGTTTTTAGCCAATACTCGTTAGCCTGGAAGTGACCGGGGCAAGTCCTTTCGCCGCTACAAAACGCTATTTTTATACCTCTTCTACTGTTCCAACCCAAAACACTACACTTACGTGGTAGTGAGTAGAGGGTCCCTAAAGCCAAACCGAAGTATCCCCACGTCTTTATGTGGTGGGATAGAGAGTCCAGAATGAATTTAATCGAGTCCGTACCTTTCCGGAAATGTTATTAAAATGTTGTTAACGCGTTGCTAGCTGCAGCAGCGACATTTCCGGAAAGGTACTGACTCGATTAAATTCATTCTGGACTCTCTATCCGACCACATAAAGATGTGGGGATACTTCGGTTTGGCTTTAGGGACCCTCTACTCACTACCACGTAAGTGTAGTGTTGGTTGGAACAGTAGAAGAGGTATAAAAATAGTGTTTTGTAGCGGCGAAAGGACTTGCCCCGGTCACTTCCAGGCTAACGAGTTTTGGCTAAAAACGGTGAACTCGAACTTTCTCAAAATACATCCGAATGACATGATTTTGGTGTCAACTCAACGTATGTACTCCCAATAGTCCGAAAAATTGATCTAAAGTGCATTTCACTCCGGATTATCCCTTTAACGTGTGTGTGTGTGTCTGTGTGTGTATGTGTGTTTATATGTTAGTGTGTGTGTGTGTGTTTATGTTAACGTGTGTGTGTCTGTTTGTGTATGTGTGTTTATATGTTAACGTGTGTGTGTGTTTGAATGTGTGTTTATATGTTAACGTGTGTGTGTGTGTGTGTGTGTGTGTGTGTGTTCAGGAGCTGAAGGAGCTGCAGGCGGCTAAGCAGATGCTGATCCAGGGGAAGCTGGAGCTGCAGGGCCGGGTGGAGGCGGGGCAGGCGGCGCTGGAGCAGGAGCAGCGCGAGCACCAGGCCACACGCCACGGGTTCAGCGCCAAAGAGGAGCAGCTCAAGGCCGACACGCACAAGATCCATGCCCAGATGGTACACACACACACACACACACACACACACACACACACACATAAAAAAGACAAATACTGCCCATGGCATAGAAGCATTCATTATCCTCATGTTTGACATGTAAACACACAGGTTTGGCGCTTTGGGTTTTGGCTCTCTGTGCACGTTAAATGCGCTATATAAATAAATTACTTACTTACTTACAGGCGAGTTTTTATTTTTTTCCTTAAACATACACATACATACATACGTATGTACAGTATATCAACATTACAAACTTCTCAGTGTCATCTCTCATTTTAGTATATTGACAGTGAAGATTTAGCATTTTTATTTTAGGCCGTAATATGTGGGTTTTTCCTCAGTGGACGAAAATAGCAGTAAGCAGAAAAACCACACACATCACAATCCAAGATCTGTAAGGTTGTGTGTGTGTGTGTGTGTGTGTGTGTGTGTGTGTGTGTGTGTGTGTGTGTGTGTGTGTGTTTATTTATTTGTCTGTGTTGTGTGTGTGGCGTCCCAGGCGGAGGAGGTGCGTGCTCGCGAGGAGCTGCAGAAGGAGAAGGAGGAGAGCGAGGTGCGGCTGGGCCTGCAGCTGTCGGCGCTGAACGAGAACGTGGCCACGCTGAAGCGCGAGTGGCAGGGCAGCCAGCGCCGCGTGGCCGAGCTGGAGAAGCAGACGGACGAGCTGCGCGGCGAGATGGCCGTGCTCGAGGCCACCGTGCAGAACAACCAGGATGAGAGGCGCGCCCTGCTCGAGAGGTCTGCACACACACGCACACACACACACACACACACACAGACAGAGACAGACACACACAAACACATGTTTGGACATATACCTTTATATTACTGCTGTCAGATTAAGGGTCTGGCCACAAATAATGAAAATGGCCCAACTCGAAGGGCGGCACCAAGCATGCATTAGAAAATCTCACTGCACGCAATTGGATAACGCTACGACCAATGTTTACTCTGACTGATTCTGGACCTTGACGCAATTGGATAACAACGACCAAAATCGAAAGTTGTAGTGCTGTCGTCATCAGTTCAGCTCTCCTTTGTCCCGCCTACGCCGATTTGATTGGTTTAGCTCCGATATTGGTGCAAAACGTAATGTGTATCATTGCTCGTGGCCAGAGTATCTTGCAGACACAATTCAAATTGTGCTCTCGCAAGAACTCTGGATTTCCAGGGTAGGATCTCTTAGGTAGGCATGTAAATTCACAAGACCATCAGAATGTATGTTTTTCACCATATGTGAGATCCTTGAATGTCTACAGTGTGTGCATCAGTGACCGGGATATTGCAGGGAATTCTAGGTCTTTATGTGACAAAATGGTGCGTTTTCTACTCATTGTAAAGAAACCGTTGCAATTCAAAGTTTGTACTGTCAAGATTCATGTAAAACTTGGCAGGATTTCTCCTTTCAAGTAGTATGTTGTGATGACTGTGTTTATATGTTAGTGCATTAAGGTGGGGCGGGGGACAAACAGGTGGTTAACACGGTGGTTGATCACACAAATCAGTCAGTTTTTTTTTCACATAATTCATTCAAATAATCAAATGTATTCCGTGTGTGGACAGCTCTGCTTTACATGTGTAAATACATGCTGGGTGTGTTCCTGGAGCTCTGTTGGTTTAGCAGAGTAGTAACAACACTGCGGTCATGGCTTTGATAAGCAGATAACACGCACTGTTAAAACATTCTGTCTAGTACTGTAAATCATCTTAGTAGACTAATAAATCTTAAATGTAGACCTTTTTAAAAAGCATTGTTTTGCTCTTTTGTAACGTGTGTCTTACATTACGTGTGTGTGTGTGTGTGTGTGTGTGTGTGTGTGTGTGTAGGTGTGTGAAAGGCGAGGGGGAGATGGAGAAGCTTCAGGGGAAAGTGGTGGAGATGCGCAGGAAGCTGGACGATACCACCGCCGCCATGCAGGAACTCGGCCGGGAGAACCAATCACTACAGGTCCGCCTCACACACCCAGCCAATCAGCACAGTGTTAGATGGACAAGCAGCCAATTGCTGCAGGGCACACACATCCACTGTAGATTGTCTACACTGAACACTGACTCCCTCCCTCACACCCCCTCCATGTGTGTGGGCGAGATGAGCCATATTAAATCTAAATAGAAATATAGATCTGTTTTATCTTAATAAATAAATCAAGATGCTGTTTACTAACTACAAATAAACCAACACACTGAATGAGAATCAGTTCCAGTAAATGGTCTGTATCGATTCAGATGCTTTGTTTTCTGTTTGTTTTGCAAACGTAGCAGCGGTTGTCATGGTGACCGCATGGTGATGTGTGACCTTTCCTGTGCCCCTAGATCAAGCAGTCCCAGAGTTTGACCCGAAAGTGGGCAGAGGACCACGAGGTGCAGAACTGCATGGCTTGTGGGAAAGGCTTCTCGGTCACTGTCAGAAAGGTTGGCCTATTTCTCTCACTCTCACACTCTGACACACACAAAGTCTCTCCCTCTTACACACACACACACACACACACACACACACACACACACACACACACACACACACACACAGACAAACTAAACTATTACACACCCTTACACCTCATTCCAGTTAAGTACACATATGCACATACCTGTAACACATGACATGCAAACAGGCCGGCTCCCTCCCTGGGGTGCGTTTTGACATCCTCGCCACACATTCTCCCACACACACACACACACACCACACACACAGCACAGCACACCACGGTCGCTCCCTCCACTCTCATCCATTTGTCTCTTGTCAGGAGGGAGAAACCCGGCCGGCTCTCACGCACACCATTTGTTAGGTGGTGCCACACGGTCCTATTCACCGCAAGAGGGGATCAATAGTGTGTTAATGATCAGCCAGTGCCCTGCACGCACTCACTCACACACACGCACACACACACACACACACACACACACACCCCTATCCCTCCAAAGGGCTGTTTGCTCAGGCTGAAAGAGCCCCACATCAAAGGCCGGCACCGCTGGAGGCCGGTGTGATTCAGACCCCACAACAACAGATCAATACAAATGCTAATGCTGCTGCCGGTCTTCAAAGGCGCGAGCTGCTCCGTGCTGCAGCACAGCAGCGCGGTGAAGATGATCGCGGCGTCACGCCAAGTGGCTCTGACCTGCACGGTGCTGCCCCAGCTCATTACACCCACCCCGGGCACACGGGCCCGACTGGGCTTCAGTTATCACACACACCTTTACAGCTGCCATGAGCCCAATACGCAACACCCAACCTCGTCTTATGATCTCACTCTCACTCTCCCTCTCCCTCTCCCTTCCTCCCTCTTTTCTCTCTCTGTCTCTCTCTCTCTGTTTCTGTGTCTCTCTCTCTCTCTCTCTCTCTGTCTGTCTTGCTGTCTCTCACTCTCTCTCTCTCTCTGTCTACAGCATCACTGCAGGCACTGTGGTAACATCTTCTGCAACGAGTGCTCCACCAAGAACGCCCTCACGCCCTCCTCCAAGAAACCTGTCCGAGTGTGTGAGACATGCTTCGAGGAGCTCCAGGGCTGACCTTCACCCAACACACACACACACACACTCACACAACCTCCCTCCCTCACACACACACACACACACTCACACAACCTCCCTCCCTCAAACACACACACACACACTACACAAACTCACACACGCTCACTCACTCACTCACTTACACACACACACAGACACACACAGACACATGCACACTGTGTGAACACACGCACTAGCTGAGGAGCAGAGGACTGCACTCTGCACTGAGAAGAGCTGCTGCAGAGGAAGGACACTGGAGCAGCACCATTGAGAGGGGGGGGGGGCATGTGTGTGTGGGGGAGGGGGGTCACACTTACGGACGGACCCCTCAAGAGCTCATTTGGAAGACTTGCTGAGAGACCTGACCTCCTAGTGTCAACTTCATGGAAAGGAGTTTTTTTGTTTTTTTGTTCTTTGTTCTTTTTAAAAGAGGAGAGAAATAAAAGGAGAGCGGAGACGGAGAGCCAAGCCAGGCCTGTCCCGGTCTGCCCTGCATCGTGCCTTCTCCGCCTCGGAGGCCGTCTACTCGAGACCCAGCAGGGGAGCACGCTCTGGGAACGTGGGGGGGGGGGGGGGGGGGTGGTGTGGCGTCGTGTCCCTGATGTGGCGTGGTCTGGATGTGGAGTGGGATGTTGTACAGAGATGTATATATGGATGGATGGGAAAGATGAAAGATGATTGGAGTGCGACAGGCGATCTGATTGCATTGAGAAGGTGACTGTATGATTGGTGGTTGTGTGACTGAGTTGATCATATCAGAGGAAGTGGTCTGGTTGGGCTGATGGTACTGTAAAGAGGTGTGTGTGTGTGTGTGTGTGTGTGTGCACACGTGTTTTGATGTCAGTGGGGTGTCTATCCAGGTGGGGTCAGTGTGCACTTGCAAGTGGAAGGATGCTGCTGGTCCGTGGAAGTGAGTGAGAAAATTATTTTAAAAGGATCGTGAGATTGATGTTTCCAGACAGGTCAGTGTTACGTTAATGATTTAAAAACTACCTTTAAATACCAGTGTCCAGGTTGCGTTGGGATGACGGAGAAACCCATTTAGAGGTGCTCTAGATTTAGCGGTGTTCTTCTGCAGTCAGGTCTGGTGTGTATTGCTTTGCGTGATGTGGTGTTGGTGAGGTCTTGTCATAGTGAATATGGGTCATGTGTTTGAATGGAAATACAACAGGTGGACAGTGGAATCAACACCAGCAGGGATCCAAAGAACCAAAGAATGTAGAGTAGGAATGTGAGTGTGAAGTATGATTGTGTGTGTGTGTGTGTGTGTGTGTGTGTGTGTGAGTGTGTGAGTTGGGTGGAAGGTGGATCTCTTCTTATCGAACACTATGAAGTGTCCTTGGGTTCTGAAAGGATGGGTAAAGGATCTGGATGTGGAAAGGATGGATGAGTGATCTGAGATTCCCTTTGAGAGCTCTCTGGCCACCCTGTCATCTGTACAGTT
The DNA here is from genome assembly GCF_963854185.1 of Sardina pilchardus. Lineage (NCBI taxonomy): Eukaryota > Metazoa > Chordata > Actinopteri > Clupeiformes > Clupeidae > Sardina > Sardina pilchardus. The sequence continues at coordinate 20,822,720 of NC_085003.1, forward strand.
GATGCTCAAATGGCTTCTTGTTCTTTGGTTGAAATGTATTGTGATGTTGCGCTGGCCACTGATGTGTCATGACCCACAGGGTGTGGTGAGTCACTGATGTGATATGCAGAACTATAAGTAGGTGCACATGATGGTACAATTAACCCTGCATTGCGCATAGGCTTTGACCTTGTGTGTGTGTGTGTGTGTGTGTGTGGGGGCATGCACGCATGCATGTATGTGTGTATGTATGCGTGCATGTGTGTGTGCGCGCGCCCATCTCGCTTTTGAGCAATAATTGTGATCCCGTGGCACTGGCTGCAGCTGTGTGTGTGTGTGTGTGTGTGTGTGTGTGTGTGTGTGTGTGTGTGTGTGTGTGTGTGTGTGTGTGTGTGTGACTGCTGCGTATGAGCACTTGGTCCGTTTGTATGCTTGAATTTTTAAAAACATAATTTCCTCTTAAATTAATTAATTTCGAGTGTCTGGTGTTCTCGTGTTGTCTGAAGTGTACTGCCTGTACAAAAAGAGCAACTCAGCTTAGCCGTAGATCTACCGCACAAGTGACTTGATGTCGATGTGAAGAAGAAGAAGAAGAAGAAGCAGCACTCTTTGGAAGTGCTACAACCTCAGTGTTGCCCCGTCACCTCTGTTGGCAGGAGCAGGTTAGTCAGGTTTCACCAAGCGACGTAGACCTCCACCCCCCCACCTCCACCCCCACCCCCACCCTACCCTACCCCCACCCTACCCCCACCCTACCCCAATCCCCCAGCTCTGCTGAAGAGGGAAAGCTTCTCAGCTTATCTGTGTTTGTTTCTTATATGGTTTTTCTTTTTGTCTGGGGTAAGGGTGGGGCTCATACCTCTTGCTTAGGCACGGGGGGGGGGGGGTCAGAGGTGAGACGCGCATGACCTTTAGTGCCGGGGGTCACGGTCACATTTTAATTCAGCATAGTATTCACTTCCATCTGGTAATGAATCCAAACAGTATAACAGAAGACATTGTTTTATGTGTTTTAGTAGAATGCACTCAAGCTCGCTCGCTCACTCACTCTCTCTCTCGACTTGCAAATCTTCATGTATTTCCTCATGCATGTGGGACACTGACTTGCACAAGAAAAAAACAAAAAAACACAAGGCCTGCTGAGATGTAGGTGTGGCTGTCAGTGCCAATCCTACTGAATGTTTGTGTTAGTGCCATGGATTTTCTGTCTCCTCTTTCTCCCACTCTGTTGAGAGGAGGAACATCACAGGTGGCGACATCACGTTCGCTTTTATGGACAAAACTTTAGCTCCTCTTTTCACACTCACTAACAGATGCCATCGTAACTTTGTCTGTAACATGTTTTGATTATGATGTATAATATGTTTTTTATATATATAAAAAAAAAGCAAAGGGAGAAAACTGTACTGAGGACAAGTATGTAAAAAAGAGATTACTGTCTTAACCGTCCTCATATATCATTTGGTATTGACACTACGCATTGTTGTGGTCTTGACTTGGTGGTTTATCATGGCTGTGTGTGTGGCGTGCTGACCAGGCCTCTACGTGCTCACCACTGGACGCTGCGTGTGTGTGTGTGTGTGTGTGTGTGTGTGATCATGTCTCTGTGCCTTAAGCTTACGTTCCCGCTCACTGCCCCCCCCCTCCACCCCTCCACCCCTCCACCTCTGGTGTCCGTCTGGAAGACCACGGCTGACTCAACAGCATAGACTGACTGACCCGACCTGACCTGACGTACTGAATGGTTTTACTTTTTGTTATGAGAGGAAAAACAAAGTGATGTAATTTATGTCCTGAGGGATCATTTGTTTTCTAATTTTCCATCATGTTTAAGAGTAAATAATAAAACTAGGTGTTTCTATTTTCCACATAAATCCTGGCCTCTTTTCTCTGCTCCTGTCCCTGCTGTTCAATGAGCCAATTTCACAGTGTCCAGGTGTCTGGCCTAGTTGATGTTAATGATGCCTTAATTGGCAGGGTAAAACATCTTACTGCTTCTGTCTTTCCTATAGACTGAGCTGTTCCAGAGGAAGTTAGTTTACACAGTGGCGACATCTTGTGAAATAGGCTAATAGCAAGAGCATCTCCTCTAGCTCCAGTAATGTTATTTAGTCTAGCCACAGTCAAATGTGCTATTGTTCTTCGCTGTGCTTTAGCGCAAACCATATTGAATGGTAGCCTTTGTTAGATAATAACATGTAGATTAGTGTAACAAGCAAGCTGTTTTTAAGCCCTCAACACAAACTTCAACCAGCAAGTGTAGTCTGCGGCACAACAGATAATTCATCAGTTCACAGGGTAGTTTCATGAGAAACTTTTAATTACAAAAAACTAGTCATTTACATCAACTGGAAGAACATTAATATCTAGATTGTGTGCTTGACTTTGTCTCTGTGATTGCCCTATTCCCACTGGATGGATGGATGGATGCTTGCGCGTGTGTCAGTAGGTGAAGGTGACTCGGAGAAGTTGGCAGGGGAGATCTGAGTCCATCTGACCCACAGGGCGTCACCTGTAGCACACACACACACACACACACACAGAAAGAGAGCTGTCCGCCATAGCGGTGACTGTTCACGGTTCCACACACTTCTGAACTGAGGAAGGAGGGAGGGAGGAGGACGGGTGTGGGGGGGTGGAGGAGTGTTCTACTGGGGCAGGGGAGGCTGGAGGAGGGGTGAGCCTCAGCAGGATGGGCTCTGGGCGGGGAGGTGCTGGAAGCTACAGCCTGCTGAGGACCAGGGTTACGTCGGGTCCGTCGGGGACTCTCCGCAGGGCCGGCGAAGAGCAGAGGCTCAGATCTGCGAGGACTCCAACCAGGCCGACGAGTTTTTCAGATGGGGATGCCGCGAGTCCTGCTTCAAAAGCGACGAAATGGCACTCTCGATCTCGGTCATCCATGATTTCTACAACACAAATAAATACCTCGTCAGACCACGAAGACCCGTCCTTCAACAAACAAACTACCTTCCATTCCCCTCCTGCAAAGGGGTCCAAACTGTGGGGCACATTCCTTAAGGGAAGCTCAACAGAAGCACTTGACGGCTGTTCTCCTTATCTCAGGCATCCACACTTTGCACAGTCAGCGTTGACAAATGAACATTTTCTCTTAACAGGCGCTGAGAAATGCTGTGTAAATCCCACAGGGGGTTTACTGGGATTTACTGAAAAACGAGCTCCTTTTATCACAACATCACGTGAACTATTTGAAGCACGAAATCACACTTGCACTTAACCAGATACATATCAAAACTATTCATACATACCTACTTACGAAAGAAAATCAACCATTAGTTGAGGAGACAGATGGCAGGACGATAAACCATGGGAATTGGGAGATAATGCAATCTTAAGTACTGCTGTATCAGCTGAGTCAGATGAGGAACAGTCAGAGTCTCTGTACAATGACCTAAAGCCGCCCATAAACCAGTGGCACAGATGGCGTCACTTGACCCATCTGGACGACCGTCTAGGACTGTAAATAGGGCGTTTCCTCAACTATCTCTAGTCCAAGGGTGAATGCCAACCAAAACAACCTCTCGCCCAACAACTTGAGGTGAGAGTTTGGCGGTGCTCTCGGCAGATGCTATGTCAGATTACAGAGAACTTTTTTACACACTTTTACTACCAAGCCGCCGGCCTGTGGTCACCACAGTAGCGACGGTGAAGGGTTAATTATGGGCAGTTTGCTGGGGAGGCTCACCTTGACGGCTTCTGAGTAAGCCTGCAGGATGAAGACACCGATGCACTGCTGGTAGCGGTTCTGGTGCATGAGGATGAAGGAATTGGGCAGGCCTGAGGCTGAGGAGGGGTACACAGAACCAGCCCAGAGAGGAGGAGGAGGAGGAGGAGGCATTAAAGAACAACCTTTTATTATCAGGTTTCACCCACTACTCATGATCACAATACATAGATTTTAGTCAGAATGACTAAGAATAAAACTAAGATGTATCAATAAAGTGTGTTACAATGGTGGACTTGTCCACAAAGACAAAAGTGGCTTGATGGTGATGATGACCGGTGATCTTAGACATACCTGTAGCGTTGAGCTGGTCAACATTCTTGAGCTGCAGGCGGTCGAGCGAGATGGGCTGGTCCAGGACGGTGAAGCTGCAGCCGTCCAGCAGCAACTGCTCCAGCTCCTGACCCGGGCCCGGACGCAACTGGATCTGATCGGCGCCGCCGGACCTCTGGGAGATACGGACACGTGCAGGACATGTGAGATGTGAGTGACACACACACACACACACATTCCAGAGATGGTATCGATGAGTGTGTGTATACACACTGGACACGCACAGAGACTCAAGAAACTCTAATCCACATATAAAGACAGTATGGACACATTTGTAATTCAAATGCTCATAATATTATACTGTATAGTCCTGATCCTACAGAAGTTTACATTTTTACCCGATCTGTATATTCTTAACAAAATTCAACTTCAATTCAATTGTCAGGTTTTTCGATATCAATGTCAGAACCCATCCAGTCCATTATAGTCTATCTTAAATACATTGGGGTTTAAATGTTGTGCCTTAACCAGACTATATGAATGTTGCGCTCAATCAGACTATAATCCAGTGATAATGAGATCACTGTATTGCATGATAACCCTGTGTGTGAACAGGACTATATTGGCCTGAGTCACGGGGCGTGAGCTGTGGCTGGAAATGTGTTTATTATGTTTTGATGATGGAAATAACTATTGCACCTGCTACACCCAGCGTCGGGGGAGGGCAATTAAGAGGAGAGGCATGGGAGCGTTGCACAATTATTTAGAATAACAGCCATAAAGCTACCGATGAGGCATAAATGAGCCGTACCTTTTTAGTCCGCTTCAGCTTGGTGATCAGCAGGAACTCATCGAAGAGGAACAGGAAGACCTCGTGGAGTTTGGCATTTTCTGTGAGGGCATACAGTAGTATTAGAACCGTGAAAAAGAATACAAAACGATTCACTGGGACAAAATGTCCTCTCACAGGTCCATTAACACTGCATGTGATGATGACCCAGATAGAAGCTAGGCAGTAGCCAGTAATCATTCACACTCAATAGGAGGTGGTAGTAGACAGATCATAAATAGATAGCAGAGAGGTTCTAGATGTTGGCCCTGATTAGTGTGAAGCTGCTTGGGTGCATGTGTTGTGTTGGGGCCGTTGACCCCTGTCACAGCGGAGCGTCTCACCAATCAGGACCAGCTTCCCCTCGTGCAGTAGGCTGCGGTGAGAGATGAGGTTCTCCAGAGTCACGGCCTTCAGCAGGTGCTTCAGGTTCTGCAGGTGGACATGAAAGGTGGGTTTACGAGAGTACGACATGTTTGGTCTTGTCCTTAGTGTCACTGCTAGTGTCACTGCTACATCAATGCCCTGTCGTTGAACTGGAAGAGCAAGGTGGTAACGACCAGCAGATTACAGGTTTGGTTTCTGAGGAACACACACACACACACACACACACACCGATGACAGGTAAGTCTTTCCTGTATGAGAAGTCACTCTGGGGCAACAAACTGCACAAGCCTCCACTCCTTGAACCCACTGGTGCACTTTGCAACCCACCTGTCACACTATGGTGACAGACACACTGACATCATGGAGATGATCTACCAGAAGAGCAAAGGGCAACAAATTCTATATCTTCAGTCTACTATCATTTGAGGACTGTCTACCTCTTGTTCTAGAGTGGAAGGCTCTAATCTTTGCCGTCTACTAAATACTCTGATTAATTATCCTAGTGAAAGTTTAATTTGAGAAGGACCATAAAGTAAATCCATGCTATGCCTTCTTGAGCTGAGTGTTGATGAAATGTCCTGTCATTAATTGGTCTAAATCATACGTTTGGCTGACTGTTGAAATGTCCTGTCATTAATTGGTCTGAATGATGCGTTTGGCTGACTGTTGAAATGTCCTGTCATTAATTGGCCTGAATGATGCGTTTGGCCGAGTGTTGACGGCTCACCTCGGGTACGTAAGCTCGCTTGTCCCTCTCCCACACCGGCAGCCAGACCAGAGCCTCCTTCAGCTGCTTGACCTTCTGGTAGTTGTCCAGCCATTTCACCTTCCCCTCCAGGTCATCTGTGCGGACAGGAGACACGGGGCCCTGAGTTCACTGCTTCATCATCACAGTAGCAAAAGCCAACACAAAGCCCCCTGGGACATAAATAAAACCACTGCTGGGGTCGCCGAGAGGTCGCTCCGGGTTCCTGCCCCTCAACAACACAGCAGATAATGGACATGTGTGATCTTTTTTCTTTTTTTCTTGCCCTCGTGCTGACGACAATTCCGTCTATTTTTACCCTCCCAGTTTGATGAGATTAGTAGCACGCCCCGTGGCTGCAGTGAGCTCACGACACAGATCCGTGTGGTGGGAGGGAGGGAACGGGGAACGGGGAAGGTGGAGGGCGACCTTTAAACGAGCAGCCGAGTCACTCTAATAACCCCTGGTCACTGTAGCAGGACCAACATGGACACAAAGGAACACACCCAGACAGTAGTTATGGGAATTATAGATAACAATGCAGAGAACACACACACACACACACACACACACACACACACATGTAACACATTTGACAGCTTGTGGGAACAGTTGTGTTTTTGGTATTTCTAATTGTGGCACTTACAGTACCACTGACTCCATCTCCCACTGGTTGACCTGGTTGCCTGGTAACCGTGTGAACAGGTGTTTGTGTCTGAGCTGTGGTGTGACCTGGCTGGACTCCAGGTGGATGACACAGTAGTGCAATTAACTACATGAGGAACCGCACCAGTGGTTAGTGCCCTTTAGATTACTCAACGACTGGAGAAATTAAAATGGGAACTACTAGCGTGACTAGTTTTCAATCTAAACCTAATTCTGTTGTGACAGGCAGGTGATGTTCGTAAAAAAAAACGGTAGGCCTATACAAAGGTGTACAAAGTGTACAGTTTTCCACAGTTTAAGTAAGCTTGCTCAAGTAAGATGTCAATGAAAAAGAAAACAGATGAAAGTAATCTCTATGAGTATTGTTTTTAAAGGGTTAAAAAAAAGGTTATTACTAGATTGTTATCTCCTCAGTACACTGGTGAAGATGATGGCTTTCAAGTGAGGTATTCTGCCCGTAATTTCCAGACTATTAGCCGCGGCTCATACATTGATTTTGCAAAATTTCTTCAGATATGAGGTTAATACAGGGGGGCAGTTAATATAGTGTTAATATGGTTTTGTTTCTTTTAACTTGCATAAAACACTGTCCTGCGGCTTATACACAATGCGGCTTATATGCAGGAAATTACTGTACTGCTCTACAGAAATGTGCTCTACAGAATTTTACAGCTTATTCACAAGCAACTGAGAGGAAAAGAAAAAGAAGACTAAAACTAACTGAATTAGAAAATATGAATAATCAAATTCAGATGTGCTGATCATGAGTATTTTACTTTCAAATTGGATTAGGCAATCCAGTTACATCAGTACATGGACTGAGAAATGGAAAGTCGCCAATCAGTTTTGACTGACAAATCAAGTTCTCCTTGCTTTTGGCACGTCACATTGCACAACCCTCTTCAAAACAGTTTCCCACATCGGCACACACACACACACACACACACACACACACACACACACACACACACACACACACACACACACACACACACACACACACACACACACACACACACACACACACACACACACACACAAATTCCATATCATTTTTGGAAAGATGTCAGTGTAGGATTTTGCTCCAGCACTCTCTCTAGACTAAATGGGCGCTCAGATCTATTGTGACCAGTGTGGGAGATCAGGCTGTAGTGAGATAATGCACCCCGACTATGGTCTGTTCTCTCTGCTTCACTCAGGAAGATGACACTGCACACTGGCGGCAAGGACTGAGACACTCAGGAAGAGTTTCTTCCCCCTAGGCCGTCCGGTACTTAAATGGAACTGACTGCACATAGCACTTTCTTCTCTACCTGCAATAGCCGTTGTTGTTGTTTGTTACTGTTTTGGTGGGTTGTTTCTGTTTCTGTTCTATGTTAGTTTGTATGCCTCTTTTTTACCTAGCATGGAGCCTGCTGTAACATTTCACTGCATTATATGTATGTGACAAATCAAATCTGAATCTGAATCTGAATCAGTGTGTATGATGGGCAGTGCGGGAGGTCACCGCGGGGCACTCACAGATGGCTCTGTCCACCTGCTCCACCACCCTCTGCAGGGCGCTCTCCTCCTCCGGGCTCTGGGTTCTCTTGCTCACGTTCTTCAGGAGCAGCGGGTACCGTGTGAACCTCTGCAGCGGAACCACCAGCAGGTCACGCAGCTGCAGCCGCCGGCACTGCTGATGCCTCTCACACCACTAGGAGAGAGGGAGGGAGAGAGAGAGGGTGAGGGAGGGAGAGGGAGAGGGAGAGGGAGAGAGAGAGAGAGAGGTAGAGAGAGAGGGAGAGAGAGAGAGGTGGAGAGGGAGGGAGAGAGAGGTACAGAGAGAGAGAGGGAGAGAGAGAGAGGTACAGAGAGAAAGGGGGAGAGAGTGGTAAGAGGGAGAGAGAGGGAGGGAGAGGGAGAGAGGGAGGGAGGGAGAGAGAGAGGGAGAGAGAGAGAGGGAGGTAGAGGGAGAGAGAGGGAGGGAGAGAGAGGTACAGAGAGAGAGAGAGGGAGAGAGTGGTAAGAGGTATTGAGGGAGAGAGAGGTAGAGAGTGGGAGAGAGTGGTAAGAGAGGGAGAGGTAGAGAGGGAGGGAGAGAGAGGGAGGGAGAGAGTGGTAAGAGAGAGAGGGAGAGAGGGAGAGTGGTAGAGAGAGAGATGTTTATTCCCACTATTCTGAAGAGAACAGACTCATTACTGCCATATTGGGACACAAGGATTGCTAATGTACTGTAACTAAACACAGACGAATAGATGGGGGTGGGGCGCAAATAGAGACCGATGCAAAACAGGCCCATTTGTGGCAGAGCGCAGGCAGAACAATGACTGATAATGACAACGATGGAAGATAAGAAAAGTCCCAGAGTGCAAAGCGAAGGCTGACTCATGTCTGGCTGATGGATGTGTGCAACACGTTGGGCAACAGCCATCGCCAGCAGAGCCACCCAATAGGAGAGCAGCACGGCGCGGTGTGGTGCGGTGTGACCATCTGCCCCTGGCCGCGTTCAAGCTTGCCCAGTCTGGCACTCGTCTACCATGCTGGCCTAATTTACTGCCTCTAATAACCTGCATACACTCAGATACCTTCACGTAGGAGCCAAAGTCCTCCCGGGGCTTCAGGCCGTCCAGATAAAGGATGGCGGCCGAGTAGTTCAGGCAGTACTTCTGCAGACAGTGGCAAATGCTCTCCCCAAAAGCCTGCAAACAGCAGCACACACACACCCAGTGTCAGAGGAGATGCTGATCCGTTCGGGTTCTAGAGGGACAGGTTGGGGTGTCCCGGGGATCTAAGTTACTCAGTAGGTGGACTTACCTTTTTGAGAAGAGCCAGCAGGGCCTGTGTGTTGTCCGAGTCTGCGTCCTGCCAAGATTCCTTGATCACACGCAACAGGCTGGTCAGGAAGTCAAAGCTCACCTAGGACAACCAAACAGCGTGACATTTACTTTTGTTTGTTTGGTAAACTTCCAAAATCATCCGAGGCAATTGTCTGTATTTTCACTGTAGACTTCTCAACTGAATGAGTCACCACACAAGACAGCAAAATACATGTGTTGTTGAGTTGCAATTGTTCTCACATAATAGTAACATATCTGTCACTTGATTCACTTTTACAAAAGATACAATGTTTAGAGATGTCTTGTTGACACAGCCTGCTCCTGTGTTATCAATGGCTGATTAGATCTGCCCTTTTTTCTTTTATCTGATCCTGAAGGGTGTCGTACCAGGCAAAGCTCGTTGAGATTGGCAAAGAGCCTCCAGCAGTCGATATCTTGCAGGCAATCTCGCAACTGCAGATCGCTGAGGGTGGTCAGGAATACCTGCATGGGAGACAAACAACAACGGGAAGGACAACAAGTTGATTTCACTCGAGAGGACTGTGGGGACAAAGTCACAACATGTTCCCTTCAGAACACAGAAATCACTGGGAATCATTTCAGCCATTCCACAGAACAAAGGAGGACACAACACAAGAATAGCATGACGTGCAAGAACAAAATGGACACTTGTTCTGGTAGTTTGTGTGACTGTGACCAAAGTGGTTACTGTACTGTACCTCCTTCAGGACCATGAGCTGGTCCAGGAAGTAGACGCACTCGCTGGTGAAGAGCTCCCAGATAGCCTCCTGCCTCTTGTAGGCTTTGGGCTCCTCCTGAGCGTGGAGCGGGGGCGAGTGTTCCCGCAGAAAATCCTCCAGGGGGCAGTCCTGGGGAGGGACACACACACATCAGTTAAGCGCTTTGTGTCCACGCAGAGTACAGCTGTTAGTGATAAAAAAGCAGACACTGCTGAAATTCAGACATGCTAGAGTTCGTTTAATGCTTCCAAACACTGCCCACACTTATGCTTGCTAGTACTGGAAATGCAGACATGTGGGAATGGTTTATTGATTTGAAATGCTGCATTAAGCAGGCGAGCCATGTTGCAATGGCTGCAACTATGTTGAAATCTAGTTTCAGTCACAGTCACAGCAGAGCAGAGCACATGAAGGATTGATGCTCAGCATACTTCACATGACTCTGAGTTATGTACTAAATGTGCCCAGACAGAAGCCAAGACTGAAACACACACACACACGGGCACACACGCACACACATACACACTGGCAGACACACACACTCTCTCAAAAATGTATTTTGGCATTTCATCTCTGTGGCACAACTGTGGTTCCCCACTTACCACCAGGCTTACGGTTAACCTCTTTAAACCTTTCGGGTTCACTACACTTTCAAGGCCATCACAAGGCCATCAATCAACCTCGCTGTCAGGCCCGCTCTTGCAAAATGCTTTAGCGCCGTTTATTTAGAGACCACAGTCTAAGCTCATTATATCAAGGCGCTCAGTCACAATCCCATGACGTTCCCGGGAACAAAACAAAGGAGATTTGATTCGGGAGTTCAATTAATTCTGCTTTTGAACACTTCCAAGACTTGGCCCCGTGTACTTTGGCATTCCAGAGGCGAGAGGGGACGTGGGAGAGGAGAGGGTTGAGGGTTGAGGGTTGGACGTGGGCGACCCGTGGGCGTCACTGACCTTGTACCTCTGGAAGTCCGAGTCCCTCCAGTCCGGCACGTGAGCGTCCGAGAGGCACTTCTCCACGTCTGTGGCCGTGGCCATCCGCACCTTTCCCTTGGTCTGCGGAGGAGGAGGAGGAGGAGGAGGAGGAGGAGGGGAAATCAATCCCAGGTGTGTACAGTAACCTGACCTTGCCCTGCTGCAGAGCACTATCTCTTTCCACGTGACTGAGAACAAGATGGCGGCGCTGTGGGCGTTCAGGCAAGCAGAGCCATCATCAAATAGTAACACAATTGGCACGCGGTGCGGCTGGGAGATTGGGTTGGTTGCGCTGGTCTTTGTTATTTTTCTTTGTAAGAGAGCGGTGACCAGGGTGAGGCAAATGAGAGAGAGAGAGAGAGAGAGAGAGAGGAGGGAGAAAGGGAGGTAGAGAGAGGGAGAGAGAAAGGGAAGTAGAGAGAGAGAAAGGGAGAGAGGGAGGGAGAGAGAGAGGGAGAGAAAGGGAAAAAGAGAGGGAGAGGGCATGCAAATCTGCTTTGCAAAGCGGGTCAGGGGACAATAAGAGTGTGTGCTGGGGCTAAGCTGGGCAGGCCAGCGGGGGAAGCACTGCATCAGCAGACCCCTCTGTGCCACACACACTGCACCGCGCCGCACCGGCAAGCACCAGGAGGGCCGGCAGGGCCAGATGTCCACTTACCGTACTGCGTCTGGAGAACGGCCACTTTGATTTCTTCGTGTCTGCAGGAACAAAGGGAACAGGAAGAACAGAACGCATGTAAATAAACCTTCACGTCCACCAGCGTCCAGTTTGGAAAATGAGACCGGCAGGCCATTTCAGGAGCCCCATTTGGACTCAGTGTAAAGGTCGCAGCACAACAGTACTCAGTTATATCTTGGAACAGTGTTCATCCCCAAGAACAAATAGGGCCAGACACTGATAGCGTGGTAACTGGATAGAGTGACTCTTGTTGGGTTCTGGACGGCCTTCCGTGACACGCGAGCTGGACACCCCAAGGCCAACTTGCACAACACCACACAAACACACCACACCACACCACACCGCACACACAACACAAACACTATACCTTTTTGTCTCCTGGAAAAACCCACCTGAGAACGTGGAGCGGTTTAGAATGTCGGCGGCGCCATTGGACACAAAGAGGTCCCCCGGTGATACGTCCAGCCCCGGCAGGCTCACCACCACCGAGCTGCGGCGGCGCTCCTGGAGCCTGGGAACGGCACGCGGGCGTGGCCCGGCCGAGAGCGAGAGAGAGGACAGAGGTGAGCGCAGGGAACATTCTGGGCCTTCGGGCCTTTCTGCTAGAGCACACAGCGCGAGGAGGCACGTTGAGCCGCATGCGCCGTCCGCCCCAGTCATCATGATGACTGACTGCGTGCCTCTCTAACATTTAACTTTCTGGGCTCTTGGGTTACACAGCAGCACACGGATACATCAAGGCAACACCCACAACACTGCTACAAGACAAGCCCCCAGCACAGGCTAACCTATTACCTGAATGATGGAAATCATCAAGCTTAGCTTAGCGTGTCACTTATCTTAGGTTTGTATTCGCACTGTAGAATTCCTGGGAGCAGACACATATGCTGCAACTGTATAGCAGTCAACTTCAACACACAGAGCACTAAAACAACCATAAGCTGGTCTGTCAACAGGACATTACAACAAGAGCTTCAAATTCATTTTTCACCATGGTCTGATAAAATGTCTTCTATTGTTTGTGGTTTGTGCTCATTCTACTGAAATCAACTGCTCATTTTAACCATTTCCATTCCAGAGACCATACAACAATTTATCTTTGAATTATGCAAGATTTATCGCAGTGTTATGCAACCTCTGTAGCTTTGCGCTGCAAAGCTGGGAATTTAGACTCCAGTCATAATTCTCCCAAGCTTGCATACTAACCTTCTTAGAGAGAGAGAGAGAGAAGAAGAATGGAACACAACAACCCCACACTTTAATTTCAAGATACAGCTTAGCAGGAAATAAGAGAATTCCTCTTTTGACATTTGCACATTGCTGAGATGCCTGCCTTGTGTTAGGAGGGGCTGAGAAAGCTTGCGCTGATAAAGTTTACAGTAAATTGATCTCCAGGTGCAGTTCCTCGGAGAGTCACAGCGTTGTCGAGGTTCGTGTGGAGGATTATGGCCAGTGGCTAATGGAGCGTGAGCCTGTGTGCGAGCGAGGGGAAGGAGAAAGCACTGTGCTCTCCGTGCGGGACGTTTACCGTCCTCCCTCAGTGGCAGAGAACAATGGGACGAGCAGGCCCTGAGAAAGCCGGGGCCCAGCCCACACGCCTGAGGCTCTGCCAGTTCTGTACTCTACTGTCACTCACAGCACCGCATCGCATGCTATTCTTCACCTGCGCTGCGCTCCCGTGCTAACTGCTCTCTCTCCCAGACCCACACACATGCAAATGGGGAGAGCCATGCAAATACAGAGGGCTTTGGGTGGTGAAGGGCATGCGTGATGGGCCCCAGCCATAACTGATGCACTGAGGAGAGCAGGCGTCATTCACAGCGAATGGGGGGGGGGGGGGGATCAATTGACCCACAGTTGTGAGCTGACGTAGAAAGCAAATATCTCAACGGTTATAGCTAGTGGTTTACAACGTCCTCAATCATGCAATGGGCTTTGCTCTGTGCTCCACTGTTGGGTGAGCCCAGGGTAACCTGGACAGCCCGGTCAGAGAGAGAAAAAAGAATGACCCAAACATGGGACAGCTGACCGGCCAGGCTGGTTTTTTTCCCTGCTTTCTTGTCAATGAAGGGGCGTCTCTTCGGCTCTCCAAAAAAAACAGGCCCCTGTGATGTGCCCCAATTGGAAGATCTAAGTAAACAAATAATGGGGACTGACTTGACGTAGCCTGGCTGCGTGCTGGTTTGTCTGCATTTCTTGCATGTTAATAAGTGCTGGACAGGAGCACTGTTACAGAAGCACGCTGCCCGTGGTGGCAAGAGTACAGAACAGGTTGTCCCTTTTTATTGCATACAAAGTTTCCCTCTCCCTGAACTATGATCAGTCCTCAGCCATGCAACATTTGCGGAATGTGAAAGAGGAAGTTGATTGGCAGAAGCAGAACTGTAGGCAGACAGTAGCTTCATTTAACTGAAACAATTCAACAATTAACACTATCGTGTGGTTTTAAAGCAACAGCGCACGAGAAATTACGTTCACATTATGTTTTTTATAATTTCAGTTCTTATCCTTTATGCTTTATAAGCAACTAGTTTTGATATCTGCTCCAAATTCATTTTGATGATATATAGTCATATGAAGCACACCTGTCATTCTGACTAGTCACTGATAGCACATCACAACTACACCAACAAGACACCTGTCAGCATTCCAGCAAGATTGTATCAGCGATTCATCATTGCTGTTGTTTTCTAGGTTTTTGCAAATCTTTAAAGTGTAGAGTTAGTTTGCTACCAAACTCCACACTGCTGCTTCTTCAGTTACACCTGTGCTAACCGTGAGACCCAAGCGTGTCTATGGACCTCGGTCTCACAGCACATCCTCAGTGACCCCTGTCCCCCTTGCGTGTCTCTGGCTGTTGCCGTTCCTCCGCTGAGGTCCTTGTGTGTGTGGGCGCTTCACGTGTCAGCACCGCATGGATGGGATGGGAGCCTCTGGGCCTCCCGCGGGATCATCCTCGAGACAGAGGCCCCCAAAGTTAACAAGTAGAGAAGTTAATCAGCCCATTCAAATCAATGGACGAGCAGGGCCTCCCCTCCGCAGCGGAAAAAAAAATGTCACGATGGCTCCCTCGTGAAAACGGGTCATTACTAATTGCGCTTAATTGCGCCGGCCCATCTCGTCCCAGGGTGCAATCGCATTCCTCCGAGTGCCGGCGAGAATGGCCCCTCTGTGCAGGTCGGCTACTCACAGAGAGCGGCCCGGGAGAAGAAGAGAGCTTTGTCTCGCACCTCACAGAAATAATGATGCCCCTGGAACACAACTGTCTCAACCAATCCCCGGCAGCCCATGTCCACTGAGAGCGAACAGTGTCCTTAGCGTAATTACAGCCACAATAGCTGCCTAATTACCCCATCGCCCATAATGGGGAGGGGGACAGCCCAATTCTCTCTCCCTCTCTCCCTCTCTCCCTCTCTCTCTCCCTCTCCCTCTCCCTCTCTCTCTCTCTCTCTGGTCAGCAGGCCTGCTCAGGCTGCAGAGGGAGAGTGCCACTAATGAGAGTTTGTCTAGTCCACACAGAACCATGGGACTCTAATAACTTGCTCTGCCTAGCGCTTGTGCCCTAACAAAGCAGCAGCACAATGGACAATGGGGGCGGCCTCTCGCCGGGCCCTGCCACGGCCTCCTCCCTACGCCTGCCTGCAAAACCGAGGCCACTGGCCGACTCGGGTCGGGACGCTCGCACAGATCAGCCCGCTTCCACACAAACAAATTCCTGCTTTAATGAAATCGCTGGGCAAATTGGAGGACTGTTGTTTGACACAGAGGTCTGGGATGGTTTGGGCCAGAACAGTCCGGAACTGTGTTTTGTGTGGCCTATTGAATTGTGCAACGTTTGAGGACTACGGTGTTGATCAACCTCGATTAAAAGTCTAGAGAGGACATAAAGGAGACATTTCACACAGTGCTTTCCTACACACAGATACTAATCTTGCCACTGGCACCTACTGAGGCAACTCGTTTTTCATGCAAATGCCTCTGAATATCAGCTTACGGATGAGATGGTAGATGGCATGTTCCACTCACCTTTTGTGAGGCAGGTCCTTTACCTGCAATCAAAAGCAAACATGACATTAAGAGATGTTATTCCAAAACTAGACCTGGTAGAGCCTCCACATGGAGCTCAGCTCTGACAGTGTTCACTCCAGCATGGACACACACACACACACACACACACTTGGGGTCTCCCCTCACTCAACTATGAAATGCTACAGTCCCCAAAACAAGATCGATTTCAGCCACATTCATGTTCCGAATGGCACATTTTTAACAGGCCGTAATTGTATGTGTTTAAAATCCTCTGGCGCCCCTCTCAGCAGTAGGGATGTTTTGGAAAGGGGGATCTCAGAGGGATCTATTGAGGACGTGCTCCGATGAGCGCATGGAGCCATTGAGTGGCTTTCCCCTTTATCCTTTTGATGAGCCCCTGACCCTGGCATTATGTGCGGCCTGCCGGCCACAGGGAGAAGGGGGCCCAGTTGGCGGAGTCTCCCGGGCCGGCCGCCTCAGCAGGGTGGGCTCGGCTGAAGCTGTCAGTGTGTGTAACTGCTGATTCATTTGCTGTCAAAAGCGCTCATTGTGAACGCTCTCTGCAGGAGGCCGAAAAGAAGCCCCAATTGGTTTAAGGAATGCAGCGGCAACTGCTTGGGGATTCAATTTAGAGATATTTATTGGCTATTTAAAAAGAGGTGGAAACAGCCACATTATTATAGTGGAGTATAATTGTGCACGTGGTCTGTTTTGTCAGCTATGATGATTTTGTTATCATGTCACCATTTTTCTTAGATACCCAGGAAGTGTATTCCATTACAATAGGAAGTAGCATTGCCCCAGACAAAACACCTGTTGCATTCCACTGACTAATTAAATAAGATCAATGCTAAGACCAACTTGAGTTCGTTTCTGTACCTGATCAGCGTCACTGGTGCAATCAAAGCTGCTACTGCTGACAAGCTCTCTGCGCGGAGCCTCTTGCCTTTTGCAAATGACACCATTGTCAAGAGTCTTTGATCTAAGCGATCTCGCTTTCCCACGGATCGCAGAAGACTCCGGGTGAGAGACTCTCTGGACCTGGCCCTCCATCGGAAGCGACACGCTGGCCGCGAGGGGAGACTTCAGTCGGCTTAAGGGGGACAGAGGGCTCCATGGTGACGTCTCAGACGAACCAGACTCCTCGTGTGGGCCGTCCATCCGTCTGGTGCTCCGCATCCTTCGTAGCGTGGGGGACGTGGAAATCCTGCCGGGAGCCTGTCTGTCAAACTGAAAGAGTGGGGTGGGCATGTTGTCGAACTCCTTCAAGGAGCCATATCGCAGTCTGGAGTGCGTTCGGTCCAGGTCTAGGCGCATGATGAAAGGGTGACTGGTCTGCGTTTGTTTATCCTCAAACGTCTCCGGCTCTGTCTGCGTCTCTGCATTCGTCCCTTTAGCTGACTCATCCTCACGCCATTCTATATAGCTCCAGTCTAACGTTTTCTCCAAGTCCTTGCCGTTTTCCTTAATTGTGTCCGCGTCTATAATCTCAGACATTTTGTGCTAGAGATCATTGTATCGGAGGAAAAGAAGCAGTTTATAACCCGTCAAATCGAGCTGAATGGACCTCTCGTTTCTCTGAGCGTCTTATGGTTCCATTCTGACGACACATGATCACGACACAACCCTGAAAAAGAAAAGTTTGAAAGTCTCAAACAACAGGTAACTCATTTGAAATGTTCATAACTCTATAGAGAGTTCCAGTTGTTTGCTCTGATGTTATGGACTACATACTTCCAGTGTTGGAATACTCAAGGCGACACCAACACCATACTAAACACTAAATCAAACAAATTCCACGGGGGCACCGCGCTGTCCTTGTGCGAATCACCATTGTTCCCCAGGACCCCCTTCGTGTCCATTAGAAGTAGCGTAATGCAATCGCTTCATCATTTTAGCCTCAAATAGTTTAACTTTTTGTAGCCATCGAAGCATTACCCGAGGAGCTTAGTACAGGTGATTCAGAGTGTAACATGTTATCATTTCAGTATCACATGCGTGACAGTTTAGCGTACGAAACAAAGGACGGGACATCAGCAGGCATGGGTTGAACTGAGGTGGTTGCAGTTGCACCCGATCTAATCACAAACCACTCATAAGGGTTGTCTGACTCAAAACACTGAAATGTATTTATACCATTAAGTTTAAATGTCTACCCGGCCTTTATTCAGTGCAAACAGTTGCCTCCCCATCCAAGATTTCTTTTGCGCAGATGGCGCAGGTTGATATTCGCATACCCAAAACAAGATCGATATTCTATGCCAAGAAATAAAAGCAATTCTCAAACTACCAGTCAAAATAAAGTACTCACAGTTTATGGATTCCCCTCTGAGATACGTTCTTCGCTCGGTGTACGTGAGACAAGTACGAAAGCGATGGCCACTGTGTATTGTCGCTTGCGTGGGTAGCCTAACTGCTTTGCGGACGAAGTTGGAGGCGAGTTTTGGCAGCGGTGGCCTCCCGGCATCGCGTTGAGCTCTCACCAAACAACCCTTGAACAGACCTGTGAATTTCTGTACCCGAGAATCATGTTGCGCGCCTGCCCCTGTCATAGGCTATGTTGATGCCCCTAATAAATAGTGTAAATAATGAAACCGATCTGAAAGAAACTGAGGGATTAAGCGCAAAGGATGAGCACGCAGTGATTATGGCAAGCCCCAAGTTTGTTGACGATAGCGACTGAAAATAAGGGAGGGTGGGGCGTAGCAATGTCACTGTGTGTGCTGAATACGTCGGTGCAAGGTGTGTGCATAACATTCAGCTCTGAACAGATCTCTTCTTTTGTGTGTGTGTGTGTGTGTGTGTGTGTGTGTGTGTGTGTGTGTGTGTGTGTGCGAGAGAGAGAGAGTGGGAGAGAGAGAGAGAGAGAGAGAGAGAGAGAGAGAGAGAGTGTGTGTGTGTGTGTGTGTGTGTGAGAGAGAGAGTGAGAGAGTCAGACATACAGAGAGCATGAGAGAGAACGTTATAGTTCCGATAATATATTGCAGACGTTCAAACGCCAAACGACCGATTTAAACACTTAATTTTCTAGTTGCAAACAGTTGTAGACCCATGCAAGTACCTCTGACTGCAGCTTGCAGATCGACGCCAAGTGGCTTGTTCACATCCCTTATCGCTAGATGGCACTATACGGAAGGTTTTGTTGAGAAATCGCAAGTAAAAGGCGAATAGTGCGCCAAAAGGCCTCGCTACACTGTAAATGGCAATGCCACGAAAGCAGATTAGGACGAAGAAAGAAAGAACACATACCAAAGAGACTTTACCCAATCCACAATATGCATTAAACAGCTAAAAAAAGCGATGCTGCGTTGTTCTGTTTTTATGTAAATCAAGTAATCATGTAAATCCAATATTTAATTGAGGATAGTGCAGAACAACATATAATTAGCTGAAACAGAGATTATTGTTGTTAGGCTATTATTGTTATCATTATTGTTTTATGACAAAATAAATGAAACAGGCATGTTCATCTCTAAGTTACTTCAACTCTTCACAACAGTCTGTAAATGTTTGGGAACCGAGGAGACCAGCTGCTAAATATGATCCCATCCATGCCCCAAAAATGCAGAATGCAGTTCGGCATCCTTTCAAAGCCTGGATGGCAGCACTCAAAACCTGTGCAAATCATTCAGCATTAATTGTGCCACTTGAGATGTACAAACGGTCCATACTATGCGCACTAATGCACCTTTATACCATCACAGATGCTAGCCTTTGTACTGTGCACTAATAATATATCACATGGTTCCTCTCTTTCTCAGCCTGGAGGATGTAGAGTCCATGATTTCCTAAAAGAATTGCATTTTGACTGGTATAACCACAGGACAGTTTCAACTTTCAACTTTGACTCAGTCCATCTTAAATAAGCCCTGGCCCATGAGAGGGAGACATTTCTGGATAATGTCTAAATACTGTTTTTACAATGACAGTTCTGTTCCACATTGTGTTGGCCTGTGTTTGATTATAAGAAAGTATTTCCATGATCCATTAGAATATGAAACATGGCTGTGCTTATTTTAGCCCAATTCATTTCGAAAGCTTTATTTTGTCCCTGGGAGACTGTTAGGGCTGATAAATCAAAATATTGATATATCATATAGCCACTTGTGCAATATATTACATCGCCACTGTCGCCACATATCAATATTTTTTTTTATGAAAGCATAAGGCTGTGTAAAAATGTACTGCTGACTATTGCGTTATTATTTATCAATGATCTAAATATTATACTGCCACTGTTTCCAGCTCTATTTTTACATTTTCCATAAAAAGGTTTTGCAATATTTTATGATATAAATCACATGACATCGCAATATGTGGTTGTGATGTATTGTATCGTGACCCATGTATCATGATGTGTATCATACCATGCGGTCTATACCATGTGATTGTTGTTTCCATTATTGATATAACTGGAAACTTTGGGTATTTCTTTACAGATGTGTCTTTCTTCACATTTTACACATAGAAGTATTCTCACTCTTTTACCACAGCACAGGGGGCTGAAATATCGTCTGGTTACAACATGACCTCGATTCTCTGATAACAGAGTGAGGTCACTATTTTTGCACTCTTCCGCATTTTGTCATACCAGAGGGCATCTCCCATTGTGAGATACCGAACAAATGTTTGAAAGGGAACTAAATACTTGCTGTGGGTGATGCTTACAAAACAAAACCACAACAGAATTGACATACACATTTCTTCACCATGTCACAACACTATGAGTTGGCATAAAGGCAACCCAAGGCCCACATACAGTAGGTCAGACTAGCATCTCGGAATATTTTTGGACAAATGATCTCTAAGAATCTTTCCCATAGGGAGGTCACAATCAGACAGCAACTCTTATTCCATGCACTCTGAATGGATCCCACTCACATCTAGCAGTCAACTAGCACCCCCTTGTGGCAATAATTTGAATTTCTTAATACAGTAAATGGATGAAGTTATCTCTATAATAGTACAATCACATACTTTGAAACATTTGTGTGAAGGCCAATTAAAAATGTTTGTTCAGTCAGGATTGAAATATAAGATTTTGGAATCCCTGGTATAATTCTCGGATGAAGAATCATTCGCAGAAAATATAAGGAACAGCCATCCCATTAATATAATATTAATAACCATGGCATTCTGCTACATCCATACATTTGATCCCCCAACACCAATAACCAGTCCTTAGCTGCTGTAAAATCACTGTAAATCACAGCCTCTTCAACAAAACTAGAATTTCATCTCCAAGGAACTGCAAGAGTGGACTTGATCTGTTGCAGTTCACCAAAACAATGTTACTAAGTAGCTGCTAGGGTTGAGATTGCTAGGGTGTTGCCAGATTTCACTCCATAGTTGCTATGGTGGTTCCAAGGGTTAAAAGCCAAACCATGTGTGTCATGTACATGGTCTACTGTGGATCTAAAAAGATTTGTTTGAGATGGCATGGATTGGCTTTTTTACAGGACTTTTACACACACGGATTGGTTCTGGATTGGATATATTTACATGACCTATTTAACTGGTGCTGGCTATACAGAACATCTGGTTTAAAAAAAATGTCACACCGCTTCGCTTTTTTGGCACGCTACCTCAGCCAAAAAGGTTTGAAATTGACCGCAGCCATCTTTACATGCAGTAAATGGCATGCCTTTCGCTGGCACCATCTAGAATTAGCCAAATACTTTTTCTTTTTTTGCTACAAAGACTGGTAATACAGCCCAAAGCATGTAGAAATTAAGGCAAGTATCTGTAGCTTAATCCAAGTTGGCAGTTTTATTTGTCGTCCTTCAGATATGTGTAACCAACATGGACATGCAAGGACCCTCGTCAATGTGCTGTCATCTACCAATTAGCATGGAAAAACTGGTGCCGGAAGTGGCAACCATGTAACTATATATTTTTTGAAAAATGTCGGCGGCCAAATGCCATGCTACCTGGCTGAAGCTAACCCTCCAAATCCCCCTCCAAGCCCAGCCCAGCCCAGCCCAGCCCAGCCCAGCCCAGCTTCATAATTGTTCAGCTGCCAGATGGCTCTTACTGTAGGTGTTCACAATTAAGACTTTAGAGTCTAGGAGCTAGAGCGATGATGTCATGATAATGGCTCAATATTTTGCCATTCATGTCAATGGGGAAGAAAGATGAAAAACATGAACAACGACGAAAGAGAGACAATTGGGTCAGAACATTTACAGAAGCAGGATGCACCGGTTTGGGCAAGAATTTCTAAAGTTGGAGCCCTGTCGGTATCTCAAATGATCTAGGAGCAGTAGTTGCTTCACAAATTGGTGAATGGAATGGCAATAAGTACACTTACGAAGAAGAACAATAGTGCAGGCCACTAATAATGATATTTCAACAACAATTTATGCTTAACTGAAAACAAGGCAAATCACCTATAGCCTTGTGTCTACTTGGTATCTGTCGGTTCTATTCATGTTAAAGTATTCATGATATCAGTCCCTGAAATCCATATGTGACCATATGAGAGAGGTTCATCAGCTGTTCTAGAGGACCTCTGACTACATCTATTGTAAAATGCCAGGCCTCGTCATGGCACCAAACTGCCCTGTTTTTGACAGCATTTCTCACTTGGAGACATGGAGAGTAAAGAATATAGAGCTGACAAAACCTAACCACATTATACAGAGGGATCCATCAACTGCACAACATTAAAACATGGATATTCTCAAACACACACACACACACACACACACACACACACACACACACACACACACACACACACACACACACACACACACACACACACACACACACACACACACACACACACACACACACACACACACACAGGGTTGTTCCTTGTGCAGGTGAAATAGTATTAGGCCTACCCAGCCAAAAACTCTGTATCAGCAAATTGTGAGACTGGGCAAAGTCGAGGCTGTAGAGGTTCCACTGACACTTGCATGCCACAGCAGAGAAGCGTGACTTCCTTCATCTCGCTGGATAGGCTCGGCGGTTCTCCGCGAGACAGTCTCCTCCCCCATTAGTGGATGAGAAAGAGAGAAAAGTGCTTGTTTGTCTCACAGGAAGAAGTTGAAAACATGAGCCAAACCGACAGATAGCAAGTAGACACAAGCGCCATTTGGGCTAGGTGCTAGGTTTGCCTCGTTTTCAGAGTTACGCATAAAATGCTGTTGAACTTCTGCGCTCGAAGTTGACATTTTTTGGGGATATGAGCACAGAGCTGAGGATATCTGTGACTCTGTATCAGTAAATTTGATCTCACTCTAGGCAAACCAGCAGTTTACGGGAAAATCACTGCATGTCTTTCACTTGGACGCCAGGAATTACCACTGAAGTTGGAGAAACATGTCAGACCACAGGTCCAGCTTTCTACACATTGGAGACATAGTTTCTCTCTACGCGGAAGGCGCTGTCAATGGCTTTATCAGCACGTTGGGGTACGTTACCTCCCATTGAACTTTTGCGACTTTGTAGCCTATTTCAGCATAGTTTAATTATGCTGGAAAATGTCAGCCAGATCTTCAAAGGGTAGTAACTTTAAGTAACACAAGAACCGATAGTTTTGGCACCTCCATAATCACGGAGAAGTCTTCAATTTAGTCTAGTGACTGAATGAGGAAGTGATATGGAGCTCCAGTGATAGGCCCTGATGACTGTAGTAACACGGTCGCATGGTAGTCATGCAAATAATTGAGAAGGAATGCAAAGCTGAGCTAACTGGGAACGTAAACGTTACTTTCATCGAAATTGTATGTGACTATCCAGATCTGTATTAGTCCTTTCAGTCTACCAAGGTCTACGCTATCACTTTTTCAGAGATAAGGTTACGCGGTAGCTGTAACCTGGAGTCGTCACAGCACCATACTTGACATTGGCTAATTCAAACAGAAATGAACACCTAAGAGGATATGGAGCTTCGACCAAAACACTGAAATACACTACATCAAAGGTTTACATATTTAGACAAGTTTGATCGTCTCTTCAGGCTAATTGGCGCGGCTCCCAGCACTACACATGGCGCTGAGGAGCTACTGCAATCCTCTCACCATGATGGGACCTTTCTTTAGATGTGACATTTTCAGTCACCAACATGTCAAACCATGTTACCGGTTTACTGTAAAATAACAGCTAAGTGAAAACACATTGTAGACTAAGTTTGTGCTTTGAGTGACCCCAGATTGGGAGACAGAACTACTCCTATATGGAACTATAGCCTATGAATTCATGGATGCATGTGCATGTGCATATAGCTGTCGATACCCACCGAATTAACTACGTTTCGTTTACTTAATTGTCCTCAAAGAGCTAGTCCGCTGGCATGCGTGTTTATGTAAGTGCATGCAGTTTTCGACTCTACTCAGGCTCTGTGTGAGAGAGGGAATGCTTGTCCACAGTGCATGCATGCATGCCCTTTGGCCTGCTGAAGGCTGTTGGGATGTGAGGAGGAGACCAAGCAGGTCTGGTGTGTGGAATGAGTGTCACACCCACCTCTTGGGAAAGGTGTGATGTGAAGGGTGGTGCTGCAGCTTGTAGTTCCATGGTATCTCACTGCAGCCCTCCAAGGCCCTGCCCTTCACCCTAGGCCTGTAACAGCCATCAACTCAGAATGGGAGAAATGCATGCATTTGGTATTGCAACCTCATCTTTCATCTGAGAGGACCCTGATGAGGTGATTCTAGTTGTTGCAGAATGTAGTTCAAATTTGTCATTCTTGACTGTATACCATCAGTGGAGACTGAATGCTCTTGAAGATTGACAGATTGCTTGAAGAAAGTCATGGGCTACTCAGTACTCAGCCTCATGTTTTTTAGCCATAAAAAAAGTCTTCACGCCAATATTCCTAACTTGCACGTATCTCATTAATTGAATTCCTTAGAAATAGCATAGCATATTATAAGCAAGCTTGAGAGTAGCAGGTACAAGTGAGTTGACTTGTAACATGTGTCATGTGTGTCAGTTGCTACAGTCAGCCAAATTGTATGATGTGTAGAATGTGAATACATGCCTTCAGTCTTCCAGACTTTATGTATCTTTGGCATGTCCACAGGGATGTCCTCTGGCGTAGGCATGTTCATTCTGGCACATTCCATCCCAAAATCTGGTTTTCCTCTCAGAAACACTCACACTATCCCAGTGAAGTACAGGATTGTCCATGTGATCCAGTAGACCATAAGATAAATGTATTTGCCTTTCCAAAGCAACTCTCGTGGACATACAAGAAAAAAACTCTTCACCCAAAAACAATGAGTATACAGCAGAAACAGCCCCTATATAATATTATGTCAAATGATTCATAAGTACATCACCTTTGACCTTTCACTAGTTGCATCAAAATGTAACAGACCTTTATTTGCTCTCCTGTAAAAGAAAAAAACAAGCATTTTTGATGCATGACATTAAAACGTAAATATCTCAACGCTGGAACCCAATGCAACAATTAGTTTTTTTTTCTGTTTTTTGTATGTCCAGTTATTTTTGAAGGCAGTCTCAGTCCTCTGGAGGAATTCCAGTGCCGCACACATTTCTGAAACTTGTTTTTTCATCTGATCTTTGCCGGAGGGGTTGTGTTTAAAAACAGCAAAGGCCTTCCGAAGGTGTTCTTGGCCCAAGTCATGGTATTCAGACATCCCTTCTTTATGACTTGTTTTGTTTTAGTAGTGGGCCTTGGATCATCGGTATCACCCTGGAATGTTCCTCTCGTGCCAAACCTGTGGAAACTCATCTTGTTGGCCAGTGATCCACAGCAGGCATTTCTCATGCCACCTAGTTGTCATAATCTCCCCAACACCTTTTGCAGCCCTTATGCTCATTTGCAGCCCCACACCATCACACCTGGGTGCTTCACTGCCAGATCTGTACATTTAGACGTCCTAGCCAACCGTGCTGGACCCCATTTGACCTGCTACATCTGATTCTGAACAAATCAATCTTTGTTTCATCTGACCAAAGAATGGGCTTGCCATAGTTGTCAGGCGTCTTTTCATTTTCTTCAGCGAAGATTATTATTGCACTTTTTTTTGTGCTAAAGAGCAAGTTAGGGCTTTTTAGTTGGATGCTGTCCACAGAGATTGCTGTCCTCAGAGATTGCTGTCATGCAGTGTCCTTGTCTGATATGATTTCCATTGATAATCTCTGTGGGTGACAGGTCTGAAGCACTTGCCCGTCCATTTTTCAGAGGTTGTGCAAGTAGCACACTGTGTGGTGTCTGTGGTGTCCATTTAGGGGGATCAGCAGCCACTGTGGCTCTGATAGCTTTTTAATTTTTTTTAAAGTGTATTTTTTGGGGGCTTTTATGCCTTTAATGGGACAGGACAGTCTACAGTGACAGGAAGCGAGTGGGAGAGAGAGTTGGGGTGGGATCCGGAAAGGACCACAGGGCGGGAATCGAACCCAGGTCGCCGGCGTGCGGTGCAGGTGCCCCAGCCAGTCACGCCACGACTGGGGCCTGTGGCTCTGATAGCTTGCTCTATTACTGCTGGGACTGTTTCACCTGATTTTTAATTGCCCACCTACTGTATCTTCCTGTATTCTCAATTGCTCTTAATTCATGTGGCGCATGAGGCATCCCATAGGTCCAGTCACAGCATGTCCGAAATTGAGAAAGTTCTGGTGTTAAATCACACATTTCATAGCTACACTCATACAATCAGACTGCATGCGGTAATTTTGGAATCCCAAAGCTGATGGCGTGCAGTCTGCAAAGCCTTGAAGTACAACTTAAGGCGTCAGACATGAATTTCTCTTTGGGATCAATAAAGTATCTATCTATCCATCTATCTGGTTAATTGGAAGTATGGTGTATTCACGTATGTTGCATTGGCTATCTATTTTGAGGCCAGTATTTTTTACAGGCCTACGTTGAAGTTGTTTTGATAGTTCATCTAATTATCAAGTGAAATAATGCAAAGTTCTTATTTTGGGGGAGTGTTTGTGTTTGTCTGGCTCTCAACAACAAGTAAGCTGATGTCATTTGTGACAAACAAGATAGTACTGAGTGGTGAATTCTCATATTGTCATTTATGTCGTTAAGGCAGAAAAAACCCCCCTCTATTTTGATATATTTTTAAGCCTGTAGCACTCATTGTCCACCTCTTCCTGTAGTCCAAACATTAATGTAATGTCAAATTTTCTTTTGTTGCGATGACTGTGGCCATTTTCTTGACCACTGAGATTATGAGTTTATGAGCCCTGTCTTCTTGATTACTTGTCTGGACATCTTTATGTAATTATGTTTATGACTCGAGTTGTAAGTCTAGAAACATGGCTTCCCAACATGTGGTCTTCTGTGATGTGCTTGGCCGCTTCTCTTAACCAAAACCCTCCTCGCTTGCTGCATCGCTTCTCTGGTTTCCCACAAATGAGTTACAGCTTTGCTTGAGGTTTGACAACATTTCATGTAGTAAAGGTAATTACAGAATAATCTGAGGCAGTAAAGGAAGGAATAAGTTCATGATTAACTTGCATGATGGTACAGTAGCTTATGGAATAGAATTCAGTCACCTCAGAATAGTTTGTGGTTGACATGCTGATGTTGCTGGTGTTTATTCATTGTATCAGTTCATACACCTGACTGTGCTTAATCTGGGTGACAGCCTGTGTGTCATCATTACCTCTTCAATCTTTATAAGCATGTCATCAGGTAGACCGAAAAGAGGTGGGATTTACTAATACATTCAGTACCTGAGGTCGTAAGATAAACATAATTTATTCAAAACGGTAGCATAATGTGTCGTGAAATGGCTTATGATAGCAGTTAAGCTCAATCACAGCACTGTGCACCTACTTGACCTGTAGTACTTGTGCTTCCCCTCTGTCATCAAGTAATGGTGCTATAATTAGCTTGCCTGCATCCTGCACACTTCATTTAGTGTGTGTGCGTGTGTGTGTGTGCGTGCGTGTGTGGTTCATGTTTAACTGTGGTTAAAGATTGGTGCGTTTGAAGTCCTCCGTGAGCGGAGGTCCTGCCGTGTGACCTGAAGGCCTCCTGCCCTCTCCTTTTTCTGTCCGTGTTCCTCATTCACGAGCTGGACGGGCCAGTTTGTGATGCATGTTGTTTCCTTCCTGTGCTATTACCTCCTTACTCTTGATTAGATGGCCTGCTGGCTTCTATTGTTTCTCCTTCAGATAAATATGCTGATAATAAAGCTACTGTGTGTGTGTGACCGAGTGAGAGAGAGAGAAAGAGAGATCAACAAGTATTACCTGCTGTGCTTGTCTACCAAGGAGAGGATAGATATTGGCCTTACTGTCCCTTGTGGCTGAGGGACTCATTGGAATGGAGCATTAGGGAAGATTTGCAATGCGAAAAAGTCAAAAGGTTTGAAACGGCAAGCTCATGTCCTGATCACCACATGAGTTGTAGGACTGGCAGAGGTGTGTGTGTGTAACTGACGATAACACAATCCACTCTGATAGGCCGTGTGTGAAAAACACAGTGCTTCAGTTATGGGTCAAGGACATGGGACTGGTTTGAGAACTGAAAGCTGGTAAACGTTCTGAAGACTATTTGGGAACATGCATGGCTAAAATCAACACCAGCCACTCACCTTTTTCTTTATAGCTAGAGGAGGCTGCTGTAGACTTTTTCCAACATTTTCCGGCATTTGTGTTTTACTTTCAATTTATTAGCAAAAGTCTTATCAGCTCAGCTGCCTCCTCCGTCTATTTATTTGTCCAGACTCTTTTAGTCCTTAGCCTATTAGCCTTGTGTGAGGCCCCACGGGTTATCACTGTGCTGTGTTGTTGGTTACACCCATGTAATGTTAGGATTTAGCCACACAGCTGAGCTGACCATCACCCCGCGTCGTCCGAGTCTTGCCTCACTCTGGCCTCTCTGGCCTCCTTGTGCTGCGATAAGTGATCAGCTGACTTGGGGATGTGTTATGTTATGTTATCTCATAGAGGGAAGGAAATGAGTGCTGTTAAAACCTAATGGATGTTTAGTGCTGCTTCGTACAGCTTGAGGAAGGAGGGTGTTCTGGACAAACACAACAGTGAATAGTGAATGTAAGCAGTTGTAAGTCCAACAGCCATTTTACTTCTTAACTCAAAAAAACATAGGTAACCCCCCCCCCCCCCTCCCACTCATACTTTTGGATATGGTGAGCCTTTTATTTATTTATTTATTTGATCTTGTTTTTATTGTTTTTTAACTATGGCTGCAAGGTAGGCAACCTCTTAAAGTGTGTGTGTGTGTGTGTGTGTGTGTGTGTGTGTGTGTGTGTGTGTGTGTGTGTGTGTGTGTGTGTGTGTGTGTGTGTGTGTGTGTGTGTGTGTGTGTGTGTGTGTGTGTGTGTGTGTGTGTGTGTGTGTGTGTGTGTGTGTGTGTGTGTGTGTGTGTGTGTGTGTGTGTGTGTGTGTGTGATTGTATGTGATCCGTAGTGTACTTGCTGCACAACAAATTGCCCCATTGGGGGACAAATAAAGTTACTTACTTACTTACTTACTTACAACAGGAGAGCAAAACGAAATGATCAGAAGAGCTTTTGTGCGCTAGGGTATCATTTACTCTCCATCCACAGAGGGGATCAATGGCCAGTGGCCACCCTGTGGCTTCCATTCAAACACATGACCATGGTTTGAGTATGCACAACACAAACTGCTCTTCAGTACAAAACAGATGCTGTGAACTTTACGAGGCCTGTACAACATGAGATACAACATTAAACTTGGTTGTCCCGCCTGACGGAGTTTCAGTTTTAGTGGCAGTCGAGTGGTGGGCTGGGAATCCACACTAACAATGGAAATAAGTGCTAAACAGCGGCTCCAATACAGTAGCTTTGCATTGCTTTGCAAAAGAAAAGATGCGTGTGTCAGATCAGATGTATGCGTCATAGATGATTGTGTGGTTTCCTTGTTTCCATCATGGTGTGATTTTTGCCTTTATGTTCCTTACTCTGCATCGGCCGTTGCACACTAAAACACCTCTATTAGTCCGGCGGAGACTGTAAGAAAGTAGTTAGTGTGGATCAACAGGCAGGGGATTAGCCATGACAGGTTGGTGCCCGTGGCCCAGGCTTAAATATAGCTGTCGCCGGGGGAGAGTGGGCAGCCGGGGGCAGTTAGGCTGGGCCCGCGCAGCCTTGTTATCTGGGCTCCCCAGCGGCCGGCTGCTCTTCCTGTGGCGTGGGCCTCGGGGGCCGCCGCTCCGCTCCCTGACGCAGCGTAATCAGCCCTGACAGCGCGGCCCGGCACAGGGACACCTCGTCATGGCCACCCGCCTATTTATACGTGTGTGGGCTCACAAACAAGGTACCGGGAAGCCTTGAGAGACAGCAACCTTGGGCTCACCCACTGCAGCCCCCCCCCAACACCACCACCACCTCACTGCCCCTGCCAATCCCCATCCCCAGCTGTTTTTTTCCCTTCAGTCACTTTTTTTTTTTTTTTTTTTGTATACGTTTTTTTTTAGAAGTGAACTCCCCTGCAGTCGTAAGGCATGATGTTCTCCTGATTCTGTCACCCTGTTTGTAATGGAATCCTAATCAGTGTAGCCGATCCTCCCTGAGACGCCCAGATGAGCAGCATGGTCTGTCATGCTCCGCCAGGTGGATGTAGACCCTCCCGCACACACATCAGGCTCCAGGTGCCTGAGGTGGGGAGCCAGAGATGGGGGACCGGTGTGGATGTTCTCCCACACAGCCCGAGCTGTGGATGTATTGAGCCATTTGAGGGACGGAGGGTTATGCTCTGCACTCCGTAGGCTGTGCAATGAGGGGTTAAGCCTGATGGCATCATGAAGGTCTTGGTGGGAAAATGATTATTTCAAATGAATTGCTGTGTTTGTTTGTTTGTTTGTTTGTTTTTTTTTATCTTGGCCACAAAATTTGTTCCAAATGCTTTTTCACTTCCTCCCTGTGGCTGACTAAACAAAGAGGTGTGAGTGGCAACAGTTGTGGTGGTTGACTTTGACTTTGCCTTTGCCTATGACACATTCTCTCTCTCTCTCTCTCTCTTGCTCTCTCTCTCGCTCTCTCTCTCCCTCTCTCGCTCTCTCTCTCTCTATCTTTTCTACAGGTTGGTGGATGACCGGTGTGTGGTCCAGCCAGATGCAGGGGACCTGGCCAATCCCCCTAAAAAGTTCAGAGGTGAGTGCTGTGTTTGCACCGCTGTTAAATCGTGTGGGTGTAAATCATGTTTTGGATTCATAACTAACACACAGACATACTTAAACACAAGTACAATGTACACTCTCACTCACTCACTCACTCTTTCTTTTTTTCTCTCTCGCTAAAGTCATGTCAAGTGAAGTTTATTTATACAGTGCATTTCATGCACAGAGGTCATTCAGTGTGCTCGACATAAGCAAAAGCAAGCAGTTATAGCAGATAAAAGCATAGATGGATTTAGAAACGAAAAACAATTAAAAAGACAAAATAAAAAAACACAAGGTAGAATCATTTAAAGAATTGTAACTCAGTGCAGTTAGTAAAAGCCACCTGAGAACAGTTTGGTCTTAAGTCTGGATTTAAATCTGGCTACAGTTGGGGCCTTTTTGATGTCATCGGTTTTGTGAGAACCCTAGCTGCTTTGTATTGCATCACCTGAAGGTGTCTGATAGTCTTTTTTAGGAAAGCCTGTGAAAAGCTCATTGTAGTAATCAACCCTGCTGGAGAAAAAGGCATGAATGAGTTTTTCTAAATCATGTTTTGACCCTCAAGTTTGCCCTCTAAGCTTGACAAGGTCTTGTTTTTCAGATGGTAAAAAGCTAATTTGGTTATTATTTTCATGTAGCTGTTGAAATCAAGATTTTTAAAAATCAAGCAAAGCACGCACATCCAATCTCTAAAATCTGGGTGCTGGACAAATATGGGTATCAAATGATTCGAAGAAAAAAGTCCGCTACACCATGAGCTCCTGATAGATACTTTTATATTGGGACGTTTCAGATTTTTAACTGAACCCTTTTTTGTCAAAGAGTGGAGAGCCTAAGTCTTTCCTCCTTTTTATCAAATAATTACTTCAATTTGGGTGTCATCTGCATAGCGATCAAATTATTTTTGATGATTTGTCCAAGTGGGAGCATAATAGAGGTTGAATAATAGTGGCACCAAGATCGAACCCTGGGGAACACCACAGGTCAAGGACGTTGTAGAGGTACAGTTGTTGCCAATGGCAACAAAGAAGCTCCGATATGATTTGAGCCAGTTGATAACTATACCTGTAAATCCAACCCAGTGTTTGAATCCGTGTAGTGGTAGTGAAAGTAATCAAAATGCCCATTTTATGTTAGGAAGGTGGTTAGTTGATTAAAGACTACTTTTTCAATAATTTTGCCAGTAAAAGGTAGATTGGATATGGGCCTGTAATTGTTTAGCATGGAGGCATCCAAGTTATTCTTCTTGAGAAGGGTCTTTACAACAGCTGTTTTCAGGGACTTAGGAAAAGTGCCAGACAGTAATGATACTTTTACAATGTGAAGAACATCTGCCTCTATAAGGTCAAAAACAGTTTTGATGAGATTGGTAGGCAGAGTGTCTAAGCCACGTGTGGAAGAGCTGAGAATCTGTTCCATTTTTCTCCAAGAGTTTAGTAGTCTGTCAAACTGAACTCGGACATCTCTGTCTCCCTCCCTCTGTAGCTGCAAGTTCTGTGATGGTAGTTGAGAAGATATTTTGAGACTGATTTTGTCAATTTTACCTCTGAAAAAAGATGCAAACTCATTGCATAATATTACTTGAGTTCAGGTGTGAGGGGGGCATTTGTTAACATCTTAGGGATTGAAAATAGTACACAAGTATTATTTGTACTTCTACTGAGTGAAGAAAGCTTTGCTTTGCATATTTCAGAGTTTGTATTTGCCCTTTCAGTCTTCCTGCACTCTCTTTGAAAGAAATGAACCGCTGGATTTTACTGCCATGGTGCTTTCTATTTATCCTTAACTTTCTTGAATATTAGTGGAGGAATGTCATCCAGAGTATTTGCTATTTTTGAATTAAAATGATCCAATATGTCTTCTACCGCAATCTGACAGTTGACTTGACATCTGTGAAAGTGCTTGCTCAAAGAGAGCACTTGTGTGATCATTTATTCTCCTTTTTACCATCATAGATCTGTTCTGAGCATGTGGGGACATAGACCCATCAAAGAACATGCAGGAATGATTGACACACACACACACACACACACACACACACACACGCGCTATGACACATGCATGCTATGACACATGCATACGCAGACTCTCTCTCACACCCACTCTCACTGTATCACACACATGCTGATGCTGTGCTGTTGAGGGGGGTTTGGCCATTAGGTCAACATCATGTCTCTCCAGAGCTCAGGATGGGCCAGACAGCCGTCACCACAGAGATTGCATAACACGTTATTCATGTGCTGCAATGCACACCATAGCGGCTGCAAGACATACCTTTTGATTTATGCATAAGTGTGCTAGAACGATCCAGAAAGCTCTGATCATGTATCACTTTTGGTGTTTACAGTGAGACTGACCTCTCTCTCTCTCTCTCTCTCTCTCTCTCTCTCTCTCCCTCTCTCTCTCTCTCAATCTTGCCCTCTCTCCCTCCCTCGCTCCATCCCTCTCTGCAGACTGCCTGTTTAAGGTGTGCCCCATGAACAGGTACTCGGCTCAGAAGCAGTTCCAGAAGGCCAAGACGGGCAAACAAGGCAACAACACGCAGGGAGATCTGTTTAAGAAGCTGCAGGTAAACAAGGCAACAACACGCAGAGAGATCTGTTTAAGAAGCTGCAGGTAAACAAGGCAACAACACGTAACGCAGGGAGATCTGTTTAAGAAGCTGCAGGTAAACAAGGCAACAACACGCAGGGTGATCTGTTTAAGAAGCTGCAGGTAAACAACACGCAGGGAGATCTGTTTAAGAAGCTGCAGGTAAACAAGGCAACAACACACAGGGAGATCTGTTTAAGAAGCTGCAGATAGACAAGTCAGAAACACGCAGGGAGATCTGTTTAAGAAGCTGCAGATAATGGCCACCGTCGCTCTGTAAATGCGCCGGCAATCTCTTTGCAGTGGAGGTGAAGCTCGGCACATATATTTCTATGAATCTAGTGAGTGTGGCCAGTTATATAACAGTTCCTGGGATTCTCAAGGAGAGGTGGAGCGTTTGGAGAGGCTACTTTGCAGCTGGCACAGGCCTGTGCATATGCAGGGAAAAGCACATTCTAAGACATGTACAGCTATCAAGAGGCCAGAGATGACTGTCTGTCTTCATCCCTCCCTCCCTCTCTCCCTCCCTCCCTCTCTCCTCCCCTCTCTCTTGCTCTCAGAATGCTTCGGAGCTGGAGAAGAAACAGAACGAGACGGAGAACAAGAAGCTCCTCGGAGAGGTTGTAAAGTACAGCAGTGTCATCCAGGTACAGCCTGTCTCCACCCCCCCGCCTTTATCAGAACACGTTGAGTGCTGTGTTTGTTTTTGGGCCGTAACTAAGGCCAGGACTGTGGCCAGGCTGCTTTTCACGTTTCCGCTGGGTGCCAGAAGCCAGGAAGGTGTTCACTTGTCTGAGGTGATCCACTGCTTGAGTGTAAGGTGAAAGAAAAGTGCCCCCCTTCCCCGGTGATCCCATTGAGTCGTGTGACTCTCCACAATAGCCATGGTTTCTGGATTGTTCCGGCAGCTATTTGGATTCAAAGGAGTTCCCCCTCATTGATAGTCATGCCACAGTTGCCTCAGCCTTAGCGTACATTTAAACAGTAGGGTTCTGTGTAGTGGGTGGTTTCACAGAACAGGCCGTTTTTAAACACAATTTGATACATGCAGTTGGAGATATTGCAAAAAACTAATTCTTCCGGGGTTCCCTCTATCCATTTTGTGATATTGAACATTGTGTTCTCAAATAAGAAATGAACTGAGAGAGGTGACGGCTCTCTCCAGTCGCATTGTATTAAGCCATCCATCTAACCATTTATTATTATGCGTGTCTCAAACTGTAGCTGTTGCACATCAAGAGCAATAAGTACCTGACGGTGAACAAGCGGTTGCCAGCGCTCCTGGAGAAGAACGCCATGCGCGTGTCCCTGGATAACGCCGGCAACGAGGGCTCCTGGTTCTACATCCAGCCCTTCTGGAAGCTCCGCAGTGAAGGAGACAACGTAGGTGCCCCCCCCCCCCTCCCCCATCACTACCACTCCGCAGCCAGATGGGAGTTATTTATTCCAACAATATGCTCTTTATCAGTCACGTACTCAGAGCAATCGCAGGCTTTTCAAAAATGAGCTAGAAGGAGGGTGCTCAGAGGGAGTAGCTGTTGCTATTTATCAAAAGAGCACTGTTATGTGATGTTCTATATTATCAATCTGTGGCATGATATTACTTTATTTGAACGGAATTTACTCCTGTATTGATGCCATTTTAAAATGGTGTTTAATGTGAATGGATTGTAGAGATGTACTTTAATCTGTTCTTTTCTCATCGAAATCTACAAGATTCCCATCATGCTTTAACATATTAACTCATTTGATCTTTCCTTTCCTCTCAACTTAGAAAACCAATGGTTAAAGGTACTTGATTTGATTGCTGTGCATGTGTGTGTGTGTGTGTGTGTCTCTTTTTGTGTGTGTGTGTGTGTGTGTGTGTGTGTGTGTGTGTGTGTGTGTGTGCATAGTCTATCTGTGTGTTTGTTAGGATAGGCCACATTAGCATGTTAGCACTGAAACTGTGACTTGCACGTTTGAATGTGAGCCCTCATTTGTTGCCTGCATTTTCACC
Source organism: Sardina pilchardus (assembly GCF_963854185.1). Taxonomy (NCBI): domain Eukaryota; kingdom Metazoa; phylum Chordata; class Actinopteri; order Clupeiformes; family Clupeidae; genus Sardina; species Sardina pilchardus. The sequence continues at coordinate 20,858,255 of NC_085003.1, forward strand.
TTGTCATCACACTTTTTCCTTTCCCTTCAGAGGAGAGAGCGGAGTGAGTCATGGGTAGTTTAATCTGATAAACAGAACACCATCAACACTGAGGTGCTTGTCCACCCCCCCCCCCCCCCCCCCCCCCCAGCCCCCCCCCCAGCCCCAGCCCCCCCCCCCCAGCCCCAGCCCCAGCACCTTATTTGTATAGTGTGCTGTCAGTCACGCGACCACAGCCATTATGTTCACAGACTCTCTGTGTGGAGTGCTTATCTGTGGCATTGATCAGAGTTGTGATGTGCTGTTTAATGTCCATATGTAGTAGACCAGCGTGAGAGCCTCAGAGCTCTCCATGCATGGAGCCCCAGGACTCATGACCTACCCAGCTCTCCCACAGGACCGCGCTAGGGTGGCCACGCAGCCCAGAAACAAGGCCTGGTGGCACCCTCAGAGGAGTGAGAGAGTGAGAGAGTGAGAGAGTGAGAGAGTGAGAGAGTGAGAGAGTGAGAGAGTGAGAGAGTGAGAGAGTGAGAGAGTGAGAGAGTGAGAGAGAGTGAGAGAGTGAGAGAGTGTGAGAGAGTGTGAGAGAGTGTGAGAGAGTGTGAGAGAGTGTGAGAGAGTGTGAGAGTGTGAGAGAGTGTGAGAGTGAGAGAGTGAGAGGTCTGGCGAGTAGGGTCGGTGGTGTTGGAGAGCCGTAAATGCATGAGGCACCGGGGCTTCTCTCATGCATGCCAAAAGAGCTGCCATTTCCTGTTTGACCACCGGCTGTCTCCTGCCCACGTCATGGTCATAGTCATGGAAAATGCATTGCATGTGACTCACCCTCCTCCAGAGCACCTCACTTAAACTCCTGTCCTTTTTCACCCATCTCCTTCCCCCTCCTCTCCTCTCCATCTGGGTTGAAGGTGGTTGTTGGAGATAAGGTTGTCCTGATGCCAGTCAACGCAGGGCAGCCGCTCCACGCCAGCAACATCGAGCTCTTGGACAACCGCGGCTGCAAGGAGGTGAGGTCTTCCGGAAGGTTCCATAAAGCATCTGTCACTCATGTCCACATAGCTCATTAAAAGTGAAGCTAAAGTTTGAAGTTTGTTAGTTCACTGCCAGCTGTCGTGCTGCAGAGTGTTTTATAAGATGAGCTTCACGCAAAGTTAGGACTCATAGCTGTCTGTTGTTTGTTTTTGTCTTTGCAATGGTGGACAGGTCAATGCTGTGAACTGCAATACGAGCTGGAAGGTCACGCTCTTCATGAAGTTCAGCGACTACAGAGAGGATGTCCTCAAGGGGGTCAGTGTGTGGCAGACTTCCCCTCGTCTCAGACAGGACGAGAGCACTCGATACTAGTGTTTACAGTAGTCAATGACCAATACTGCACCTCTTCCCCTTTCTCTGTCTACCTCTGTATTACTGTCCCTCCACTGACTTTCTCTCTCTCTCTCTCTCTTCCCTTTCTCCTCCCTCACTTCCCCTTTGTCTTCCCCCTGTCTTCCTCTTCCCCCTCTCTTCCTCTGTGGCAGGGGGACGTGGTCAGGCTCTTCCACGCCGAGCAGGAGAAGTTCCTCACGTGCGACGAGTACAACAAGCAGCAGCACGTCTTCCTCAGGACCACACTCCGCCAATCAGCAACCTCCGCCACCAGCTCCAAGGCACTCTGGGAAATCGAGGTTGGACTACATATGTCTTAACTGGTTAGCCCGGTCTCCAGGTTGGCTGGTGTTGTTTGTGCTGTTCTCTGACCCCCACCCCGATGGGCTGTGTGTTGCAGGTGGTGCACTATGACCCCTGCAGAGGAGGCGCTGGCCAGTGGAACAGCCTGTTCCGCTTCAAGCACCTGGCCACCGGCAACTACCTGGCTGCAGAGGTGCTTCTCCCCCCCGTCCTCACCCCTGTCCTCACCCCTGTCCTCCCCCCTGTCCTCCCCCCCGTCCTCACCCCTCTGTTTCTCTCCGACCTCAACACTACCCGTTCCATAGCCATCACCCACTCCAGCTCTCTCTTTGTCTAACCGCACATACAGTACTGTAACCACGGACGGGTTTCCCCTGACGGAGGTGTCGCTTCCATGTCGGAGTTGAAACAAAAGCTTGTGTGTAGTCTGCTGTTCCTTTTTAGAATGATTTTGAATACATGCAGCCATGCTCACCGTTAAAACATAAACTGAAACTCCCGTCACGTGATATTAACCAAAGTGAATCCAAATGAGACCAAGAGATGGCGAACTGCTGTCAAAACAATGTAAGTACATTGGAGCAGTGCTTTATTTAGGTCATGTGAGAGGAGACAGAACGAACAAACGCGCCCTCTTTCCCTCTTTCCCTCTTTCCCTCTTTCCCACTTTCCCTCTTACCCTCTTACCCTCTTACCCTCTTACCCTCTTACCCTCTTACCCTCTTTCCCTCTTTCCCTCTTTCCCTCTCTCCCTCGTTTCCTCTTTCCCTCTTTCCCTCTCTCCCTCTCTCCCTCTCTCCCTCTGTCCCTCTCTCCCTCTCTCCCTCTCTCCCTCTCTCCCTCTCTCCCTCTCTCCCTCTTTCCCTCTTTCCCTCTTACCCTCTTACCCTCTTTCCCTCTCTCCCTCGTTTCCTCTTTCCCTCTTTCCCTCTTTCCCTCTTTCCCTCTTACCTCCTACCTCCCTTTGCCCTCCGCCAGGAGGTGTGGGAGATAACGGTGCTGTTCATGTGCCCGTGCCCTTCACTGATCCCTGTGCCCTTCACCGATCCCTGTCTGCGCCGTCTACTCCTTGGCGTGCCCCCACTCCCACTAGCCTGTGCCAGCGTGCCCCCACTCCCACTAGCCTGTGCCAGCGTGCCCCCACTCCCACTAGCCTGTGCCAGCGTGCTCCAGTGGATGTGAGGGCGTAGCGACCTGGCGAGGGCACTGGTGCTGGGCGCCGTGTGAAGCTCGATGCCCGGGCACTCCCACGTGCCTCATTACGCTCGGGGCAGAGCGGGAGTCAGAGCTGGGAGCACACTTAGGTCTTGAGTTTACAGTCAGTGGACTGTAGATGGCACTATCCCCACTGTTTAGACTCATCCCAAACATACTGCCAGATGTTAGCGGTGTGTGTGTGATTGAGTGTGTGTGTATGTGTGTGTGCGTGCGTGTCTTTGTGTGTGTGTGTGCGTCTTTGTGTGCGTCTTTGTGTGTGTGTGTGTGTGTGTGTGTGTGTGTGTGTGTTTACAGATGGGAATCCCACACACCTGGGGAACAGAGTGGGTCTGGGAGGAGGGTGTGTGTGAGTGTGAGGTGGAAACAGTGGAGAGTTATGTAATAAGTGCTTGGTTTGCATTTCAGGTGAATCCTGATTTTAGGGAGGACAGCGTAGACCAGAAAGGAGAGGTGAGTCTGCACTGTTTAACACTGCCCACAACTACGTGTGCCATCTGGGTATTTCCACCATTATGAGCCAAGGAACTTTCTAGAATGTCTGACCCAGGGCCAAACTTCCAGTACTCAAAGTCACAATCTTATCTTTTGATATGAGACTGATCTGTGGTGATCTTGTGGTCTAAAGCTCTTGGTGAGATTACATATTTTATAGGTATGATGCACCACTGTTGTTATCAGATGTGGCTCTGGGAGCGTCTGTTAAGTTTCCTCCCCTGACGTGTTTGAGCTCTTCTGGGCCGTCAGAGCTAGACTGCTTCATCACGCTTCCTCTTGGTTGCTTAGCGATGAAAGTGCCATTTTCTTTTTTTCTTTTTTCCTTTTTTTTGTTTGTTGGTTATGCCATTGCCATAGCAATGCCGTGGAAAGCCCAGGAAGCTTTCTCACCCTCATACTGACGCATGCGAGAGCAAGCAGAGGGCTATTCATGACCCGACAGATGCAGCGCTATTGAAAGAATCAATGAGTTTCCATTGAGGGCCGGCGCGATTATCAAATCGCTGGAGCCTTTTATGAGCTGACGGCTGATGATAGCGCGTCCATCTGTGTCTGGTGGATAAACAGTGTTTGAGCAGTTTAATAATGTCCAGCCTGTCCACTGCTCATGTGTACTGTACAGTACACCCTGTGTGTGTTTACCTGGTGAGAAAATTCACATGCTAACGCTCCCCTCTGATGCTGTAGCTCTGAGTCTGCAAGGGACTTGAGTCTTGTCTTGAGTCTCTCGTGTTGAGTCTCTCGTGTTGAGTCTCTCGTGTTGAGTCTCTCGTCTTGAGTCTCTTGTCTTGAGTCTTGAGTCTCTCTTGTCTCGAGTCTCTTGTCTTGAGTCTTGAGTCTCTCTTGTCTCGAGTCTCTTGTCTTGAGTCTCTCGCCTTGAGTCTGTCTCCCAAGATATGAGGCCACCTGCTGCTTACAGTTATGTGTGCATGGCTCTGGGTGCATTATGTATGCATGGCGATGGGTTTGTGTTTGCTGTGTGCTGTATCCATGACTGCCATTGCGAGTGTGTGTGTGTGTGTGTGTGTGTGTGTGTGTGTGTGTGTGAGAGAATGTTTTTCATAGTGTCTGCTTTTCATAGTGTAGTGCTTGTGTCTGCCATATTCAAAGGAAGTCTGTGCATTACTGCTCGTCTCTGTTTATGTACGCGTAAATATGTCGGTAATGAATTGAAAGTCTATTAGAGTCGGATCTTTGAATGCTCTCCTGTCATTAGCACCTTGTTTTCTGAATAGGCCCCATGTTGAAAGTGGTAAATGAGACCTTTATGAGACTGAGAGAGTGGCGTGAACACACACTTGATTTGATCAGTGCTCATGTAAACTGGAAAAGAATGCTCAGCTTGAATGACTGAACCGGGAATGGGAGAAAATAGAAGCACAGTCTGTGTCTGATTGTGCATGGCTGTGCGTGTCTGAGTGTGCTTGTGTGTGTGTGTGTGTGTGTGTGTGTGTGTGTGTGTGTGTGTGTGTGTGTGTGTGTGTGTGTGTGTGTGTGTGTGTGTGTGTGTGTGTGTGTGTGTGTGTGTGTGTGTGTGTGTGTGTGTGTGTGTGTGTGTGTGTGTGTGTGTGTGTGTGTGTGTGTGTGTGTGTGTGCTGAACTGTCTGTCTCTGAAATGGCTGCCCCCTGCTTTGCCCTGTTGTTTGGCTGCATATCACAGCGTTTCCTGGGACCCCCGCCTTCTCCCAGCAGCAGCACTCTTATATAATCTCTCTTTTCTCTATACGCACCCCTCTTTCTCTCCTGCTCACTCTGTCTCTCTCTCACACACACACAGAAATACGCACATACACACACACAGTTTTCTCTCGTACACACACAGAGACACACATACTCACAAACACACTCACACACACTTGCACACACTTACAGAACCACTTGTATCCTGCGAGACAGGCTCAGTTCTTACTCCCTCACCCTGGGGAGAAGTCTATTTACGCTTTGTTTCTCTTCACCTACCTGCCGTATTAGTATTCCGCTAAAGCAACTATTGCAAACACACACACAGACACGCACACACACAGACACACACACACACAGACACACACACACACACACACACACAGACACACACACACTCTGAGGGGGCTCCTTACATAATGTCTGAGTCTCGGGATGCCCCGTGAGAGGCAGCAGACGTGCTGTCTGCTCGGCTGTCTGTGTGTGTGTGTGTGTGTGTGTGTGTGTGTGTGTGTGTGCGCGTTTGTGCGAGTGTGAGTCATTGGCGCAGCAGCGAGAGCGAGGGAGCGCGAGGGAGTGAGAGCGGAGCGAGAGAAGCGAAGGGAAGAGAGGAGAAGAGAAGAAGAGGTGTTTGGTGGGGGTGGATGGAGGGAGCCGAGTGCTCGTGAGTCTCATGCAGGAGAGATTTCTGGGATTAACTCTTCAGGGCCGGCTCTGCACAACAAGTTTGTGTCTGTGATTAGTGTTGCCAAGAGCCCGCTGTTTCAAATCCTCCCGCAGACGCAGTGTGTATCCTCCCTCATCAGAGAGGACGGAGAGCTATATCCACAGAATACTCCATGACCGCACAGGCACAAGGCCTGCCCGTGTTTTTTCATGCGAGTGTCCCCTGCCTGTTGATAAAACTGCGGCGTCAGCCCCTAAAACAAAAGCTCCCACCGCAATTTATATTCAGACGTGGACCCAGACATCCCCACAACCTGCTTGCTTTTTTCCCCCTGAAGACTTCAGGGTGCAGTATATTCATTCTGGATATTCTGCAAGTTTCTGTGATTTGTTAGTTAAACTCAGGAGGTTGGCATAGCTTCAGGCTGTCTCCCTGGTCTGCCCGCAGTACCGTATAGAGGTCCAAACAGACGTATTCCGTACTAGTTTTTTTGAGTGCTTGTGAGTAGTTTTTTAAAAAGCACACCTTCCCTCAAACACAGATTGCTACAGCATACCATTTGCGCAACACAGGAGGTGTACAGTATTAACAAAATGTCATCATCTCGATCTCAATCACATTTGTGTCTTAATCTCATAATCTAATACAAGGAAATCCTGTCTGTTATGCGTGGATGCACACAGTCGGTTCCCCGAATAAGTTTTCTCTTGGTCCGTCTAGACGGAGACGGACGGTGGTTTCAAGAAGAAGAAGGCTGCGGAGAAGATCGCCTTCACCCTGGTGTCGGTGCCGCACGGCAATGACATCGCCTCGCTGTTTGAGCTGGACGCCACCACCCTGCAGCCGGCCGACTGCCTCGTGCCCCGGTCAGTCAGGGGGTCCTCTCTCTCTCTCTCTCTCTCTCTCTCTCTCTCTCTGCCACAGCTCTCTGCATTTTCTGTCACGTAAAGCACTTTGAAGCCAATGTTGTTCAGTGAGGAATTTCACACACCATTAAGGGCCGTTCACACCAAGAGCAATAGCTGTAACGTCAAATGGCAAAAACAACGCTTTTAAGTATTTGCTGTAGTCCATATGAATGACAGCGCTCACACCACGCACTAGAAAACGAAAACGACATGACGAACAATATTGTTGGAGATCACTTTCAGAGCCATTTTAAGAACAATAAAAAGCTGACTGCCAATCAGAATCCGGTACATTTTAGACATCATATTTATCATCGTGAGGAGAGACTGTCCTCATGTTCCTCTTTGGTGAGTGGGTGCTCATATTGTTACAGATCTGTATAATGTATCATAATATTTCTCTCCTTCCTGGTGTGAACTGCCCTTTACCCTCTAGGCTGACTGTGAGGGCAGTTTCTATTTTCTATGGATATGTGTTCCTGCGCGCATGTTTGAAAGGATTTCTGTCTTGTGTTGCAGAAACTCTTACGTGCGGCTGCGTCACCTCTGTACAAACACCTGGGTGACCAGCACCTATACCAGCATAGATGGTGATGAGGACAGGCCGGTCATGCTCAAGGTGAGCACACACACACACACACACACACACACACACACACACACACGTACACACAGTTATGTTGCTGATTTCATGCACCCACCTGCAACACCTGTTCTGCACACACACACACAACACTTACATCCTCAAGCCACAGAGCCACTTACACAGTACATAATACAGCCAGAAGTTGAAACTGTATTTTTAAACGCGAAAGCATGCCGGTTGGATTTCCCTGTTGCAGTAAGTCATTCTATGGGTGCCTCTCATTCAGCGTTTATACGTCCTCCCTCGCTCCTCTGGCCTCGATCCTCACTGATCTACGTAAAGAATGATGGGGCGGCAACAATGCGATAGTCTATCCTGTTAGTTAGTTCTAGATCAGTGGGAACGCCCCTCGAGGATTGAGCATCGAGGATCGAGGGGGCATGTTGAGAAGCACCTAGTGAGTCATTGAGACACTTTCTGAGTGATGAACATTAATCTCTTGCATACGTTAAGTTAAATCAGAGAGGGTTAAAGCGGAGCGAGAGGCGCAAACGTTGGAACATTTCCGCGTTCTGTTTTCGCAAAGGGGAGGGGGGCGAAATCCCCCTTTAAGCAGACCTAGAAAGTGACGTTTCATTCGAACTTAACTGCTTGCCAATCTGACAGAGATTGATATCCCACTATGACGACTTTGCGACATGCCTCTTTAAGCAGACAGGAACTGTTCGAATTTAGCTTCCATACAGATGCATTATGTTGCTCTATCTTGTCAGTAATGAGTAATGATCTTTGGTTAAATGGTGTTGCTTTGTGTCTATTTCACGTGAAGATTGGCACCTGCTCCACCAAAGAGGACAAGGAAGCCTTCTCGATCGTGTCGGTGCCACTGTCGGAGGTCAGGGACCTGGACTTTGCCAACGATGCCAGCAAGGTGCTGGAGTCGACCGTGGGCAAGCTGCAGAACAGCAACATCACCCAGAATGAGAGGAGGTACAGCCCTTAGTGTGCTCTTCCTGTTCAAAAGGTCACAGGGGTCACAGCTGATGCATCTCTTAAAGGGACATGGCACCCTAAAGTAATTAAAGGCTTGCTGCTCTCCGACATGCCATGTGGCCAATGGTTGCTTAAATGGACTCTGCATGTAATGCAACAAGGCTTTACAGGGCATGACATGTCTGTTGCATCAAGTTCTCAATATTCTTTTTGAAGTTAAAAATTGGATTTAATGTGCAGTCAAATTCAGCCATCGCTCCTCACTGTTCTCTAGCTTTGTGGTGTGTGTGTGTGTGTGTGTGTGTGTGTGTGTGTGTGTGTGTGTGTGTGTGTGTGTGTGTGTGTGTGTGTTAGTACAAAGTCCCGGCTCTCTAAGTGTGAAACAAGCATAGAAAAAACATTAAAAGAAAAAAAGGTCATTGACTGTCAATGTCAAAGTCAATGCTTCAGGTGCTCTAAAGGAATGGATGTGATTTGATTGACTGTTGAGCACGAAGATCAACACTTGAAGAAAGTTGAAACTGAAGCGTGGGCCGCATGTTTTAAGAATAATCTCAGTTCAAAGCCTCCCAATGGCTTTCAGCAAGCTTCGTTTTGTGCTTGTCCTACGAGGGCTTTCCTTCCATTTTTGCACAGAAAAAGCTATGAATGAACTCGTGAATTTTCCTTTTTTTAAAAAATCGAATATGAAGTGTCCTTTTTTCCCATGACTATGTGCTCATGACCTCAACATCAGCTGGCATCCTCCTCCAATGCTGTACCCTGTACTGTGCTGTGCTGTTCTCTCCTCCAGGTTTGTGGTGAAGCTGCTGGAGGACCTGATCTTCTTTGTGTGTGACGTGCCCAATAATGGCCAGGAGGTGCTCTCAGTGGTCATCTCCAACCTCAACAGAGAGCGGCAGAAGTTGATGCGGGAGCAGAATATACTTCAGCAGGTCAGATACACACACACACACACACACACACACACACCCCCCTAAAGCATACTTTACAGACAAACAAACATGCTTATCCAAGACCACAGACCTAACTCTGGGATGCACAATTGCAATCAAAGTCAAGCTGAAAGATAAGTCTTAATTTAGCCCAGTTCATTACACACACAGCCCACTTGCAGAGCATAACACAGTCGCACTCTTTAGCCGCAATCAGGAACTGATGACTTTAATCGTCTGCTTCCTTTTTGTTTGAAAAGACATTATATGGCAATTATCTTTTGTTGAATTCACCACCTATATGCTATTGTATTCCGCACCATCAGTGAACAGGATGGGAATTTTATTATCAAAAGTTTAATTCCAAATCTCTAGTCAGTGTAATTGACTGAAAGGGATTTGAAAGCACTGCGGGTTGTTAATTCCATTCTATTTAAATTAATCTTACAATTGTGTTTTTTTTGGTTGAAGTAAAGCTGATAAGTGACAATTTGTCTGTGAATCGTGTGTGTGTGTGTGTGTGTGTGTGTGTGTGTGTGTGTGTGTGTGTATGTGTGTGTGTGTGTGTGTGTTTCAGATCTTTGGCATTCTGAAAGCTCCGTTCAGTGAGCAGGGTGACGGTCCCATGCTGAAGCTGGAGGATCTGGGGGACCAGCGCTACACGGCCTACAAGTACCTGTTCCGCCTCTGCTACAGGGTGCTGCGCCACTCCCAGCAGGACTACCGCAAGAACCAGGCATGGACGGACTCAGAACTCAGAACATGAGACACGCAGACACGCAGACACGCACACTCTAGCTTATGCATATACAGTGCCTATAGAAAGTCATCATACCCTTTTGAAATAGTTACTTTTTTTGTCTTACAGCCTGAAATCAAAACCCATTTAAAAAAAAATCTTTTCCAGTTTCATTAACAAATTTAGCTGTACAACATTAAAATAATGAAAAAAAAGTCAGCAGTTCTGAAAATTAATAAAAAAATTAAAAAGTAGAATAACAGGGTTGGAAAAGTCATCATACCCCTGACTTAATACTTTGTAAAGCTTCCTTTTGCTTTCATTACAGCCATCAATCTGTTTGGATATGTCTCTAATATAGCTTTGCACACCTAGATAGGGGAATATTTGCCCCATTTTCCGTGCAGAAATGTTAAAATATAGTCAAATTCTGTAGGGAATGGCGATGGACTGCTCTCTTCAAGTCAATCCACAGATTTTCTATAGGATTTAAGTCAGGGCTCTGACTTTGCCACTCAAGGATATTCACCATCCTATCCTTAAGCCACTGCTTTGTTCTTTTGGCAGTATGTTTAGGATTATTGTCGTGTTGGAAGGCGAATGACCTCCCCATCCTCAGCTGTTTAGGAGAGGGACGCAGGTTTTCCTCAAGAATTTTGGTGTACTTGGCAGCATCCATTTTCCCTTCTATCCTGACCAATTGCCCAGTCCCCGCTGAAGAGAAACATCCCCAAAACATAATGTTGCCCCCACCATGCTTCGCAGTAGGTATGGTGTGTTTTGCGTGTGTTTGGGTGTGTATACTGTGTTTGGTTAGCGCCTGGAGCTCAGTCCAAAAACTTCAATCTTAGTCTCCAAAAAGTTCGATCTTAGTCTCATCTGACCATAAAAGCTTTTTCCACATGGTAGCAGAATATTCCAGATGTGTTTTTGCACTGAACTCCAAGCGCAATGTTTGGCGAAAACCAACACAGTACACCACCCAAAACACACCATACCTAGTGTGAAGCATGGTGGGGGCAACATTATGTTGTGGGGGTGTTTCTTTTCAGCGGGAACTGGGCAATTGGTCAGGATAGAAAGGAAAGTGGATGCTGCCAAGTACACCCAAATTCTTAAGGAAAACCTGCGTCCCTCTCCTAGACAGCTGAGGATGGGGAGGTCATTCGCCTTCCAACACGACAATAATCCTAAACATATACTTCCAAAAGAACAAAGCAGTGGCCTAAGGATAGGATGGTGAATATCCTTGAGTGGCAAAGTCAGAGCCCTGACTTAAATCCTATAGAAAATCTGTGGATTGACTTGAAGAGAGCAGTCCATCGCCATTCCCTACAGAATTTGTCTACATTTTAACATTTCTGCACGGAAAATTGGGCAAATATTCCCCTATCTAGGTGTGCAAAGCTATATTAGAGACATATCCAAACAGATTGATGGCTGTAATGAAAGCAAAAGGAAGCTTTACAAAGTATTAAGTCAGGGGTATGATGACTTTTCCAACCCTGTTATTCTATTTTTTAATTTTTTATTAATTTTCAGAACTGCTGACTTTTTTTTCATTATTTTGATGTTGTACAGCTAAATTTGTTAATGAAACTGGAAAAGATTTTTTTTTAAATGGGTTTTGATTTCAGGCTGTAAGACAAAAAAAGTAACTATTTCAAAAGGGTATGATGACTTTCTATAGGCACTGTATACTGTACACTCGTATGTACAAAACACACGCCCCAGCCAAACTCTGCTGGAGGCTCTGCTACAGTGATTTGAGACACACCCAGATACACACACAATACGCACAAACATAGACACGTGCACACATACAGAGAGCTCACACCCTGGAGCTTACTTTCAGTTGTTCCGCTGCTGAAGACTAAGACTGCCTAGAGAAGATGCCCCATCTGGTAGTGCCCAGAGCACACTTGTCCTCTAACTCTCCTGTGTCTCCTGCAGGAATACATCGCTAAGAACTTCTCCGTCATGCAGTCCCAGATCGGCTACGAGATCCTGGCCGAGGACACCATCACGGCCCTGCTGCACAACAACCGCAAGCTGCTGGAGAAGCACATCACCGCCAAGGAGATCGAGACCTTCGTCAACCTGCTGAGACGCAACCGTGAGCCCAGGTATGAGGGCATGATCACCTGGCGTCACCCGCCAGCTCTCACCCACCCCCCGCATACTCCCTCAGCCCCGTGGTCCCTTTTAACCCTTTAAAGTCCGCACCAAGAAAAAAGCAATGGAAAAATTATTTTTTTGCATTTCTTAATTAATTAGGACATTAATACGGAGCCCGTGAAGGGTCAGGTGTGTGAATATTTTTGAGTGCACTTTTGCGTTCCCTCGCAATACTTTTTGCGTTCCCTCGCAATACTTTTGCGTTCCCTCGCAATACTTTTTGCGTTACCTCGCAATACTTTTGCGTTCCCTCGCAATAGTTTTGCGTTCCCTCGCAATACTCTTTGCGTTCCCTCGCAATAACTTGTATGTGTTCCTGTCAACTTGGGCTCCATGCATTAGCCCACCATATAGGTTTACATGGACTGCAGTTCAACTCATGAATAATCTGGACATTATTAAGTTACTTTAACCTGGGGCTCACATAGGCTACAGCAATATACTGGCAGATTTGTCTGTGAGACACAATGTGATTATAAGCATGAAAACTCTGAAGCATCTGCTAAAGAAAAACGGCTTGTTTCGGCGCAGCATGAGAGTTGACAGTGCTTTAACCTGACGTAGCAGGCTAGCCACTGTACGGAGCCCAATGTTAACTTTTGTTTACGTCTCAGAACGTAGTTTGAGATTTCAGGGGAGACTTATGGCTGCTCCAGGGGGTACTTGAATTGACTTGGTTAACCCTCTCTCCTTCACAACAGCAGCAGGTTAACTTGCACAGTGGTTTGGATCAGAGGATTTATTTTGTGATCTTTATAATATAGCCTACATTCACATCCCTGTAACATGCCTCTCTCTCCCACTCCAATCTCACACACCAACACGCACACACACACACACACCCTTGCTTCCTCTCTACCCCTCCCACTCCGCAAACGGAACCTAGCGGCTTAAGGGCATACATAGCCTACAAGTTATTGCGAGGGAACGCAAAAGTTATTGCGAGGGAACGCAAAAGTATTGCGAGGTAACGCAAAAAGTATTGCGAGGGAACGCAAAAGTATTGCGAGGGAACGCAAAAAGTATTGCGAGGGAACGCAAAAGTTCACTCAAAAATATTCACACACCTGACCCTTCCCGGGCTCCGTACATTAATAACAAAAATCAATTGTTTTTTCAAACTCAGACCCCACAGTTTTCTAGATATAGGCCTCTACCAAACGGTTGAGATGTCTGTTAACAGTAAACACCAGATATCTTTATGCATACAAAAAAAAAAAAAAAAAAGGTTATTTCGTCCATGTCTTTATTATTCATTCTTATGTCATTAACTACATGGGCATAGGCAACTTTACGAATGTTTTGGAGGTCGTGCAACAGATTTGGTAAATCTTGATAAATGTCATCAAGTGACCGTCATCAAGTGACCGCAAATCAACCGTTTGGTAGAGCTTGATCAAGGCGTAAAAGGACATCTCAACCATTTGGTAGAGCTCGTTTTTAAAAAAAATATTTGACTGTTATAAGAGGGTTTTTTTTTGCATTAAGTTGCATAATTCTGTTCAATAACACCTCTGAAATGATAATGTGTCGAAAAAATATTCTTATTTTGGAAAATTTCGCTGAAAATCAGCCCTCATGTAACGATCGAATTTTCTCGGTCTCACTTCCTGTTTGAAGGAGTACTTGCAAAGCATACAGCTCACAGATGCAGTGCCTTCTAGAGGATTTTTTTAGCATAGCTCAACTAAACCAGGTGGTAGAGAAGGCTCATTCAGGTTGAGTTAAGCTGAATGCATTATACACGGAGATATTGTGACTCAAAGTGTGGTCTACCAAACGGTTGAGCAGGACCTTGCTGCAGCACCCTTCACTTTCCCCACCCGGAGTGGAAATGCACACATACAGTATGTTTTCCAGGACACTGTAGTCCACTATAGTCCAGTATGTGGAAAGCATGGAGATCCTAAATATGGTGAAAGAACAGGTCACCACTGTCCACTGTCCTGTAGGCCTAGCACTGCTGTTCTCAGAATGCAATAATAGACCGTACATGATGATGATGATGATGATGATGATGATGAAGCTTCATCATCATGCTCCTGCACTTCCACCCCTCTAACCCTAGCTGAACTCTTCCCCTCATGACCCAGCTAGCTGCTGGTGTTTCAGTGCTCACTCCATTACCACACACCATCCAAAAGCATAAGTGGGAAATGTAATGACATTTTCATTAGCGCAGGCCTGTTGGAGGAGATGGCAGACTGTGTTTTTTTTAGTGGTGCCAAATTGCTGGTGCCTTAAGAAAAATAAAGCAATTTACTCTGATGCACTAGAACATGATGTTTTGCTTTTGGGAGATAAGTGTGGTCTACTCAAGTTTGATGTCAAAATGGGTTCACTAGAATGATTTGATTTGTGTGTGTGTGTGTGTGTGTGTGTGTGTGTGTGTGTGTGTGTGTGTGTGTGTGTGTGTGTGTGTGTGTGTGTGTGTGTGTGTGTGTGTGTGTGTGTGTGTGTGTGTGTGTGTGTGTGTGTGTGTGTGTGTGTGTGTGTGTGTGTGTGTGTGTGTGTGTGTGTGTGTGTGTGTGTGTGTGTGTGTGTGTGTGTGTGTCCGTTTGCGTGTCCGTGTGTGTCGTACCTTCTCAGGTTCCTGGACTACTTGTCGGATCTGTGTGTGTCCAACAAGACGGCCATCCCGGTCACTCAGGAGCTCATTTGCAAGTTCATGCTCAACCCCGCCAACGCCGACATCCTCATTCAGACCAAGTACGCTCAGAGTCCATTTGTACATGTAGCCAACGCTGACATCCTCATTTAGACCAAGTACGCTCACAGTCCATTAGTACATGTAGCCAACGCTGACATCCTCATTCAGACCAAGTACGCTCACAGTCCACTTGTACATGTAGCCCTACAAGCATGTGTGTTACAGATAACTACTGCTGCAACATATATGTTCTCAAAACTGTGTGTGTCTGTGTCTGTGTCTGTGTCTGTGTCTGTGTCTGTGTCTGTGTCTGTGTCTGTGTCTGTGTCTGTGTCTGTGTCTGTGTCTGTGTCTGTGTCTGTGTCTGTGTCTGTGTCTGTGTCTGTGTGTGTCTCTGTGTGTCAGACTGATCCCGCACACGGAGACGACGCTGGAGTCCTCTCTGATGCATGACGAGGGTGATGATGAGGAGGTGTGGCTCTACTGGATCGACAGCAACAAGGAGCCCCATGGCAAGTCCATCCGCCACCTGGCCCAGGACGCCAAGGGCAACCACAAGATGGACATGGACATCATCACCTATTACAGGTGTGTCTCTGCTGACATATGGCACAGAGCTCCATATCTTCCATTCACCCTGACTGTTAGCCACATTAGGTTTATGTTCTATCCAAAATGCAATCACCAGTATTGCCCTTTTTGCACAAACCGCATTTGCATTTATTTTGTCTTTTGCTCTCCATTTTTCATTGCATCTCTCCTCTCCTCTCTCTTCTCACCTCACCTCTTCTCGTTCTCCTCTTCTTCTCACATCCTTTGCTCTCTTCTCTCCTCTCCTCTCCTCTTTTTGTTCTCCTTTCCATCTCATTCTCCTCTCCTCTCTTCTCTTCTCCTCTCCTCTCCTCTCCTCTCGTCTTCTTGTTCTCCTCTCCTCTCCTCTCCTCTCCTCTCCTCTCCTCTCCTCTCCTCTCCTCTCCACCTCCTTCTCAATTTCTCACCTTCTCACCTCCTCCCCTCCTCCTGTCCTCAGGTATCAGCTGAACCTCTTTGCTAAGATGTGTCTGGACCGCCAGTACTTGGCCATCAACCAGATCAGCAGCCAGCTGCCGGTGAAGCTGATCCTGCGCAGCATGTTCGACGACTGCCTGCCCTACAACCTGCGCGCCTCCTTCTGCCGCCTCATGCTGCACATGCACGTGGACCGCGACCCCCAGGAGGCCGTGGTGCCCGTACGCTACGCCCGCCTCTGGACCGAGATCCCCTCCAAGATCACCATCCACGAGTGAGCGGCTCCGGTTTCTTTTTTACTTACCTCCGCCAAGGAGGTTTATGTTTTCATCGGGGACCGGCGTTTGTTTGTCTGCCTGTCTGTTTGTCTGTCTGTCTGTCTGTTTGTTAGCAAGATAACTCAAAAAGTGATGGATGGATTTCGCTGAAAATTTCAGGGAAGGTCAGAAATGACCCAAGGAAGAAACAATTACTTTTTTTCGTATCACCGTCGGGATTCCGGAGGCGTTTACGTATTTCGCTTAGTGGTGTAATGGCATGGTATGGCCACGTGGTGGAGATCTGAATAGTCCAGGTTCAAATGTATGACAACGTAGGAAGAACAATACAGGCGGAGGAGGTCTGCGCTCTCTGAGTGCTTTTCTAGTTATTTTATGGTGTATTTGTTTGGTTTTGGTACTTTGAGAGCCAAGTTAACCAGAGTCAAATTCCTTGTTGGTTTATGCAAACCTGGCCAATAAAGCTGAGTCTGATTTGAGCTCTGAGAAATGGTGGGCAGTGCAGGGTGCACTCACTGTAGCAAGCTCATATGAAACCAAAATATTTTATCATACGAATGTGAAGTCTTATTGCCTTAATTGTACACAACATGAATGTGGGCCAGTGGCACAGCTAGAGCAAAGATCAGTGTGATACTGTATATAGACGGTATATAAAAGTATAGAAAATTGCTGTGAGTGAGTTCAAGAAAACTGTACAAAAATGGTCAAACTCAGCTGGCTTTTTACTTGATGTTAATGATGATGAATCATGCGATCACGTCATATTAGGTTCACTTCAGTCTTGTTTCTAGCCAGTTCTGTGTGAAAAGTGTTTTTATGGGGTGCTGGAGCTCTGCTAGAGGCCTGCTGTTTCTAAGCACGCTGTGTGTGTGTGTGTGTGTGTGTGTGTGTGTGTGTGTGTGTGTGTGTGTGCGCTGCGTGCAGGTATGAGTACGAGTTCCGGGACATGTCTCGAGAGGAGATGAAGAGGACGTTTGCGCCCACCATGGAGTTTGTGGAGGAGTACCTGAGAGACGTGGTCAGCCAGGCCTACCCGTTTGGGGACGAGGAGAAGAATGAGCTGACCCTGGAGGTGAGGCCCCTACACATCTTCATCTATTGATCAACTCAGCAATGCAAACAACTGCTTGTCTAATAAAATCTAGCCAAGTGTTTTAATCTTATATCAAGATAAATAAACTAGTTGGTATTGACTTAATTTGATTTAAGAAAAGTTTGTCTTATTTTAAGTCAATTCTTCCTGAAAACAAGCAAAACTATCTGTCCGTGCAGTAAGTAAATTTGTCTTGATAAGACTCCTTAAAATAAGTCAAAGTCTTCTTAAATTAAGTGATATTATCTTTTGAGAGAGCTCAAGGTAAGTATTTTCATATTTCATTTTTTGCAGTGAGACAAAGGGCTGTTTTCCACGTATTGCTCAGGAAACGTATTGCTTATTTATGTCCATTCTCTCTCTGTCCTGGTGGGAGTAGTGTACTGTGCAATAGAGGCCTCTGTAGGACTGCCTGCTCCACAGTGTTGCTCAGTAAGAGGTGTGTTCTAAATCTCTCTCTGTCCTGGTGGGAGTAGTGTACTGTGCAATAGAGGCCTCTGTAGGACTGCCTGCTCCACAGTGTTGCTCAGTAAGAGGTGTGTTCTAAATCTCTCTCTGGCGTGCCTCAGGTGGTGAACTTGGCACGGAACCTCGTCTACTTTGGCTTCTACAGCTTCAGCGAGCTGCTGAGGCTCACGCGCACCCTGCTGGCCATCCTGGACATTGTGCAGCCGCCACTCACCTACCTGGCCAAACTCAACAAGAGCCCAGAGGGAGGTCAGACACTCTCTCTCTCTCTCTCTCACACACACACACACACACACACACTGCACTCAGAGCATGACGGCTACACGCACTTTTACCCTGTCGTTATATTTCACCTTTCCAATGAAATGAGCACTTTCTCCTCCAGTAGTAATTCCTAGCTAAGGTCTCCTCGGCAGTGCAGCTTGAGTGTTACTCTCGTGCTTTAAGTCACTTTGGATAAAAGCGTCTGCCAGATGCATAAATGTGATGAAATTATAGCAAGTTGCAGAGGCTGAAGGCATGGTCAAGTACGAAGTGTTCTGTGGTGCGTCAAGCCTTTTGTTTGCCCTTCCAAGTTCAGTCATTCTCACCGGCTGAGTCATACCTGGAGAGTGCAGCTAACTGTTTTGGTCTGTTCTCAGATGGGCACCAGTGGAGTTCTTGCTTGCCATGCCTACACATCAGAATCTCTTAGCTGTTTTGACACCTCACTGCTAGTGGGAAACTTAGAAATGTGTGAATGTTAGAACCCAGATTTCAGGCAGTCTTTTGCAGTTACATTTAGCCCCACACCCCTCAGCCATCTTGACAAGGTTGTTCTTTTAAAATGTCACCTGTGTGATTTATTGATTGTGTGTGTGTGTGTCCACGTGTTTATGTGTGTGTGTGTCCACGTGTTTGTGTGCTAGGGAACAACGTTCTGCGCACCATCCATGGGGTTGGCGAGATGATGAGCCAGATGGTTCTGCGGGGTTCCGTTCCTCTCAGCCTGCCGGACTCCCCGCCGGCCTCGCGCCACGGCAAGCCCCACCGTATCCCAGACAACGAGGACGTGATGGTGATGGACACCAAGCTGAGGATCATCGAGATCCTCCAGGTGAGCGCCCTCTGGTGGGGGAGCAGAGTCGTTGCAGCTCTTCCTGCACTGACAGCACTCGTCTTGCCACCTGTAGCCTGAAAGAGCATGTGATGAGTTAATGGGCTTTTAACTCCACACATGCATCTGTTTGAGTCATTTGGTACTTTGTTCAAATATGACTCGTGTTGTGTTAATGTTAATCTGTTTTGTTTTGCTTTGATGTCGATCTGAAGTTTATCCTGAGTGTGCGACTGGACTATCGCATCACATACTTGCTGTCCATCTATAAGAAAGAGTTTGGTGACCACAGCTTGCCCGACAGCTCAATGTCTGTGTCGGACTACCCGCCCATATCAGGTAGGATGAAGTTATTTCACATTAGCCATATGAATATTAATTAATAAGATAGTGTTATCTATGAACCATGTGTTCACACATTACTGGAATCTCATCATCTTTGCAGTGTCGGAGCCAGATATAGATGAGATTGCTGCAAAAGCAGAGACGATGTTTGCTGGAAGGTGAGTAACTATAGTGTTAAATCACCATCAACAAAGGCCTTGGACTTCCATTTGTGTGTGTTTTTATTATAATTTCATTTCTGGGCTGTGCTGATCTTTTCTTTTGAATTGGGGACAGTGTATAGAATAGTATTGATTTTCATGCCTAGTAATTAAGCTACTGTAAAAAGAGGAACAGTTACTCAAATGGCAAATGAGTTCTTTTATTGCTCCGTTCAAAATAATTCTACCAGTAATAGCTCTCTACTGAGGCAATTGATGATCCAGCTTTGGAGCTGGACGTTTCCAGCCATTGAGGTAGCTGAGGTTGAGCTGAGCGTGAGCTGTGGATGACTTGTGCTTGAGCTGGTGGTGGGCTGTGTGTTCTCGTCTCACTGCAGCAAGGAGAGGAGTGCGGTGGAGTTGGACGACGAGGGCGGCAGGACCTTCCTGAGGGTCCTCATCCACCTCATCATGCAGGACTACCCGCCGCTGGTGTCTGGATCCCTGCAGCTCATCTTCAAGCACTTCAGCCAGAGGGCAGATGTGCTGCAAGCCTTCAAACAGGTGAGAGCCAGAGGGCAGATGTGCTGCAAGCCTTCAAACAGGTGAGAGCCAGAGGGCAGATGTGCTGCAAGCCTTCAAACAGGTGAGAGCCAGAGGGCAGATGTGCTGCAAGCCTTCAAACAGGTGAGAGCCAGAGCTGGGCCAGAGCTGAGCCAGGTGCACCACTGCCTCTGCTCAGATCGTGGCTTTTTATTTGAGTTTCTTTTCGGAGGCACGAGGACGTAAGCACAAAGTTATAAAAGCAGCTTTTAATGACTTGGACCTTTTTGCCAAGGCTATCTCGCTGTGTCATTGCAAAAATGTCATCGCATGGCTCTCTCCAGTGTCATTGATGTTACAGTGAGACTGAGTAGTGACTCACTCGTTTTAGTCGCTTTCACCAAGGGACTGCCACACACCATAACCTTGTAAAGTCAGAATCTGTGACTCATGTTCATTATGCTCTGGAAATCTCTATTCATTTCTATTGTATCGCGTTTCTTTCAACTAGCCATTTACTGAGACTCCAGGCCAATATCAGGTCTTGAGTTTTGCACACGTTAACAGGACGTCTGTGTGGTGCCGATGTGTCCTGCAGGTCCAGCTGCTGGTGTCCGAGCAGGACGTGGAGAACTACAAGCAGATCAAGACGGACCTGGACCAGCTGCGGCTGACGGTGGAGAAGTCGGAACTCTGGGTGGAGAAGAGCGGAGGCTACGGCAGCGAGGACATCGGAGACAGCCAGAAGCAGGAGCAGAACATGGAGGTGCGCCCCCTGTTGGTGGCTCCTATCAATTACCAAATGGGACTCTGTGTCAGAGAGCAGGTCGCCCCTGATATTGTCACGTGTTCTGAATGCTTGTTTGTGATTGGGTGATAGGAGGCTGGTATCCTGAGCCCAGTGGATGATGGGATCCTAAAGCCACAGATTGACAGTAACAAGGCCAACAACTACAACATTGTCAAGGAGGTACTGTAGGCCATGTCATTTCATCTGCCTTCCCAACTCCAGCAATTTATTCTGTCCATCTCTATTGATGTTCTCTGTGATCTATTCATTCAGCTTTCCACCATCATGCTAAATTGTCCAGTTATGCCAATCGTGCAACGACCTTTACCAAAAGATATTTCATCATCTATAAATGACAGTGTCAGTGCATTTTTATTACCATAGCCCACTGATGCATCAGCAAGGCCCTGTTTAGTTAAAGGTTGTTCATTGTTTTCTTCCTT
Source organism: Sardina pilchardus (assembly GCF_963854185.1). NCBI lineage: Eukaryota > Metazoa > Chordata > Actinopteri > Clupeiformes > Clupeidae > Sardina > Sardina pilchardus. Next base: position 20,879,155 of record NC_085003.1, read on the forward strand.
TAGATCTTGATCAGGCTCAGCAAGTTGTGCTATCCCGCAAAGAAGAGTAAAGTTCAGCAACAGAGACTGCTGAAGAACATGGGAGCCCACACTGTGGTACTGGACCTGCTGCAGATCCCCTATGAGAAGGTAAAAACATGATATTGATGTCAGCAGCAATAATAACGACGACAGCAACAACGTCCATTTTTATAGCGCCTCTCACAGACCCAGCGCACACAGAACACTATGAAAACCAAGGCTGACAAAACACAAGGCTGTAATGCGGGGAGGTGGAAGAGACATTGTGATGGAAAAGACAGTAGCTGCTACAGTCCAAAGTCAGATTTAAAGGGAGTTGGGAGTCATGACACTAGGCCCTGTCTCCCAGGTTAGTGGGTCTGATGAAGTGACTGTTGGACTGCAGGATGGGGGGGGGGGGGGGGGGGGGGGCGTTCCCGGAGGTACAGGCGAGGGAAACCTTCCATAGGCTTTGAAGGTGAGAGAGAGGATTTTGAACTTCATTCTTGCTTGGAGAGGATAGGGGTGATGTGTACAAAGCACATAGTGTGGAAGACAACCAAAGCTGATGGGTGTATTGAAGTTTGTGGAGGAATGTAGTGGGGAGGCCAATGACGATGGAATTGGGATAATCAATACGGGACATGATGAAGGCACAGACCAGAGTGTGTGCATCAGTGCATCAGACAGAAGCGGTGAGGGAGATGAGCAATGTTACGGAGGTGGAAGAAGGCAAGGGAGGCAGGGATAAAGAAGAACGTAAGTGGTCGCACACACACATGCACACGCGCACACACACACGCGCGCACACACACGCACACACACGCACACACGCACACACGCACACACGCACACACGCACACACACACACACACACACACACACACACACACACACACACACACACACACACACACACACACACACACACACACACACACACACACACACACACACACACCCTGATATGGTCTTGCCTGCTGTGCATGACGAGCTCTCAGTAGTGTATTGGGGTTTGTATGGCGCCTGCCTCATTGCTCGGTGCTGCGTGTGTTCTCTCCACAGAGCGATGAGAAGATGAATGAGATCATGGAGCTGGCCCACAGCTTCCTGCAGAGCTTCTGCCGAGACAACCCCCTGAACCAGACGCTGCTCCACAAGCACCTCAATCTCTTCCTCACACCAGGGGTACGCCTGCCCTGCACACACACTCATTAAAGGAATCACGAGAATCTAGGCCATTGATGTAATGAGAGCTGGCGGTGAATGCAGTCTCACTTCCTGTATTTGTTTCCAGCAGTTGTAGACCACAGGATGTGTGGCCTACCACCAGCCCATGGTCTAATGGTGATGTCATGTTCCCTTTCGCTCTTAGATCCTCGAGGCGAAGACGATGCGCTACATCTTCAGGAACAACTACCACCTGTGTAACGAGATCAGCGACCGCGTGGTCAAACACTTTGTCCACTGCATCGAGACGCACGGGCGGCATGTCCAGTACCTGCGCTTCCTCCAGACCATCGTCAAGGCCGATGGGAAATACGTGAAGAAGTGTCAGGACAAAGTTATGACTGAGGTGATGGAGGCAAAGAGGGCAGCAGTACTGTATCTGTGCATTTCTTCAACCCCTGTTATTGCAAAATATATGAAGATATAAAATATACATACCACAATGATGAAAGTGGATTTTGAATTGTTGATATGAAGTTGCCAAATGTTCCATATTACTTAAATACATTGTTCTGTTGTTCGTTGCTAAATGTTATGATGCTGGAAATGTTTACCCATATATATTTAGTGCTGGCTGGCTGACAGTTTAGTCTTGTGTAGATGCCCTTGCATAGGCCTTGCATGCCCTTGCATATTGGTCTGCAATTCAGTGTGTGTGTGTGTGTGTGTGTGTGTGTGTGTGTGTGTGTGTGTGTGTGTGTGTGTGTGTGTGTGTGTGTGTGTGTGTGTGTGTGTGTGTGTGTGTGTGTGTGTGTGTGTGTGTGTGTGTGTGTGTGTGTGTGTGTGTGTTGTGTGTGTGTGTGTGTGTGTGTGTGTGTGTGTGTGTGTGTGTGTAGCTGGTGAATGGCGGCGAGGACGTGCTGGTGTTCTACAACGACCGCGCCTCGTTCCCGGTGCTGCTGCAGATGATGGCCTCGGAGCGGGAGCGCTCGGACGACAGTGGCCCGCTGTCCTACCACAACACACTGGTGGAGCTGCTCGCCGCCTGCACCGAGGGCAAGAACGTCTACACCGAGCTCAAGTGCAACTCCCTGCTGCCGCTCGACGACATCGTCCACGTGGTCGCCCACGACGACTGCATCCCAGAGGTAACCAAGGAGATGGTGAAATGCTTGGTTATGGAAAATCAAGTGAAGACTAATTCACAAGACCAAATTTTGTGTCCCATGTGCAGCTAGTTACAGCTTGTCATAGTAGTTCTACAGTCATGGCTGAAATTGTTGGCACCCATGCTAAAGTTGACTAAAAAGAGGAATATAAAATGATCTTTTGGAAATTGGTTTCAATGGCTTAAGTAATAAAATGATGATATTTCTCTTTTTAGTCAACTCTAGCATGGGGTGCCAACAATTTCAACCATGACAACCATGTATAAGGCATTTCATATTATGTTGTGATTTGGTACATTTACAATTGGGACTGGTTTAGCAGGATATTGGCTCGTATTATGTATAATGTTGTTTTGTTTGTTCCTTTGGGGCCTCCATAGGTGAAAATTGCCTATGTGAACTTTGTGAACCACTGCTACGTGGACACCGAAGTGGAGATGAAGGAGATCTACACCAGCAACCACATCTGGAAGCTCTTTGAGAACTTCCTGGTGGACATGGCCCGGGTGAGCCCCTCGCTGCACCCCTCACACCTTCCTTCCTCCACAGTAACGCTCACAGCATGCACGCAGCATCTAAGCAACATAACATGCTAGCTTGATTCCTTCATTCTAATATACAGTAACAATGCCTGGTTACATGCTAATAGGTTTCATTTACCAACCCAATTCCCTGAAGACAATGGGTGCCTCTCATGTAAAGTTTATACGTCCTCCCTCGCTCCTCGGGCCTCGATCCTCACTGATCTACATAAAGAAAGATAGACGAAGGGATAGACTATCGTTGTTGCCGCCCCATCATTCTTTATGTAGATCAGTGAGGATCGAGGCCCGAGGAGCGAGGGAGGACGTATAAACTTTACATGAGAGGCACCTCATGTGACACTATCAAACTCACAAAGAACATATTGAAATGCTGAAATGAAGAAATATCTGGCGACTTTAGCATGTCTACTACTAGCATGTCTGCTAGCATGTGCTAGCATGTAGCAATGTGCCGTTGGCATGGCTGCCTCACCTGTCTGTTACATGGACGCCTCCCCTCCGTGTCTGCTCTCTGCAGTTGTGCAACAGCGCCGCACACAGGAAGCTAGCTGAACACGGGCCTGCACATATCCTGTTACAGGTGTGCAACAGTACCACCGACCGCAAGCACGCGGACCCCACGCTGGAGAGGTACATCACCGAGACCGTCATGGCCATCATCAAGGGCTTCTTCGGCTCCCAGTTCTACGTCAACAGCTCCAACCTGCAGGTGTGTGATTGACTGTGAGGGCGGGGGCCGGAGGGAGGGTGGGGGCACAGGGACGTTATAGCGCTTACTCCCCCCCCCTTGTGTGGTTCTAATGTTTCAACTCTTCTCTGAGTCCATTTCTGTGGTCCCAGTTTCCTATCTCTCTCCTTGGGTTTGTGTTTAACTTTGTTTATTTATTCAGTTTGTTTTAATGCTTCTGCTGCTCTCTATAGAGTGTTCTTAAAAGGATGTGAATCACTGTAGTTGCTCTTTGTAAACAGAGGTTATTTATTCCATTTGAATGTCCAGAGTAAGAGATGCTGACCCCTACCCTTACTTTTTTCTTCATCCCTCTCTCTCCCTCCCTCTCTCCCTCTCTCCCTCTCTCCCTCTCTCTCCCCACAGACACACCAGCCCATCTTCATTCAGCTGCTGCAGTCTGCCTTCAGGGTGTACAACTGCCCATGGCTCAACGCCTCCCAGAAAACCAACATTGAAGGCTGCATCAAGACCCTCGCTGACGTGGGTGCGTTGAGTTCCGTCCCGCTCACACTGTCTGATGCGCTCCGCCTCCAACTGCCTCTTTCAGCCAAACTTTCCGCGTGAAGCCCCTTCATGTTGCTTCAGCGGGGCGAACTTTTTTTGGCTGGAAGGGGCGAAATGAAACATTTATGTGTGTTACTGCTGATCGACTGAAGCTGCACTGCGCCGTCCTATTACCCAGTGATATAGGTGCACTATGTACGCTTGAATAAGGTGCAGTGGTACTATCCACATGGCAAAAGAACGGGGATGAATTAAATTCATATTTGAGAAGGGAGACCAATTTGCTTGGAGGAGAGTTACTGTATGTCACAGTCATAATCCGAATAGTCCCTGGTCATGACTCACTCCCCTCGTGGGCGTGACCCCCCCTCCTGGTCGTGACCCCCCCTCTACTCAATGATTAATTGGAGCACTTTTCCTTGTCTGCCCAGCCAAGAACCGTGCCATTGCCATCCCCGTGGACCTGGACAGTCAGGTGAACACGCTGTCGCTGAAGACCCACACCAACATGGTGCAGCGCGCCGCCAAAGACTGGAGGCTGTCGGCCCGCGCCCGCCCCCGCAAGGAGCCCTTCGGCTCGCCCGACTACAAGAGCATCATCGAGAAGCTACAGGTGCTGTCTGTCACATCCCATGTATTACACGCATCGTGTAAACCGCGTAGCAGGATTTTTATGCAAATTTTAAAAATAAAATCGTGTTGACCGCACCCGTGTGTTAGACACAGTTTATTACACATTACTTTATTTCACCAAAAAATGCATTTCACTGGGGTTACCGAATGAGGAAATAAAATGCATTCTCATTTACAACCCGTCTCTATGTATTGACCTCATAGCTGAAGAAATTTGGCAAAGTCAATTTATGAACCTCAGTTAATTAGCAGAATAATAATTACTAAATACTAATAAATACTAATACAGTTAAATAGCAGAAGTATTTGTGCAATAGCGCCACCTAGCAGTTACAGCCAGTACTGTCACACCACACCAGCTATTATCACAGCCATATCGTTACAGCAGCTAACTGTGGCATCATAGCAGTCAACAGCAGCTATGGCTGGTCACCTACAGTACAGTGCAGTGAGCTGCTAAAGCGCTAATGCGCTAGCACACCAGCAGTGAGCTGCACTGCAGCTGGTCACCTACAGTACAGTGAGCTGCTAATGCGCTAAAGCGCTAGCACACCAGCAGTGAGCTGCAGCTATGGCTGGTCACCTACAGTAGGCCTACAGTGAGCTGCTAATGCGCTAAAGCGCTAGCACACCAGCAGTGAGCTGCACTGCAGTTGCCCACAGCAGTGAGCCTGCAGAGAGATCATCAGTGTACTGTAGCAGCAGTGGCCAGTGCTAGTGTCCTGCACGAGAGCTCTTTGCAGCACAGCAGCAGGGCTATGTGGCTCTGAGAAGCTCACTGCAGTGTGTGTGTGCGTGTGTGTTTGTGTGTGCGCATTGTGTGTTGGGGAGATCTGAGTCGATGCCAGTAAATTGTA